>NW_024870762.1:8675000-9260000 GCF_019054845.1 Dipodomys spectabilis | reverse complement strand
ATGGAAGGTTGGGTGTGGTGGTATATACTACCCACAACCTTAGCTACTTGGTACATGTGGAATGGAAGTATTAGGACTTGAGGCCAACCTGTGCAAAAATGTTAGCAAGACCCCTACTTTAGCGTATAAGCTAGGAACTGTCATATATATCTGCAATTTTTACATAAAAAATCCTTGTAATTTTACATGTCTGTAAAAACTACATGGAAGATTCAAATGAAGCTCTCTCTCTTTTCCTGAGTTGGAGCTCAGGGCTTCATGCTTACTTGGCTAGTGTTCTACCATGTGAACCAGGCCTCCAACCTGACTTCTTTCTGGTAATTTTAGAGATGGAGTCTCTAGACTTTTTCAGCCTGGGCTGGCTTTGAACTTTAATCCTCTAGACCTTTTCTTCTTAAATTGCTAGGTTCACAGGCATGAGGAACAGGTGCTCAGCAAATGTCCTCTCCCCAGTCTCTTAGTTTAAAAAAAATGTCTTTAAGTAGTGGTATAGAGAGGTTTTAATTCAGTGTGAGGTCAGTGCCTCTTGTTCAGATGTAATGTTCAATGTACATATGTGAAAATGAATCCATATAACTTGAGGAAAATGGGTAGGATTAGGAGAGAGTGGGGAGAATGTTGGAAAGGGTGACACTGGTCAAAAAACCTATCTTTATCAGACATCTGTTTATGGAATAACTTCTTCCCATAGACACTGTGTAGTCCATTGGAAATTTACAAATAGTGGAGACAAAGCTTTCCATTAGGGAGCTGCAATGTGGATTTTTATATTTGTTTGTAGATGTGGCCTTGTGCCTTGGACCACATCAATCATGTTAAAGTGTACCAAGAAACTAACAGGAACTTTTAGAGTGTGTAGGAGGTCACCTTACGCTTGTCTTTTCTCTCCTACTGCATGTGTTTGGGGTTGCTATAATATTTTTTTTTCTCTGTATGTGTATTGGTAGAGGAAATGTGCTGGAAGAATTTACAAATGGTAAAAATATTTTAATAAAGGAGTTGTCAAAATTCCCAGTCTTGATGATTCAAGAGACTGTGTTTTCCTTAACCTTTATAGTTTTTAGTTACAGCAATTCAAGCTTTACATTTCTATAAAATCTGCATATCAAATTATAGACTAGCCCCAGCAGATTGAAGGGGTTATATTACAATAGTGCTTTATAAATAATTTCCCCCTTGTGTCTAGCAGCTCCTCCAGACTGTTTTGTTTGTGGATTGGAGCCATTCTGGCCCTTGCAAGTTGGGTGTATCAGTGATCTGTTCCTATTTACAACACTGCCAACACCAAATGGCTCTTTTTTTTTCCACCTAGCAGCCCATTCTCTAACTCTTGAGACACCAAATGTGTATCTAGTGTTTCAATCCAATTCCACCACTAACTAGCCACATCTTCTAAAGCTGCCTCTCCCCCCTCCCCCCATAAGAGATCAGACTTAAGACTATTCTCTAAATCCAAGCCTCCTAGTCCCTGGCCAACTGATCTGGTTTTTTTTTTTCCCCTTCCTTATGATACCCTTTTGGGCTCTGGGATGGCTTACAATACTCATTAAGTCACTTATGACTTTTTTTTTTGTTGGTCATGGGGCTTGAACTCTGGGCCTGGATGCTGTCCTTGAGCTCTTCAGCTCAAGGTGAGCACTCTACCACTTGAGCCACAGTACCACTTCTGGTTTTCTGAGTGGTTTATTGCAGATAAGAGTCTCACGGACTTTCCTGCCCGGGCTGGCTTTGAACCATTATCCTCAGATTTCAGCCTCCTGAGTAGTTAGGATCACAGGCGTGAGCCACTGGCGCCCGGCTGACTTTACCCTTTTGTTTTCTTCTGTGCTGGTATTGGGGCTTGAACTCTGGGCCTGGGCACTGTTCCTACTACTTGAGTCACACTCTACTTCTGGTATTTTGGTGGTTAGTTGGAGATGAGAGTCTCACAGACTTGGATGCCTGGGCTAGCTTTGAACTGTGATCCTCAGATCTCAGCCTCATGAGTAGCTAGGATTACAGGCATGAGTTACTTGTGCCTGCTGCTTAAAAGGACACAACCCAAGATTAACCAAAAGGAAGAGTTGAATAGAACAAAGCCTTAGAAAAGCACATTAGTTTTCCATGCCCTCTACAAATGCTTTACCCTCCCAGCATTCCTATGCTCACCAACCTGAAAGTCTTGGAGCCCCAGAATTTGGGCTTTAGTGGAGGTTTTATTCTATATTTACTGTTTATTTAGTCATCGGCCACTGATGGCTAACTCAATCTCCTTCCCCTTTCCTCCCTAGAAGTTGGAATAGGTTGCTGAAAATTTCATTTGTCTAGTCACATGTTTAGTTCCTCTGTCATCCATCATTTCTCATCCTGAAGCTATCCAGGAGTCCACCAAGAGCCTCCTCATCGGCATAAATTGAGGTGTGAGAAAGGGCTTATTATGCACAAAAACATGATGCTTTTTTTAAATATCATCATCTAGGAGATCCCCAGGATATTAAAGGCTCTGTGCTAGCAACAAAGCTGAAGACCAAATAAACATTTCTCCTTAGATCCGAGAATCCCTATAGGATTGGGAGAAAGTTAGGAAGGGCAGTTTCTGAAGGATAGAGGCTCTAGAATACAAATGGGTGTAAAATTTCTCTGAGCAGAGCAGGAGGACTGTTGAGCATGTAGAGTACTTGATTAGACAGGAGTCAGTGAGTCAGATAGTTGGGGACCTCAGGAGCTATGATGGAACAACAGACAGATTGAAGATGATTCTTAAGTGGGATGGTGGTGACCTGAGAAAATGGGGCTCCAGAGCGATTGGCTCTTTCATCCAGGAATGTAAAAGTTGTGGAGGGAGAGGAAGAGGGAAAGGGCAAAGATAGCTTACACAATGGCTTCAAAGCAAGAAAGGTTTGGGCTCAGTTGACTGTAGAAAAGACTTAAGCATAAAGAGGACTCTCAACTCTGTCTACTCTACATAATGATGACATAAACTCAGATCAACTGCTTTAGGAGAGTTTTCTGAGGGGAGAGGAAGTACTAATGGTTAAGATGGGTAATGAAAATGAAAGATTCTAAATAAGATAGTTTTTTTTTTTCTTTTGCCAAATGCAGTTGACTGAATATTTCAATGATGAAAATGCCATGTGGGAGTGAATATAAAAACACAGACATGGGCAGTTGTTTATTTATTATGGTGTAAAATCCAGAGGGGAAGCTGTTTCTAGTTTTACTTTACTAGTGGCTTGTGTTGAAATGCGGAAAATTCTATTTTGAGGTCAGGAAGAGTCTATTAGTAGGAATAAGGTAGGCTTAAATTGTGATATTTGGGGTGCTAGGAAATGTCTTAAGATTTTAGACACACAGAGATGTATAAAAATAATGTCATGCCTATCCAAAAAATTTTAGACATGAGAAACAAAATCAGTATAGTTCAAAGATACAAAGATTATGATGTTTTAAAGGGAAATGATTCTATTCATGATTGTACTACTCAGTTCGCATTGGGTCTTCAATAAATGTTTGCAGGATACTTGTATAGATAAATGGGCAAAATGAATTGATATGATGGCTATAAAAAAGCCTAGGCACACATGCATTTGAGGATGATTATATTAGGCTTGCAAAGAGAGAAAAGAAAACAAATAGAGGTGAGTTGTATAACAAATGTTCTCCAATATTAACAATGACTACAGAATTTATACTCATCCAGAAAGCAGTGTCTGCTGGGATTTCTGTTTAATTCCTCATGGTAATGAGGGATGGAAATCCCTGAGATTGTGGAGATAAAGTGGTAGGTAGCTACACCTGGGACCCTCTGCTCCAGAAATAATACTCTGAGAACAAATCTTGGATCTGAAATGGCTTTCAGCCAGTACTTAGAAAAACAAGATGTGTCCATATAGCTTCATATGACTAGACTGGGGGCAGGGACCAGCTCAGTACAGTCCTGTCTATCACCTAGGCCACTCTGGTACAGAAGAGAATGCAAAAGCTAGACTGTTGGCAGGACCTTTCATTGAAATTGTCACCTTTGGCACTGGGGCTGGATGTTGCTGGTGACAAGGGCAATCTGAGCCTCAGCACTGGCAAAAAGTAGCAGAATAGTGAGCAGGCAGAGTGGTGTCTCATTATGCCATGTCCTGTGCCACAGGCTTTGTTCCTAAATAAATTGGTGCCATGTGGGCAAGTCTGTAAAGGGGACTCAAGTAGTTGGATGGCATGTTTATATTTGTGTTCTAGAAGATTCCTCTGTTATCCGTGTGGACTAGGGAATAAGGACTGAAAACCAAGTAGGCAGATGAGTGTTGAGGGACTCTATTATTCATTGGTATGTATCATTTGGAAAACTTTGGCAGGAGTCAGTACTGGGATTTGAACTCTGGGTCTTTGTGAGCCACACAGGCAGTTCTAGAAGAACACATATTCTCTGTATAAATATGTACTTGTTTTATAGAGGGACAGATAAATTTATGCATGCTATACCTTGGATTTTGGGTCAGACACACTAATGAGAAATGGCCTCATCTATGGAGCAAATTAGTAGGATTTTATCATCTACTCTTGAGCTTTCCTAGGTCTGATTATTGAAGTCTGAAGAATATTCTGGGGTTTAGGCTACCATTTTCTGTTCGTTAGCACCTCTTCCAAAGATGGGGGGGAGGGCGTGGGGTGAGAAGGGAGAAGAAAGAAGCAGCAATCTGACTTGTTACTTAATTAGCAGATTTGATAATAAGAGGTGATGAAATTAATATTTAGTGTTTAAAATTTGGGTATAGATAATTCTCTGGACTTGCTTTTTCCCAAGCATATTTGACTTATATTTGGTGGGTGAGGAATTTGGGACAAATGTAGCCTGAGAATTCACACATCTAATTATGTTGCCAGTCACATTAGCCATTTGCAGCAGCCTGCTGTGACAGAAGGTCATAAAATTTATTTTGTTATCTATAATGTGATACCTTGTTACTTGAACATTGTTAATATAGTTTAGGAGCAGGAATTTTAAAGCAGGAGATGAATCCACTTCATGTGATTGTCCTAAATGTTAAATAAATTGATATAAATAAATACAACTAAGTATAAAATTAATAATTGGCAGAAATTAACAGGCAATAGGTGAGAATCATCAAGCTAAAAATGCAACACAATATGTATCTCACATGATGTTACTTTCAGTACATTTAATTTGCAGACTGATCTTTTTTTGGGGGGGCGGTGATAGTATTGCAATTTGAACTCAGGACCTCTTATTTGTTTGACTTGCTTGCTCAGCTGCTGCTGAGCCCGGTGAAATCCCTTTTGGATTGAAAAGGCAGCAGTTTTAGTTCAGAATACAAGAAAAAACTTCCATTTCTTATTGGGAATCTGTAAGCCAACTTCAGAGGAATCTGTCTTTCAGCTTTTCATTTAATGTTTAAAAATGATGGGATTATCTAGTATATATTTGTCATAACTTTAAATCCTCTTTCAGTCAGCATTTGTTTTCCTGGAAAGTGTTAGCTACTTAAGATGTTAGTCAGCTTAGAACTTGCAGATTACTTCATCTGTCTGAAGTCTAAAGTGGACTGGCTAATCAATGGAGTTAAATGAGTGATTTTTGTTTGTTTATTTGTAATATACTCTGAAACAAGCCTAGTGGTGTTGGTGATGCCCTGAGTTAGTATGTGAAAAGGAACAGATAATGTGTTAAGCCTGTGTAGTGTGACCAGAACATACTAAGCAGGGGCAGGCAAGCTGATGGTGACATGGGTTACAGCAGTACTGGCAGGATACAGCTGAGGAATTAAGAATCAGAAAGCTGAGATCTGAGAATCACAGTTCAAAGCTACCCACACAGGAAAGTCTTATCTCCAGTTAACCATCACAAAGCCAGAAATGGAGCTGTGGTAGAGTGCTAGCCTTGACTAAAAAAGCTAAAGAAGCTGGGTGCCGGTGGCTCACACCTGTAATCCTAGCAACTCAGGAGGATGAGATCTAAGGATCTTGGTTCGAAGTCAACCCAGAAGAAAAGTCTCATTGAGGCTTTTTTCTCCAATGCAAACCGGAAGTGGAGCTGTGGCTCAAAGTGGTTGAGTGCTAGCCTTTAGCAAAAGAGGTCAGGGACAGAGTCCAGGTTCCGAGTTCAAGCCTTCCAACTACCACCACCACCACCACCACCACCACTGCCACCACCACCGCCGCACCAACAAAAGCTACAGAACAGTACCCAGGCCCTGAATTCAAGCCCTAGTGTCAACAAAAGGACTAAAAAACCCCCAAAACATCAACAAAGAGTGGCAAGTTAAAGGCCAGCCTTGGCTACATAGCTATACTATGTATTAATAGAGAGAAAATGAATCAGCAAGCAGACACTGAGTTTCCTATATTTGGAAATTTCCTATGTGATACTTCACTCAGTTGTTCAACAGATGATTGGCTTATAATGTGTTAAGATTTTTCTGGTGGCAATTGCAGAGTTTAAAAAAAAAGACCAAAATAGTGCAAAAAATAGAGTACTACAAAAATGACAGTTTCTCTAGGGTATACCATGAACTTCTTCCTAGAATGAATCATTGTGATTAGGTAGCTCACTCTCATTTTACTCTTTTGAAGTTATATTTTCTAGTACTGTGATGATTGATTTACTAATGGGTTAGAAAGATTTGCTTAAACTTCTATAATGTGCCTGTTATTGGCATTTTCTCTTCATTTTTTAAAAGCATAAATGTTTTAGAATTGTGTGTGTGTGTGTGTGTGTGTGTGTGTGTGTGTTTTCATGTTTTCTGAGGGCTGACACAGGCTAAGCACATTCTCTACCACTGAGCCTCCACTCATCCTACTTTTTGGGGTTGGTTACATAATTTGGTTTGAAAGCCAAAGTAAATCTGGTGTGTTTCTAGAAGTAGGTAATTGAGACATGGCTGTTTGTGCTCTACCAGGAGGAAATTAATGTTATTAATTGTCAATATTTCACTAATAATTTCTTAGTGACTTTGAGTTAGGGTAGTTGGCTGGAGATAGATAGGTAGGGTAGTTGGCTCCCAAGGACATGGCTTTTCCATGGAACATTGGTCATTACACTGCCACACTTGAATGCGAACTCTAACTCTGGTCTTTCAAAAGGTAAAGAGATGATGGCCATTTTGATAGACAAGAGCTGGCAGGAGCCCTAAGGACCTTACGTTGCTGGACTTATATTTTCATCTTTCTTCTCATATGCTTGAGCAGATGTCATGGAGATCTTACTGAGGATGATGGAGGGAGGTGGGTCTGGAATTTGGTCCCTTCAGCAGCACCAGAAGGAATGACTAAAGCTTAACTGTCCAAGATGATGGGCCATAGCCACATGTGGTGGTCTGAATGTACCGCATTAATTACAATGAAATAGAATGAAAAGTTATATTTAAATCACTGGCTCTCAGCTGCACTAGCCACACTAGGAGGGCTTCATTGGCCACCTAGGCAAGTTATACCACACACACACACACACACACACACACACACACACACACACACACACACACACACACACACACACACACACACACACACACACACACACACAGAGGCATGTATGGAAGCATGTACGCATTACCTCAACGTCAGGTTAGGCAGTACAGAACCACATCTCACTGCAGAACTAGGTGAGTGAGTAAGTGTGTGTGTGTGTGTCTGTGTGTGTGTGTGTGAGAGAGAGAGAGAGAGAAAGAGAGAGAGAGAGAGAGAAGAGGAGAGAGAGAGAGACAGAGCGTGTGCACATGCATAGGTCCTGGGGCCTGAACTCAGTGCCTGGCCACTGTTTCTGTGCTTTTTTGCTCAAGGCTAACACTCTACCAGTTGACCCACAACTTTACTTCCAGCTTTTTAGGGTCAATTGAAGATAAGAGGCTTGTGGACTTTATCTGCCTGGGCTGGCTTTGAACCTTGACCCTCAGATGTCAGTTTCCTGAGTAGCTAGGAATACAGAAAGGTGTGAGCCACTGGCACCTGCATGGGTTCTGACTTGTTTAACAATGGTTCCTCTGTATCATGGGGCCTTTCAAATTGGAGTTTTATAACTTGAACTAAAAAAATGTCATGCCTTCATCGTGTTGACAACTAAAATATTCAATAAGACTTAGAAGCTAGTTTTCTTTATATCAAGCTAGAATACTACTTCCTTCGTGTAGATTGTGCACATGGGTCCCAGTGGGTTCACAGGAAAATATTTACTCTCCCAATATTGTGATCCTGCCAGTATTTGATACTGTTTGCCTGTCACTCTTACGTCTTTTTTCCTATATGCTAAGCAGACCTGATACTGTCAGCTAGTTCGTATGTGACATGTTTTGCAAACCGTGTCACTCTGCTTGTTTCTGCCTGGCCTGCCACCTGTGACTGCAAGCTTCACCCTTCATCTGGATGCAGGTCACGGTGATACACTTGAAAAAAATCTCGTCTTTCTGGAGAGGAAAAATGGCTTCTATTAGTCTCATCTAGAAAACATACTCATTTACTTTCTTTTGGTAAAAAGTAATATAGATGTCAAATAATAGGAATTACTTTTTAAATCAGAAAATACTATGCTGTTTTAATAAAAGTAATGCTCCTCTGTACAATCACTATATTGGGTAATATAAGTATCAAGTGAGTATTAAGGAAAAGGATTCTGTCTTTCCCTTCACCCTTCTTCCTTTCCACCGTTGCTTTTTTCATCCTTTCCTTTTTTCTAACCTTCCTTTTTCTCTTCCTTCCCTCCCCCCTCCTCTCCCTCCTTTCTTTTTTCTTTCTTCCCTCCTTCCCTTCCCTCCCTCCCTCCCTCCCTCCCTCCCTCCCTCTTTCCCTCCTTCCTTTCTTCCTTCCTTTCTTCCTTCCTTCCTTCCTCCATTCCTCCCAGCAATTTTTTTTCCTTTGAAATATAGTTAGACCTCCCAGCAATTTTTATTGCCTGGTGTGTATCTATAATCATGGCACTAAGTATTCAATGTTGAGCAAAAGGGTTGGTTTCCTCTATGGAGAGAATCATTAAACATGTGACTTAATAATTGTGGCTGTGACAAGGATGCAGTAGAACTCTCTCTTCTCCACGAGAGCTTGTCAAGTGTACAATCCTTAGTAGGCCATTCTCTTTATTTTCAAACTTTCGAAATAGGAATGACACTTGGGAGTAACTTCCTGATAGGAATGTAAGACTTAAATTCAAAATAATAGAACATAGTCAGGAAAAGTTCTGTGAAGATCATGACTAATTGACTAATGTTACTACAGTGAGTATATATATATATATATAGAGAGAGAGAGAGAGAGAGAGAGATAGTTAGATAGCGTCCTGCTGTGTAGCTTAGACTAGCCATGAACTTGTGAATTTCCTGCATCAGTCTCCTGAGGGATTATAAATATAAACCACCATGCTCAGCTAATGAATAATATACTTTTGGGGAAGTACCATATTAATTTTCTCCTATACATTTCTGAACTACTTTCTGTTTTTTTTTTGCCATTTTATTATGAATTGCTTCAGATATACAGAAAAATGTTAGAGTGAACACTCACTTATTGCCATATTGTTTCTACCACTTACAATTCTTTTGCTTGATAATATCTGTCCATCCCCCTGTCATTAGCCAGCATTTATGAGCTTGTGTTTACAGAGGAAGAGTGTGGGAAATGGAGCCTTCCCTCCCTCTCCCACATAGCCCTGTTTATCTTCCTAGCAGTAGTAAGGAGGAAAATGTAGAATCTAGCCCTGTTAACTCAGTCTTACCTTCATAACACTCTAGGAGTGACAAAGTGCTGTCACTAATCTGTTTGACAGAAGGGGAAACTGAGGCACAAGAAAATAATATGATCCACTCCAACTCACATAACTAACAAGTGAGGGCTAAAGTCAGGAATCTGGTAATCATGTGGGTAAGTCTTTTAATTTGTCAAGTCAGTAAAAAGAAAGAATTGAGAAGTCATTTAGTAATAAAATTAACTCTTGTACTACTTGTGATTTTGATTTAAGGTCTGGTTTGTAGCAGCCACTGTGGCAAATGGTGAATAATAAGTCACAGTTTTTCCCGTAAGCCAATCTAACGGTGTTGGAAGGATTTATTTATTTATTAACTTTTCTTGGTGTACTGAGGCTTGAATTTAAGACCTTGCACTTACTAGGCAGGCATTCTACCACTTGAGGCCTCTTCCTGCCTCTGCCCCTTTTTGAGTAAGGTCTTACATTTTGCTCAGGCTCCCTTGGCCTGGACTGCAATCCCCCTGTTTATGCTTCCCACATAGCTGAGATGGCAGGTACATATCACCTCACCTAGGTGTTTATTGTTTGAGATGGGCTCTTGTCAGCTTTTTGCCCAGATTGGTCTTGAACCAGGTTCCTCCTGATTTCAGCTTCCCAAAGTAGCTAGGATCACAGAGATTAAGCATTGAGCCACCACAGCGGGAGAGATATTTTAATATAAGCAGACAATTTTACTGGAGTAGTTAGAATGGAAATGTTTCAGTAGAGGAGTCTTATAGGCCCAATTTTGCTTAAAAGACACTTTTTATACAGAGATTATTTTTTTCTCTAAGTGAGTGTGAGAAGATAAATTATTCCAGCAAATGAGTGCTCCTTATTTGCACTCTTAACTGTTCAGATTTATTTCCCTTTGCCTTAGTGAAGGAAATCATTTTGATGGAAATGCATGAAGGAATGTTTTCTTTAACCATAAAATATAGTCTGGCTTAGCTTTAGACTATTTAATCTTAAGGTGCATCAAATCATTTACAATCTATTGCTTCCTCAATATTTTCCTTATTTATTTTAATTATCCTGTCTAAATTTATCAGCACACGACTGAAATGAAAATTAAAAGCTCAGAGGAGATGAGTACTTCACCCAGGAGGCACATATCATTGTATGGTGACCTGGCGCTTTGCACTGCTGTCTCCATGCTTATGCTTTAAGAGTACAAATTGTTGGGATGGGGGTTGTATATGTGTGTGAAGAACTCACCAGAGAAGATTATGGGATGCAGAAACAAGCAACTACTGTGACATCACTAGTCCGCATGGCTTGAATGATGGGGCAAAGAATGTTTATACAAAGACACTCTCTGTAATAAATGGGTTAAAGCCAGTGGAAATTTAGAAATTCCTTGCTTCAGGCTTACTGGTGTTTGGGCAAGGCAAAGTTTTTTTTTTTTTGGCAATTGAAACAAACTTTTTTTGTTTGACCTTTAGTATGGGCCATTTCTCGATCAATATTTGTATGTACAAGATTGCTAACTCAAGAATGTATCTTCTGGGAGTTGGGCATGTGGCTCAGTGGTAGAGTGTCTGCCTAGTATGCATGAAGCCCTGGGTTCGATTCTTTAGTACCACATAAACACTGTGGCTCAAGTGGTAGAGCACTGGCCTTGAGCACAGGGAGGGTCAGGGACAGAACCCAGGCCCTGAGTTCAAGCAACAGGACTGGCAATAAATAAATAAATAAATAAGTGTAACTTCTGGGAGAAAAAGAGATAATGTCTGGGAGTTGGCAGTTTTGCTTCTTTTATTTGCTTCTCCTGTTACACAATTTAAGATGTAGCATTCATTTTTAATGTATTTGTTTCTAGATGCATAGTAATTTATTTTGAGGCCCTCTTTAATGATGATTCATATATTGTTGCTTACTTTTTTAATCAGTAGTCTTTGGAGCATCACCGATCACCCTTTGTAGCTACTCTAGCAGTGCTGTTATATGGCAATTGTACCCAAAAGGAAGTAGAGGCAGGACAAATGCATTGGTTTTCCTGTTGAGGGAAGAGGTAGAACCCCAAGTTTAAGCTGTGACTTGACAAGTCACAAGGATGTCCTTGGGACTTTCATATGTCATAGATTTTAAATATGACTTCAGAGCCTTGCCCCCCTCCCCATCTTTCTGGTGCTGTGACTTCTTCTAAGGGTAACCAACATGCTTTTCCTTATTTAAGATTCATCCCTTTCAGGGCATGAGATCTCCCTGTGAAAAAAGCTGAGATGATTTATTTTGACAGCACAATTAGGAGGGCTTGCCCCATTTCTTTCCAGGAAAATTGGAAGTTGTTCTGCCTGCATTCTCTCTGTCTCTCTGTCTCTTTGTCTTTCTTTCCTCCTCATCCTCCTCTTCCTCCTCCTTCAACTGTCTACTCTGTAATTTTATAAGCTACACTATAAACAACACACCTAAATTTAATAGTAAAACTAGAACATTTTTCAAAAGTCTTTACTAGGTCAAGAGAATTATGGCACTGAAAGAGTTCCTTTTGCTTGTCAGAACCATCATGGGGAAGTAAGCAAATATAGTTTTAGTCTTAAAGTGGATGCATCTAGGCATGATAACATGGTCTGCTTTTTTTTTTTTTTTTTTGCATTTAGAGCTCTCCCTGTTAGGAAGTATAAACATTTAAATGGTTAAGCCCAAAAGTTAGGATGATGAGGTTTGGAGACCTCCAAGATCATCCTGTCCACTCTACAGAAGTGAGGAAATGGACATATGGTGTCCACTGTGGTCTGGCTGGCCAATGGCAGGACTGAAAGGACTCACCTTTTGATTGGAGTCTAGGGTCCTTATTTCAAGGAGCCATCTAGTCCCAGTTGAGCACTTTTCCTGTATCACCTAGCTGATCAGAGAGGCCTCACTGAGGAGGAGTTTATTCAGCTAATACTCTGGGAGGATAGAATGTCAAGCTGAAGATGATTCAGACAGTGCCCAGCTCTCAACTCATCCAGGAATGAGTTTTCATGCTTGTTCACAGGTGAGCATATTGCAAAGAATGGAATGTTCTCCAAGTTTATTCTGGTTCAGGGATCAAATGCACTTCTCCAAAGAACAGTGAGTGACCTTCACATCTCTACAAAAACATGTGCCTCTTGGCTAAACATCTGTAGAAGTGTAGTACTGGCAAGTGGTGTCCACCAAGGGGACCTCTCCAGGCTGGGGGAGTAATCAGAGTCCAAGTCCTAGTTTTTAAGCAGGTGCTTATAATAGAAATCTTGATGGCTTCAGCAAACAGGTCTTTAGGAGGGCCAGAACCCAACAAGCATGGGGACATCTCACATAATAGGATAATAATAAGTGATACAAACTTTGGATATACTTATCAGCCAAGGGATGACTCTCTTTCTCTCTCCTTCCTTCTCCTTCCTTCTCCTTCCCTCTCCTTCCCTCTCCTTCCCTCCCCTTCCCTCCCCTTCCCTCCCCTTCCTGCCCCTCTCTATCTCTGATGGTTTAAACTCTCTGGTGGCTTAAACTCAAGGCCTCATGCCACACCTCTACCACTTTTTTGGTTTACTTATTTTGGCAGATGGGGCCTGCCTGCTTATCTGGCTTCCTGCCTGTCTCCTCTCTCTCCTTCCCTTCCCCCCTCTCCTCTCTCTCCCCTTTCTCTCCCTCTCCCTTCTTTCCCTCCCTCTTTCTCCCCACTCTTCTTTCTATTTCTCTCTTTCCTTGGGCAGCTTACTTGTTAAGAGGGGAGTCATGTTAACTTTTTGCTTAGACTAGCCTTGAACTGCAATCTAACTAATCTTTGTCTTCTTAGTATCTTGGATTACAGGTGTGTGCCACTATAACTTCCCCCTAAAAGATAGCTTTATGTTTATCTGTTATGACAGTGACATGTGGAAAGGTTGTATGTGTGTGTGTGTGTGTGTGTGTGTGTGTGTGTCTGTCTGTCTGTCTTTCTTTACAGGGGTTTTCAATCAATCAAACATCACCTCAGGCTCTTAGAGAAGGGCTGCTTTTTTTTTTTTTTTTTGGTCGTTTGTGGGGCTTGAACTCTGGGCCTGGGCACTGTCCCTGAGCTCTTCAGCTCAAGGCTAGCTCTCTATCACTTGAGCCACAGCGCCACTCCCGGCTTTTCTTTTTATGTGGTGCTGAGGAATAGAACCCCGGGGCCTCATGCATGCGAGGCAAGCACTCTAACACTGAGCCACCTTTCCAGCCCTAGGCTGCCTTTGTGGCCATAGGGTGCCCTGGTTTGGTTAGTTCAGCTCCAGTGAATTTCCTTCCCAGGGCCAATCATTTCCTATCAATGCTTGGTTATGCATCAGTCACTGAGCTTGGTTTTCCTAGATAATCCATGAAATGTCAATTAAGCCAGTTTTGATCTTCAGCACTGAAAAGAGCCAGTAAACTTACTTTCAAAATTTAGCCAAATTTAGTGAGTACTGGTGGCTCATGTCTATAATCCTAGCTACTCAAGAGGCTAAGATTTAAGCCAGACAGGGCAAGACTCTTACCTATAATTAACCACTAAAAAGCCAGAGTAGAGCTGTGACCCAAGTTGTAGAGTGATATATCATTGAGTGTAAAATCTAAAGGACAGGGCCCCAGTACAGGCACCAAAACAAGCAAACAATAGCAATATACTCCCCCGCCCCGCCCAGTCCCAAGCTGGGCACTGGTGACTCATGCCAATAATCCTAGCTACTCAGATCTGAGGATTGCAGTTCAAAGCCAGCCTGGGCAGGAAAGTCTGTGAGACTCTTTAATAAACCACCAGAAAACCAGAAGTGGTACCATGGCTCAAGTGGTAGAAGTCTAGCATTGAGCTGAAGAGCTCAGGGACAGCACCCAGACCCAGAGTTCAAGAAGCCCCATGACTGACAACAAAAAAGAACCCCACCCCCCATCTGAAATATATTTAGGCTCATCTCTTTTTATTTACACTGCTATGTGTGTGGAGAGTGATGCAAATTTGGATGAGTTAATAGTACGGGGGGGGGGGGGGGGGAGTAGGGGTAGGGAGGGATTTCAGTCAGAAAAACAGCCAGGTCCCTGAATATTGGGCTACTGCAAACAAGGAACAACTGGATAAGGAGCTGTTTAAAAATTAATAAGGCAAATATAATATTTTTTAGATAGAACTGGACCTTTGTACCTCCTATGGGGAAGCTCTATGATATTCATGACTAAGACCTTTTCCTCCAAGAGCTTTCATCTAGGGATAATTCATGAGTTTGTGTTCAGAATTCATAACCATGATATGCCAAAGGAGAGCTTTCCGTCATGGCAAATCAAAGAGAGGGCTATCAGTCTGTGAGGCTAAATACTGCATAGTTCTTTCTTCTCCCCAACATGATCCATGTGGGAGGGTCAGTAGTGTTTGAAAGACCACCAGTGCAGGCTTAATTACTTGTTAATGAGTCCTATTTATAGTTACATGTAGGAGACACAGGCTGGCTCCTATTCAGGTGATGAGAAGGAAGGATTTAGATCAGGCAGTTAGTTGTCTTCTTTCTGTGACACTGTGACCTATGATGTGTGACATGGACAGGCTCTTCAAGGACCTGGAGAAGATGGTTGAGTACATAAGTAAACAGGTGTCTGAACCTATCAGACTGCTTTGGGGTATTGATGGGAAACCTTATTAGGGAAAGACTCATCTCAATGGGTGCTGTAAGGGACATGGCTTTTGAAACTGAGAGTTAGGAATTCAAATAAATATTACTCTTGATGATAAGTTCAGTTAAATTTCCATATTTATTATGCAATCATGATGGGTCTTTCCTCACAGGGCTACCTACACTTGATAAGGCAAACACCTTGCCATTTTGACTTGGGAGCAGATTTCAAAAATATCCCTCTCTTCCTGCCAGAGGTGGTTTAGAAAAAGAAAAAAAATTATGAATGAGTTTAGGGAGAAGTCATCAGGAAGGATACCTTTTTGATTTTTAAGTGAGTGGTCCCCAATGCAAAGCCAGTATATTGTGACTAGAAAAAGGGTGGATGGCGGTCCATTTGTCCGTTATACCTTGCTGGTCTTAGGGGAGCAGGCAGCATAGTTGCTGTGGTGACAGCAACTATTCAAATAAGAATTCTGGTTCTATCAGAACCTGACTGTAACATGCCTAGGTGAAGATCTAGCTCATGTATAAGAGGGAGCATGTCCCCTTTGTGTAGGGGCTAATAGGAGACCCAGATGGCTTGCTTTTGCTGTGGACTTTTTTGTGTGTTTGGTGATGGTATACAAGACAAGTTTCTAGAAATGTTTGCAGATCTGCAAGTTTTGTACAAATGTCAGAGACATTGAAGGCGTATTTCCAACTAACTCTGGAAAGTGTAACAGTGGCTAGGTGCTAGTGGCATATGCCTGTAATCATAGGTATCAGGAGGCTGAGTTCTAAGGATTGAAGTTTGAAGCCTGCTTAGGTAGGAAGTCTATGGGACTCTAGTTAACTGGCAAAAAGCCTGAAGTGGAGGTGTGGCTCAAGTGGTAGACTTCTACCCTGAATGAAAAAGGTAAGGGACATCACCCAGGTTCTGAGTTCAAGCCGCCGTATCAGCAAGCATGTGTGTGTGCATGTGTGTGTGTGTGTGTGTGTGTGTGTGTGTGCGCATGCATGTGTATGTACATGTGCGCACACAAGCACCTAGTCATCTTTTCCTTTCTACCTTCTTAGCCAGCATCTTAGCATATTTCAGGGCACTTTTGGGATATGTGGAAGGTATGAGACATAGGGCCCTAAGGGCAGACGGTGACACCAGTATTTCTGAGACCTGGCACCCAGCTTCCTAGAATTGCACAGCTAAGGATTTGCTTGTACTTTTCTTGTCTTCATCTTCATGTAATTTTTCCTTCTTGAATTCTCTTCTTTTCTGATTAAGCTTTAGATTTACACTAGGAAATAGACTGGCATTAATCCTTCTCTGCCTTAATTTTGTTTTCAACTGAAACAAAACACCTGATACTAATACCAGTCCCTTTTTCACATTGCTCTTGATAGGATAAATGAGATAACCAAGTTATCAAGTGCTTTGAATTTAAGAGTGGGAGAGTAAGGCTGGGAATGTGGCCTAGTGGTAGAGTGCTTGCCTAGCATGCATGGAAGCCCTGGGTTCGACATTTGAGTACCACATGAACACAAAAAGCCAGAAGTGGTACTGTGGCACAAGTGGTAGAGTACTAACCTTGAACAAATAAAGCTCAGGGACAGTGCCTAGGCCCTGAGTTCAAGTACCAGGACTGGCAAAAAAAAAAAAAAAAAGAGAGTAGCTCGACTATATTAAGACTCTTCTGTCTTTCTTTATTTTGATGTGACATTTAACATGAGTATTAAATGCACATCAGGGAAGGAAACCTCATTGTGAATGACATTGCTAGAGTGATGGATGGCTTATGAGTATCTGAGTTGCATGTAATAACTAAGAAAATGTGTTTAAAAACTGTAAAGATCAAGCTAGCTACAACTTATTTGCAAAGACAAAAAAATTGATGGGAAAGTTTAGTGTATAATAAAAAATAACATATACTTTCAGATTTTAAGAACCCATTTTCTACTTAGCTTTATTTATTTTAGCTTTATTTGAATTTCAAGAGAAAAAGTGTAACATGTAATTCATGAGTGTTGTGCTGTATAGTGTGTTTCTGGATCTGTATGATTCAATATGGCAGCTACCAGATGCAATAGCTATTCTAGTTTCAATGAAGGGAGATAAAAAATTCACTCTATTACACTAGTCATGTTCCATGTGCTTATTTGAAGACACATATGATTAGTAGCTTTAGAACCATAATATACAAATACAGGATATTTTTAGAAAGTTCTATGAGAGAGCCCTATTTTATAGGAACTGAGAAAAGCAAAAGCACATCCCCGTCATCCTCCTTCCTAAATTTATTGCTTAGAATCTAAATAGAGTCTCTGGTTGTCTATTATTGCCTTCTTTTTTTTTTTTTTTTTGTCAGTTATGGAGCTTGGGTGCTGTCCCTGAGCTCTTCAGCTCAAGGCAAGGGCTCTACCACTTGAGCCACGGTACCACTTCTGGTTTTCTGGTAATTAATTGGAGATAAGAGTCTCACAAATATTATTTCCCAGGCTTTGAATCTCAATCCTCAGATCTCAGCCTCCTGAGTAGCTAGGATTACAGGTGTGAGCCACTGGCGCCCAACTATTATTGTCTTTTAAATGTCCATTTGACATGATTAAAAAACAAGGTGGTGGCTGGGCAAGGAAGTGTTTTTTGCCTCTACAAGATCATTATTTCCCCACCAAATAGGCCCTTGATTTGATCATCTCCAGAACAACACTTGGGAAAGCCTAGAATTAGTTCTTTGCTTTCATGATGCCCTTTCTCCAAGAGGTTCTCTTGCTTTACTAGGTAACAATCTAGAAGTTCATTTCATCCCAAGTGTTCTTGAACAGTTATGTGTTTCCCGGGCACAGACTAAACTGTTACTTTTAGCAAGGTAAAGCTGTCTTGGATTTGGAATTTCCTCTATCATTAAAAGCAGATAGGCTCCATCACCAACATATTTCTAGAGTTCCAACAACTTTCACCATCCCCACTGCCTTCTGTAGCCTAACCACCATCTCTCCTGGAAGTCACTGAAGCTGCCTCCTGAGTGGATTCCCTGCTCCCGCCCCTCTAGTCAAAGCCAAGTTTGGATAGTGGCCTGCCAGGCCTCACAAACCCTAGGACAGTCTCATCCCTACTTATTACCCCGCTGACCTCACCAATGCTTACTGTCTTCAGGTTACATTGGCTTTACAGTAGTCTGCTTTACATCAATACCTGATTATCTCAGAGCCTTTGCAGGTGCTGTTCCTTAAGCTTGGACCACTCCTATCTGAGATATCAATAGAAGACTACTTAAAAATGCCACCTACTACCAGTTCTCCCCACCTGCCACTCAGCAAACACTCCGGATTTCCATCAAATGCTGTATTTATCTTTATGACACTTAACTATCAGCTGGAGACCAATGTCTGTTGTGTATAATCTGTCTTCTCCCAGTAGAATATAAGCTGCTTGAGTGTAGGGATGTATGCCTTTTTTCTCTTCTCTTAGTGTCTAGCACCAGAAAACACTCAACAGCAATTTGTTGAATGAATAGAATAATTACTTAGACATTTAATGACAGTTGTGATGTCATTCTTCATTGAATAATTAAATGAAATAATTAAAGATTTAATGACATATTCAATGACCAAACATGACTATGAAAAATGCACGACTACGCATTTCAAAGGGACTAACTATACATATGCCTAGCTACTCAGGAGGCTGAGATCTGAGGATCACGGTTCAAAGCCAGATTGGGCAGGAAAGAAGAATGCTAATAATTGAAGCTCATGTTCATAAGAGATAAAGAAGTACACAGTTATGGCCCCTGATGTCACCCTGTCTCAACCCACAGTCTGGTTTCAGGCTCTGCTTTGAATCCTGTTCTACCAGGGTCTCCATTGCTCTCCTATCCACTTTCAAGGGGACACCGTAGTGGGGAGTTGGAAGCAAGGCTACAAGGAGTTTCTGTGGAAAACTTCAGGAAAAGGAGACCTGGAAGAATGTAGGGCTACCAGGTTTGGCTGATTGATGCCTTTGCTGGCTAGCCAATCTTTTGCCAGGACACCAGCACACTCAAAGGAGGCTGAGGAAGGTGTTAGAGCTGAGCTCTCCTGGGTGGGTACATTGGTTCAAAGGCAGCAGGGGTCAAGGATGAAGGACCCACCCAGGGTGTGCTGTGTTGGAAAGGGAAGTTAACGAGTATTAGAAATAAAGAGGCAGAGTGTCTCCTACCCCAGGCTAAGAAGTGATTGGTGCCAGGATGGGGCACCCAATTGGTTTCTGAGAGCTTGGGAAGGGTCAGTGGCAGTAAAGAAAAAGGGGATCACTTACAGTTTGCTGCTGGCGAGAGAGCAGGAGGAGGAGGCACAGCTGCTTACAGTGTGTCTGGAGTGCAGTGTTAATGCTGAAACCCAACTTTTCACTTCCTCCCATTGTGCAAAGGCTGGAGTTTGGCTTAACATTTATTTGGAAATTTTTGACCTCTGTTTCTATGTTCCCTGAACAAAAACATTTCTCCTCATAGCTAATCTCATTTACCTGAAACTTCAAGAATGAAAATCATGCTCTATTTAAGAAATGGCATTTCTCCCCTTAGCTCTTCTTTGAGTGTGCCCTGGTTTTAAAAATTGTGTTTATATACTTACTAGTTGTCACTAAAATAATATGATCATTATTTTATTTTTTTGTGGTGATACCAGGCATGAATTCAAGGCCTAGGCACTGTCTCATGGGCCAGGGTGTTGGTGGCCCATGCGTGTAATCCTAGCTAGTCACGAGGCTGAGGTCTGAAGATTGCAGTTCAGAGGTACCCCAGACAGGAAACTGAGAGTCATCTCCAATTAACTACCAAAAATCCAGAAGTAGAGCTGTACCTCAAGTGATAGAACACCAGCCTTGAGTAAAACACCTTAGGGACAGGCCCTGAGTTCAAGCCCTGCTCTGCCTCCTCTACCTCCCCCTTTTCTTTCCAGGCTGGCTTGGAACTGCAGTTCTTAGCTCTCAGCCTTTTGAGTAGCTAGTACTACAGGCATGAGCCACCAGTTCCTATTTTGATCATTTCTCAACATCATGAAACTTGCCTCAGTACTCTGAATCACCTTTTGTGGATTTAACCTTGTTGCCTTGTTGGCTTGATGAAGAGCAAAATCGAGATAGAGAAATGTACCCAATATCTGAAATCCTTTGTTGAAAATGATTTTTGCATCTGGTAGCTGCAGAAAGACGAGAGTGAGAACTCTCTTTCTATATAAATTAGTTAGGGATGAACACTTAAGACTCTGCACTTTCCCTCCACTGATCTTTTTCTTGTTCTGTTTCTCTTTATTTTGGCAGGTTATTTGGGGATTAGCTAGTTGATCTGTTTGAAATGGGTTGAAATAAGTTGAAGCAACATATTTCCAGGTACTTTCCTTAAAGGATGTGACTACAAATAGGACAGATAGGTCAACTATGTGGTAGGTAACAGGAAAGCAGGCAGGACTGAAATTTTTGTTTTGTTTTGGGTGCTGGCTAGAACTCAGGGCCAGGACACCATCCCCTAGAGCTCTTTTGTTCAAGGCTGGCACTCTATTACTTGAGCCATAGCTCCACTTCCAGCTTTTTATGTTCATTGGAGATAAGAACCTTACAGACTTTACTGCTTGGGCTGGCTTCAAACCATGATCCTCAGATCTCAGCCTTCTTAGTAGCTTGGATTACTGGTGTGAGCCATCTGCACCCAGCTCAATTCTGGCTTTTTGCTGGTTAATTGGAGCTAAGAGTCTTCTGGACTTGCCCATCAGAGCTGGCTTTGGACTACTATCCTCAAAACTGAATCTTGTAATCAGATTCAGAAACAATATCAGTTTTTATACCTTCTAAAATCTTGATTTTTTAATAGCTGGAAATGGGGCAAAGAAGAGCTGTAAAACTTACATTCAACAGATTTGAGCCCGTCCTTCCCTTTCTCCCTTTCTCCTTCCCTCCCTCCCTCCCTTCTTCCCTCCCTTCCTCCCTCCCTCCTCTCTCTCTCTCTCTTGTCAAGTATTATATGCAGAGAAATTAGCTTTGAATAAGACAGAGATAGTCTTTGTTCCCAGGCACCTGCTGGGGGAGGTGGTAATAAACATAGTCTCACCAATAATTAAAATTGTGGTAGATATTCATGAGGAAACATGCAAATATAGTAAAAGCATGTGATAAGGAGATCTAATACAGTGTGGAATTTCTTTGTTCCTCAGGCAAGCACCTGAAGAAGGAATAGGTGTGAGTCAGGCAGGAAGGTAAAAGAATGAAGAGAGGGGAGCTTATTCAAAGCAGAGGGGAGAGCCAGGGCATGGTGGCGAAGACCTGTGTTCCTGGTGCTCCTAAGGCCAAGGCTGTAGTATCTGAGCTCAGGAATTCTACATCAGCCAGACTACATCTCAAAAAGAGGGTAGGCCAGGGCACTGTCCTTGGGAATACCATTCTATTCTTCCATCTAGTGTGGCTGGATGGAGTGTATGAGAAGGTGGAGGCGGGGACCGATTTTGTGGGACAGAACCCTGAAGAGTTTTGGCAGAACAGGAACATGATGGTGTTGGGGTCTTTGTAAAGATGGCTTTGAAGGCGAGGTGCCAGTGATTCAGGCCTGTAATACTAGCTGCTTTGGAGGCTGAAATCTGAGGATAATGATTTGATGCCATACTGGATTTGGTTTCTGTCCCAGTTGATCTCTTTGTCCCTTTGAGTAGGAGAGCTACTTCATTTCTGGTAACCAAATTCAGTTTTGTTTAAAATGTTCTTATTTGAAACAACGGTTGAGTCCTATAAAAAATGGCTACAGACAAATCCTTTAACCTGGTCTCTGCCTTCATCTGTGAAATAAAAGGAGCTACCCAACCATAGATACTTTAGTGGTTTTTAGCTAGGGTCCGGTTTCAGAAAATCCCTACCGACAGAGGAGGCTAACTGGCTCTGCAATGGGAAAGCAGGACACGTGCTGTCAATTAATTGGGATATTAAGAATATTATAGTCCTGTACTTTTTCTGTGCTCCTTGCGTTACTGTGACTCTGTTACTTGTTACTTCATTTAAAACATCAATGTGACCGTGAGGCTAGAGTAGGTCCCGTTATTGTGTGTGCCACATGATGACCTGTGGGACCCCCACTTAATTCATCACTACTATTGAAAGGTCATATGTCAGAGCCTCAACACAAAACCTTCATCCACTTGGAAAGACTGGAGCTGGCGATGTGGTGAATCTTCCTTGTTGACTTAAGAAATCATTCTGGGAATTACAGTTATGACATCTTTAAAGCTCAGGCAGGGGCTTGGGGGCCTTGCTTAAGTGGTAGAGTACTTGTCTAATATGCTCAAGGCCCTTGGTACAATTCCTGGTGTGTGTATGTCTCTCAGTCTCTCGGTCTCTCTGTCTGTCTGTCTGTCTGTCTGTCTGTCTGTCTGTCTGTCTCTTTCTCTCTCTCTCTCACATGCACACACACACACACACATATACCACGTGTGTGTGCATATGCCATTCAAGTTTGTGTCAGGACTAGAGTGTTGTCATTAAAAACAGTGTATTGTTCCCCTGTCATTTTCAAAGAATCAGTGTGACAGACTCGAGAATTTTATATCAGCTGGTAATTTGAAAAGAGTATCTGTTATAAAGGGATAGTAAAAAGGAATAATGTTGTTTTAGGGTAGCCCCATGCTCAGATGTGGGGAAAATTTAGGTATGGTTGTTTTCTTTCATGCCTTGAGAATATCTTACAACTTGTAGTCATGGGATAGTGGAAAGAATGGAGTAACTGTGTCTGATGGCTGTATATAACCATTCAATTTCTGGGTAATGACAGAAGTAATCAGGTGGCAAAAAAGGATTTGCACAGGTGTTAGGAGACAAAAATCCCCCTAGAGTTAGATTCCACAATTGGAATCTTTGAAAGCTGACCTCAGTAGCACCTTGTCTCTTGTCACAGGAGCATCTGTTGTTCAGGTAGCAGGGGCCCTTTTAGCAAACATTTACAAAGCATTTATGATTCCTGGACGTAAACAAGTGAAAAGGTGGGGAAGGGGGCAAGATGCCTCAGGACAGGGGGCATTCCAGGGTGGATTTAAGTCATGGACTTAATGTAGAGAGAGAACTTAGAGACCTGTCTCAGCCTCTCCCTCCTCATCATGCTGGTATGGGACTTGCCATGAGATCTAGGCCCCCAAACACACCATTCCATTGACTTAGCCTCTTGAGTTTTGGGGTTATAGTTTTACCCTCTTATTTTGAATTTGGGTGAAGTTATATCCACAGACATTGTTAAGTTGTTCATAGTAGGTCCTTTTAGTAGCTTAGTCACTTGGACTAAATTTGAATGCTTCTCCTCAGTTTAATAATACTACGGTTGTATAATTTTAATATCAATATATAAATAATAACAGCAGGCATTATATTCTGGCACATTATGTGCCAGAATTTTTCTTAGCACTGTATATCTATAAGTGCATTAAACTCTCACAGTTCTGTGAAATGTAGGTACTATTCTTTCTAATGTTTTACAGAGGAGGATACCAAGGCACAGAAAACGTTCAGTCATTGGACCTGAGTCACATATAGTGAATACTGAAGCTTGATTTTTCAACCTAAACAGTTTTCCCTCAAAATTTATCCTCTAAAACACTAAGCCCAGGGCTGGTGACCTTTTCCTACAAGTATTTTTTACTTTGTAAACTATAAAACTTCTGTTGGCATCAGTAATGCTCGTGGCCTTGCTAATAAAACTTTATTTATAAAAATAGGGGACTGGGTTAAATCTATGGGCTATAGTTTGCAGACCTTGCACTGGGCCTGCTCTGTGTTTTCCAGATACCCCTACCACTCACTATTGATAGTGTATCTCATAGCTGTCTATGATGAAGCATATTTTGACGTTCTTTTTGGGTAAAGTATCTTTCTTTATTGGCTAGAGAGGATGGTGGCATTTATAGCTGTGTGTGGGATTGTGAAGCTCAGCGCTGGAAGAGAGATTTCATTCTCGCCCAGTTTTCTGTGTGACCTTGGAACAAGTCTCTTGGCATCTGTCCTCTTAGCTCTACACAGTGGTGATAAAAAATGAGTCTTACCACCTGCCTCCTTACAGTGAAAGGAAGGTGAGAAGGAGAGAGGGATAGATAGCATTTTGGATTAATAAAGTCTTAGCCATAATGTACTTAGAACTTGGAGTTTTGAAGAAGAGGAAAGCATTGAGTCACATTCATTAGGTAGTTTGCTTGCAAATTAGAGGATGCTTCATGGGTATGTTTCATGTTTGGCATACAGAACAGAACTATAAAAGAATGGCACTCCCAGTGATCTGCATGAAAGGATGTGGGTTTACAGGGCATGGATTTATGGATTGCTAATATAGCAGTAAGCTTTAGGCAGTGGAGTTAAGATGGTAAAGCAGGTAGTTATTTCAGTTTTTAATAAGTATGCAACCATAGGGTTCCATAGCCAACCTCATAATATGGCATCTCCATAAGAAAATGCAGGCTCTCTCTGCCAAGATGTTACGTTTTACCAGTATGGAGTATGTTTTTTTTTTTGTTTTTTTGTTTTATGTTTTTTAAATAGAAATGTTTCAAAGTGAAATTTTGAATTTGCAAGTTCAATGTAGAAGCCTCAGAGGGAAGGGGGCTGCTGCTTGCATTTCAATGAAAAGGAGAGGAAATTCATTGCAGAAGTTGGAAGTGCGGTTTGCATGCTAAGACCTTCCTGAAAGACTAAGTCTTCCTGGGAAAGGTGGGAAGGAAGTAGTGACTTTGCCCTTTTAGTAGTCAAGGTTCTTTGGCTAGTAAACCACCTGGACTGCCTCACATGCACCAAAACTCTCCATCCCCCATCCTTTTTTTTTTTTTTTTAACTTTGCAAGAATTTCTCAAGGTCACAGATGTGTATTGAGCAGAGAATTTTAGCCTAGGATCTACCTCAGTGTCTTTATGGCTTTTGTTTTGTCCTGTTGACAGAAACTATATTATTTAAAAATCCAAATCAAAGATGCTGTTATGTGAGTTATAAGAAGAGCTGGTATTTAGCAAAGACATGTTTGGTCCTGGGCCAAGTCTTCATTTCATATCACCGCAGTAACGGTCCTTCTGAAGAGCATTCTTGTTTGAACCCTTCTTGCTTGAGGCACCTCAGTTTGCTTCTTTGAGGCAAAGGAGCACTACACCCTCAAGCCCACTAGAGGTCAACTATTTTGTTCAGCTCAAAAATGACAGAGCCAGAATTTAAATCTTAAGTTTTCCTGAGGTCCAAATCCAAATTAATAAGGTGATCAGCAATCCTGGTTTCCTGGCATTCAGGATGCTCAGTATCATGGTTAGAAATTGCTTGGGCAAACAGGAAGAGTTGAAGTTTCCTGTGGATTTTCCCCCATCCTGCTGGACTCTACACTTGGTCAAGGCTATAAATCCTAGGATAGTTTTGGAATCATCCAGGTTGGTGGAAGACTGAATTGATGGGTTCTTCTAGTATAATTATTCCCACATTAATTGCTTCAGTTTGCACTGATAAAGCAAGAGTCAAAATTTTGCTAGGATCAACAACATGTTTCACCTTATATCCAAGTATTGCTATACTGTTTGTTATATAGTGGCTTGAGGCCACTCTTGGGAACAGGTGGGCCAACTTTGGAAGATTTGCCCTTTTTCACTGTTCTCATGTTGCACATTTTCTAAGAACCCCCATATGCCCTTGGGACTTCTAGCTGGCTTTCACAAATGGGGATCAGCAAGCACAAAGCATTTGTGGCTTATCTGTCTTCTTTCTAAGCTGAGACTCCCTCACCAGTGTCTCTTTTCAAAGAAATTATTTTGGACAATGTCCAGCCTCTGAAGGATGTTGCATACATATAACAGGACATACAAGCTATAGATTGTAAGCACTGTTATTGCACCACCATGAGACAGACATGATCATTAGAAATTCACACATTTGCCTATTGTAGAGACATTGGTCTTTTCTCCAAAGAGAATCTGTGTAAACAGTTTTTCCTTTTTCTTCCTCTTGTTTTAAATGTACAGATCCCAGTTAGTACCCTGTCAGTGGCCCCCTAGAAGCTATCTGTGGTGATGCTTGTGGAGAGGGCAGGTCAGGAGAAGGCAGGCCTGTCCTCTGATGTTCCTGGTTGGTTGAGGAGGATGTTAACGCCTCAAGTTCCACTACTGTCAAGAGATGGAAAGGCCAGCCTGTGTTTTATGCCGGTGATGGATGCACCATTTCTGTTATTTGGGTACATGATTTGAGATTTGTTTTTGAGATGTATTAATTTGATTCACTCCAGGGACTGTGTAATCACTTAATTACTCATGTGCTCCATTGTATAATGATGTCAAAAGGTGCCTTGTCAGTTTTAGTTCATGTTTTGTTCATGACTGTGTGACTGTATTACAGATGAGATGATCATCCAGAATGATTTCTTCTGTGGCTAGCGTGTGGTGTCTCTTGCACTTTTATAAATGAAATCCAAGCTCTCTAGTGATTCCTATAGAAAAAAGGACGTGGAGGACAGGAGAAGGGTACCAAGGAAGGACACTGAGCATGTTGAAGGGGACTTGGTAGAAAGAGTGGCTTTACTATTAAAGGGAAATGGTCTGGGGGGAGGATGAGGAGCCTGTGTGGAAACACACCGACTTAGAGATACACATAGACTCGGGTAGATAAATACAAAACAAAGACAAAAACACACAGAGACAGTTACTGAAACCAGTGGATGATAGGAAAAAGAGGAAGACAGACAGATTAACCTTTTCCTTATGGTCCCCAAGCATTCCTCATCCTGTGATGATCTTATTTATGATTGCTTCCTTCTGACTTTCAAGTTCTTTGCTGGATCCATGTTTGTAAGAGTAGAAGTACTGAGGAATCTGGCCCTTGGCAAGGAGAGATTTAAGAGCCAGTGTACATAACTGGGAATACTATCTCTGGAGCCAGACTCTGTTGGATAGAACTCCTGTTCTGTCACATGCTTACTGAGTGACCTGCACAGGTTATATAATCTTCATCCTAAAATGAGGGTGATGATAGTATCCCACAGTTTGTATGAGAAATAAATGAGGTAACTCATGCAAACCTATTAAAAGTGTATGGGACAGGAATTGGCTTGGAAATGATTCTGAATGTTGTGGAGCAATTCTCCTCTGAAGGAATGTTCTCAGAGCTAAAGATATTTTTCTGAATGCTGAAGAGTTTATATGTTTCTATTTGGAGCCTTTGGCCTTGACTCTCACTGAGGTGAGAGAGAGGAAGATGGACTGGGAGTAAGAGCTTGCAGCTTCTAGTCCTGGCTCTGCCACTAGCTGCCATGAGATGGAGTTTTTCTGGATCTGCTCTCAGATTATAATAAATGTGGGGGTTTTGGGTCTTTGACCAAGTGCTATTGAGACCTTTCTGGCATGTGAGCTTTATGATTTGGCTCTGTAGAAGTTTGTGGACTTAAGTTCTTGGAAAGGATTGGGAGTGCATAGAGAGTTAATCCTGGACGAGAGAAGTGTGGGTGCTGCTTTGTGAATGAGGAGGGGGAGTAGTGAGAGTGGGTAGGAATCTGGTTACCTTGCCTGCGATTGTGGCTGTCAACGTTTTCTCTTTTCTTCTCCTATTTCCCTGGGGGAGAGGCAGTGATTGAAAGAGAGTTATAGATCCCTGGGACGGACTGAAATATAAAACTCTTAGTGAGCTTCAGAGCATGGGTTATAGTTCTGGGAAGCCAGCTATTTCATCCTTTAAGATGAGTTCTGATCTTGTAATGAAGTCATTGGTGACCTGTTTTTTGGGCCTAAGCAAATGACAACATTGCCCATGCCCGTCTCTGGCTCCTTTTTATTTCCTTCTCCAAATTCCTCTTTATTACTGTCATTCCTCTACTGTTGGACCCTGCTTAGGGTCCTGTGTGGCTCATGTAACACATTTTTCTTGCTCCTTCAAAGAAGGGGCCAAACTCTTAATTTCCTGAGTAGTGTTACCATTACCAAGTGTTGGCTAGTACAGATAATAAGAGAGTCTAGCTTTCAAGTATATTTATATATGAAGAGAATTTAGAAAAACTAATTCTTGGAATGTTGAGGAAGTTACCCATTGAGCTGAAAGCTTTGTAAGTCACCCAAAGTCCTATACTGTACTAGGTGATATCCTTTCCTACAATGAGTCTTTAGCATCTGCGCTAAGGCAGAGAGCATATGGAGATAGAATTGAGTCATAATATGGAAATGTAGACTAGTAGTTAAGAACATAGGGTTTGGAGTTGACAGAGCTATTGTATGACCTTGAGGGACTGTCATCATGGAGTCTCAGTAGGTATCATACATAGTTGTTGTGAGAAGTCTATATGTTTGCCTATTGTGTTAGCTTTTCTATCAGTCTGAGAAAAGCAACTTACAAGGAAAAAAATTATAGTGGCTCCTGGTTGCTTGACCTCATTGCTGGGGCCTGTGGTGAGGCAGAACATCATGGTGGACAGGAAGTAGTGGCCTGTGGTGAGGCAGAGCATCATGGTGGACAGGAAGTAGTGGAGCAGAGCTGCTTACCTCATGGTAGCCAGGAAATAGAGAGATAGGGAAGAGCCAGGGATACCTTCTTGGAATGACTCCCTTTTGTTAGGAGAAAAAAAATGATATATTTTCTTTCATACCCAAGCATGCCTTTGTTATCTGTATCATAAGTTGGCTTGAATTGAGTTTTCTCCTATAGAGGGCACCAGTGTATTCAAAGATGAGTTAGTAGTAGACAGACAGACATAAACAAAAAAAACATTTCAAGTTTCTGTCTGGTTTTGGAGATTGTAGAGTGAGAGACGAAGCCAGCTCACCGAAGCATACCTGTTAATTCACTTGCTGGTTTTACATTAGCAGTTCAAGGCCTGGATCGAGCAGTAAGACCTAGAATCCTCTCCCCCCTCCTCTCAAGTTTTAGGCCTAAATGTCTTTGGCCTGAAAATTTTGAAGGTTTTGTTCAAGTCTTTCATTTTGAGACTAGTATGAAGTCTCATCTGCTATATAGGGATTTAATGAAAAGAAAGTTCTTTGGAAGATGGGTAAAGACAATAGTCCTATCAGGACTTGAAATGTTTCAGTGTCTCCCTTTGCAACTTTTTTTTTTTTTTTTTTTTTTGCAGTCGTGGGCTTGAACTCTGGGTCTGGGCTCTGCCACTTCTGGCTTTTTCAGCCTATGTGGTGCTGAGGAATCGAACCCAGGGCCTCATGCATACAAGGCAAGCCCTCTACCACTGAGCCACCTTCCCAGCCCCTCCCTTTGAAACTTTACTTCAAAAGCTAATTAGTATACTGGGTTCAGTGAGGAACACCTGTAATTCTAGCTGCTAGAAAGATGAAGATACAGAGGATAATAGTCCAAGGCCAGACTTAGGAAAAAGTTAAGGAGACCACACATTTCAACAAACAACTTGAATATGATGGTGAGCAACTATTATCCCAGTTACATTGGAGGAATGAGTAGGAGGACCGTGGTTTGAGACTGCCCCTGGGTAAAAAGTGAGATCTGATTTGAAAAATAACGGAAGTGGAAAGGAGTGGAGATATGTCTCAGTTGGTAAAGCACTTGCCTAGCCAGTGCAAAGCCCTGACTGACTACAGTATCAAAATAATCATCAATCAATCAATCAATCATACAAGTTCATCAGCTGTCAGCTGATGTTAGTGAGGCAATTTTGGACAGTGAGGAGGTAGATGTGTAATCCCTGCTTAATGTCAAAACTCTTAAGTCAGCTTCTTTGTATTCACAGAGGTCTGTGGAGGGTAAAGAGTACCTCTCTGCATGTCATACCTTATGGTGCCTAAATGTTACTAGCTGAGTATCAGAAAGGAAACTTCCACAAATGTTCTTTAGACACAACTGAGAAGCAAAGACAGAAAAGATCTCTTGGGTGTGGAGGCTGATTTTGCTGCCTTGCAGCAAGTGTTGTCAGCTGAAGTCCTGAGAGTATAAAGGTTGACCAAGGATTAAGCTTTTTTTTTTTTTTATTTTTTGGTGAAGTTTGCCATTGATGTAGTGAGTGGAGTGAGGCTTGTTTATATACAGAAGATAACTATTTTACTATCATAGGTGCTGTCTCTCTCTTTGAGATTTCATGTGTGATTTGTTCAATATGGATCATGATAAAGAGCCAAGATGCCATCTTAGGTCACTTATTTTTCTTCCACAGCAGGAGTCAAGCCATATTGTGATACTGAATCATGACCCAGGCACAACAATGAGATCGAGGCTTCTGAGGCTTCAGTATCATTCCAATCCTTACCAGCAAGGCTCATTTTTGGTACTGATTGTGCTGCTGCTGCTTTTCTCTTACAGGTGCTTACATCATGCCGAGCCTTCCTTGTCACAGCTCGAATCCCTACTAAGGTAAGTAGTAAAGGTATTATCTCCTCCCCCCCCCCCTTGTCTCTCTCTTTCTCTCTCTCTCTCTCTCTCTCTCTCTCTCTCTCTCTCACACACACACACACACACACACACACACACACACACATAGACACACAGACACACTCCCCACATACACTCAGGCTCATACCTACATACACATGCACTCATGCATACTGACACTCAGGTTTAGTGCACATTGAAATGCATACACATACATGCTCACACAGACTCATCACACATCACACATACATGCGTACTTGCATCATACACACACACAAATACTCATAATACATATTCATACTTCAGTTTGTCGACTTAATGATTTAGGTAAGAGTTCTCTAAGTCCACTTGCCTTTTCTTCTTTTCCACAAAGCTTCTAAAGGTTATGATGACATTTTTTTAAACTGCTTTTGCCCTTTCTTTGTGTAAAGGCTTTCCAAGAAAAGTGATGGAACATTTTGTGTTTTTGGTCCACGAGGCAGTACCTCTTTTCCTCTTCTGGGGCTTGGTTTGCATTGTTTAAAATCAACTGTTTCCTTCAGTTCCACTAAATGGCAGATTCTTCTCAGGTTTTGACATGTAGGAAATAACCTTCATAGTTCTGAAGAATGCACTACAGAACGGTGGCTACAGCAGCCCCTTCTTCCTGCCCTCTGAGTTGTCTATGAAAAAGAACATGGCAATTGTTCTGTTCTGCAAAGCTCTATTTAGCAATTTTCACGAGTTGCCTTTTATTTCAAGTGGTCTGAGTTCATAGTTTCTGAAAGAGGCATAATTATGGCTCCCCTTTGTTTACAGTAGCCAAAAGAGGTTGATCATTTTTATATTGACAAAATGGAACAGAATACAGAGATTTTTTCCCCCTAAAGATATGATTGATAAATAAAATTTATTGAGAATTATTTAATAGCAATTAGTATACAATTTAATCTTTAAAAGAATCTTCTGAAAACCATAATATGGACTCTATTCTCCTCCCCATTGTACAGATGGGAGAACTGAGGCAGAGAGATGTTCAGTAACTTGCTTATGGTTATACTTCCACTATTAGGATATATGGATGGTTCTAATTGTTGAAGAGTTTGGCTGTAAAGGTCCAGTTTAACTACAGTGTTATTACCTGAACTTAATGAATTGCCTATAAGAATTTTCAAAGTACATCATTTCATTGTTCTTGCAGGAACCATGATTGGTAAGTTGACATGCATAAAAATTCACAAGTAACAAATGAGAGAAAGATATTAGATTTACCCAGTCCTACTCTTTCCACTTTTTGCCGAGTTGAACTGCCTCACCAACTACATATTTAAGAAATAGATATTTTTTTCATGACTTTTTTGAGCCTTACTACACATTTTTTCTTTTTTCTAACTATTGAAAAATTATTTTCTTTAATTTTATTGTCAAGGTGATGTATAGAGGGGTTACAGCTACATAAGTAAGGTAGTGAGTACATTTATTGTCTAACTTATTATCTCCTCCCTCATTTTCATTTTTCTCCCTCTTTCCCTCTCCACCTTTACTACACATTTTAACTCTTAAAAAATTCTCCAATGAACATTTTTTTTTTTTTTTTTGTTCCAAGTGTTTTTTCTCTCTCGTTTTCTCTCTTTCTTTCTCTTTGCTTGTACTGGGGCTTGAACTCAGGACTTGGGTACTGTCCTTTAGTTTGAACTCAAGGTTAGCACTCTATCATTTTAGCCACACAATTCTAGCTTTTTTGGGGGGTAATTAATTGGAGATAAGAGTCTCAGAGACTTTTCTGTCTGTGATCCTCAGATCTTAGTCTTTGGAGTAGCTAGGATTATAGACATGAGCCACCAGTGTCCTGCCCAGTCCCTTTTGATAATATAAAATAAATCTATATAATGTGTTATGAATAAAGTCTATTATAATGGCACTGAAGTTGGTTCAAATATCTAGCTATTAAAATACCTGAGAGTGGTGTAGTATGTAAGGAGATGAAGTAAGCCAGCACTATCCCTCCCGTGACGTGCTCCATTGCAGAAGATTTGACATGTCACCTGCCCTTCCTGTGAGGGGATCTCATCTTTTCCTTTTGATCTATCCCTGAGGAGAGACTCAGTTTTGAACTGGCTAGAGAAGGTTCAACATTACTTCTGCTTTTTCAGAGTGTCAGGATCATGAATAAGAAATGTAGATTTTGATTCAGAGTGATCTGCCTCCAGGTTTGCCCCTTAGAGAAGGCTGGTTTGCATGTATCAGGGTAAGGCTTGGCTGGGATGTAAAACCAGTGCCAGTCATATGAACTCTCTGGGCAAATAATTACACTCAGAGCATTAATATAAAATAGGCACAGATCATCATATACGTAGCTTCTCTTTTTTATGGGTGTTGATTAATACAATTTTATGTTTTTCTTTGGTTTAAAGTTCTATGAAAAGTGGGGCATGTTCTCTTTTATATTTCAGTGTAGATAGGAGGTGATCCCACATGCATAACAATGTGTAAGACACAGATACACATCTCAGTAATTACTCACAAAAGGAATAGCCCTGTAGGCACAGCCAGATGAAGAAACAGAGCCTTGCCACCACCCAAAGACCCTAACTGTGCTTTGGGGTGGGGGTAATGAACAGCTCAAAGGAGGGTTTGTAGACAATCTAGATTAAAGGATCACTTCAGATAAACTAGGCAAAGGTTTAGCAGTGTGAAAGAGCACCAAGCATTTGGGAAGCTGGCATGCAGGCCGAGGCTGGGGAGGAAGCTGTGGTAGAGGGAGAAGCTTGGGAAAGTAGGCAGGACCTAGCCCCAAATGGGGAGTTGCAGCATGAACTACTGCCTGTGAAATAGTGAAGTTGCTATAGACCCCTATGTGAAGACTTTTAGAGTTGCTCTGCAGCTGGAGGGGATGGTTACTGGCTTGCTACAGGTTGGAGTAGGTTGATATAAGACTGGAAAAGCAATCTAGTTAATTCCTTCCTGTTATCTAATCAATCAATAGTATCTTTAGTTCTGAGCTTAAAATGTCCTCAGTTCTTCTTCATGCTATTTGCACCTCTGTCAGCTTCCTAACTAGTCCTCCCGTCTGCTTTTGTCTATAAATCTAACCTCATGGTGTTCTTCAGACTGTCTCGGGGTGGGCTGGTATCAAGGACTGGGAGTCAAGGCCTGATGGGTGAAGATGGGAGAATCACCTGAACCTTGCTGCGATGCCTTTCAGGGTGTCTTAGGGACGGCCCTTTGCACTGCTAATAATAATCCAGAACCCTGACTAATCACAGAAGGAGCCAGTCATTGCTTATTGATTGCTGAACCTACAGGTTCTATTTTTTCACTTTCTGTTTTGGTCTGGCTCTTTTAGTGTTTTATGCAGTTGCAAATTCTTTAGCCCTGCTTGCTTATGAAACTTGAAGTTATTCTTCAAGTCTTTTTCATGGCCTACTGAAATGTTACCAGTCTTTCCTGGCTCTCTAGTGAAGACCCTTTGTACAGGATAACAAGCTATTTAATTTTTTTTTCTTTTGAGACAGGGATTCATTTGTAGCCCACTGGCCTCAACTCATGACATTCCTGCCTCAGCCTACCAAGTGTTGGGATTAACATGCTTGACTCAGTGGAAGCATTTGAATTGACTTCCAACTAACTTCAACAAGCTAAATCAACTAGGTGTGTCCATTTTTATCCCTGATGATACTGACTGATGCCAGCTGTGTATTTATGATTGCCAGCTATAAGAAAATGTACTTGGTTGGAAGTGGCACTGTGGCTCAAGTGGTAGAGTGCTATCCTTGAGCAAAAGGAACTCAAGGACAGTGTTTAGGCCCAGAGTTCAAGCCCCAGCACCTGCAAAAGCAAACAAACAAAGAAAATGTACCTGATTGAACCTGCTTCTATCTGTTAATGAGATGCCCTCTCTGAGCAGCAATGATTTATTTTATTTCCAGACTCATTTACAGTAGTAAATGTCCTTTTTTAAGTGAAAGACATTTCAATAGCAATGATATATGTGTACAATGAGATGTGTCTATGAAACATTGAATTTTTTTTTAAATTTTAATTTTTTGTGAACATATTGTACAGAGGGGTTACAATTACATGGGCAAGATAATGAGTACATTTCTTATCAAGCATTGCAGCCTCCTCCTTTGTTTACCCTTCACATCCCTTCCCAGCCTCCCCCCTCCCCCCACCCAATCACCCCCCCCTCCCCCCCGCACCAAAGTTGTAAAGTTCGTTTTTGACATGACAACTTGTACTTCTCATAGTTGCATCGGGTCCACCTGTATCCTTAAACAACTTGTTTTCCCCCATCTCCTCCACAAATTATACTGAGATCAAATATAGTGAAAGCAGGGGTTATACTGTGGGGGAGGGACACGCAAAGCTACAAAGAAATAATATTATAAATGAGTTAGAAACAAATGCATGAAAGAAAAAAAACATTTAAATACATATCTAAGGGTTTATTTTCCTAACATCACATTATCTGACCTTTCCTGCTTGACTTATACATATACTAGATATTGCAAATAAGGGAAACCATGGGACCTATATTTCTTTGGGCTTGGCTTACTTCACTTAATATAATTTTTTCCAAGCCTTCCCCTTTCCTAACAAATGGGGCAATGTCATTCTTTCTGATGGAGGCATAGAATTCCATTGTGTATATATACCACATTTTCTTGATCCATTCATCTCCTGAGGGGCATCTGGGTTGGTTCCATATCTTAGCTATGATAAATAATGCTGCAGTAAACATAGTTGTGCTGGTAGCATTAGTGTGGTCTTGTTTGTAAACATTTGGGTAAATGCCCAAAAGTGGGATTGCTGGGTCATAGGGGAGCTCTATGTGAAGTCTTTTGAGGAACCTCCATACTGCTTTCCAAAGTGGTTGAACAAGTTTACACTCCCACCAACAATGCAGTAAGGTTCCCTTCTGTCCACATCCCCTCCAGCATCTGTTGTTGTTAGAGTTCTTGATTATAGCCATTCTACCTGGGGTGAGGTGGTATCTCAATGTTATGAAACATTGAATATTGAAATAAGTAAATTATTTAGAAAAAGTTGTTCCCTTTTAGCATTATATGATGATTAAAATTTGAGGAAAGGGTGAGAAACATAATGACTTGGAAAAACTTTTGCCCCCAGCTTGCCTAGCAAGTGCCTTTGCATTCTCAGTCCATATCTAAAGAGACTTGAATTGGGGTCTAGGAGCCCTGGACTGTGGGTTGGCTCATAGAGGAAGGCCACTGAAAGGCCATTAGCAAGGGCAACTCAAAGAAAAACTTTAGGGCTATAAAAAGAATGACAAATGAGAATGCATTTTATGAGCTGAAAGTGAAAATAATGAAAGTGGGTGTGTCTAACTTTTAGAAAATGATTCCCTCCTTTAAATGACTTTTCAAAACTAAGCCAAGTATAGATCTTGGTAATAATAGGTAAGGAAACTAATTGAATGTTTTAAAATATGTGCCTTCAAGGCTGCATTTAACTCTCATAGGACAAAATATATGTCTCATTCCTCTTTCAGTATCCCATACTGGTACATAGTAGGCTTCCCACAAATGTCTGCCAGTTGACTAAGTAAATACCAGAACAGATTCTTTTTCCATTTCCAAGGTCTTGTCATGTTTCTAAAGGTCTAACTGCAGATTTTTTTGTTCCTTTTTTTTTTTTTTTTAATGTCAATACACTATAAATAAGGGTGCAGAATTAAGTCCGTTTGTGGCTTTGGCTCTTGTTCTTTTTTTATTTTTTTGGCTGTTTTTATTGGTTGTGAGGCTTGAACTCAGGGCCTGTGTGCTGTCCCAGAGCCTCTTTGTGCTCAAGGCTAGTGCTCTACTTCTTAAGCCATAGCACTTCCGTTTTTTGAGTAGTTTATTGGAGATAAGAGTTTCATGGGGCTTTTCTTCCTGGGTTGGCTTCCAACTGGGATCCTCAAATCTCTGTCTTCTGAATAGGGAGGATTATAGGCATGAGCCACCAACACCTGGCTCTTGTTATTATTTATTTATTTATTTATTTATTTATTGCCAGTCATGGGGCTTGAACTCAGGGCCTGGGCTCTTTTGCTCAAGGCTAGTACTCTACCACTTGAGCCACAGTGCCACTTCTAGCTTTTTCTGTTTATGTGGTGCTGAGAAATTGAACCCAGGGCTTCATGAATATTAGGGATGCATTCTACCACTAAGCCTCATTCCTAACTCCTCTTGTTTTCTTTTTAAATTATTGCAGTTGACCTTCTGTTTTGGTAGGCTTTACCCCTGAAAACTCAGTTAACAGAAAGAGAAACCATTTCTAAAAATGACCTCTTTATGGACCTTTTTGTGGTCATTATCTCTTACTAAGTATACTAAGTAACCATTTACATTGTATTAAGCATTGCAAGTAATCTAGAATGACTTATACTACACTGGAGGATGTGTATATACAACTACTGCACCCTATATGAGGGCCTGGCACAGTTGCATATATTAATATCCCAAGGAGTCTAAGGCATTCTGGAATCCCTCAGGAATACCAAGGGACAATCTGCATATTTTTAGGTTTAACACAAGAGGGAAAACAATCCAACTCAGTCACCGGTTTTCTTTAGTGTCATGCTTTGTGATTGTGCTGAAGTGAGACAAAGATTGGTGGCTACTGATCAGGCAAATAGACAAAGGAGGAAGCATGGAGGATATTTTGATGGAAAAGCAGTTGCTGATTATAGCAAAAGAGAAGAAGGGAAATTTAGTAAAATAGAAAGTAGCCCTAAGGATGTAGCTCAGTGGTGGAGTATATGTGAAAAGCATTGACTTGATTGCCAGCACTGCAAAAATAAATAAGTACATAAATAAATAACAGAACTTATCATTTAATTACATACAGAGAAAGTGGAGTTTTATTTGACTGTGTACTTGTCACTGTCAGTTAAATATATTTTCAAATTCTCCAATATTGTATTGGGCTAAATCTATTCAAAACATGAAATTTTGTACAAGCCCTAGAGCAAGAATGACTCCAATAGGTAGGTAGGTCATCAGCATGTTACACAAATCTGTAAGAGCTGAGGAAGGGGCAAACTACAGTGACTTTTTTTTTTTTTTTTTTTTAATGAAACCTTTGGAAGCAACAGTAAAAAGGGGAAAAGTGTATTTGGATAGCTCATTTCCTCAGAATTTAAATGGTGGATTTCAGGTACAAAACCTGTTGAATTACGTTTGTCCCTGGATGAATCTACAAGGTCAGGCATGCACCTTACCTCCCTCTCTCATACTTTAGTACAGTGAGTACTACTTTTTCTTAGATATGATCCATTTTAGTCCTATCTCCTTGGATGGCAGTATTAAGCCAGCCTACCTTCAAATCTTATTTGCCCTCAGACCATTTCTAATTACAGCTTTTTTTTTTTTTAAACTTTGTATTATATGTTTTGAATGTTCATTATGGGCTTCTATTTCCCCTTCTCCCTTCAATTACAGCTCGAGCTAACCTTCAGCTACCTGGAGATTCATGGCGTCATCTGTAGCAAGCCAGCTCAGGTGAGTGTGAACCCCAGAAACCTGTCGCTGTATGTCACCATCTTTCTTCCTTTCTTGAAAGGAGGAAGCCTCTTTTCTTTTGTTACAAGGGGAAAGTGGAACTTGGGGAATGACTCAGTTAGAGGCTATGTGTGGACAGGGCTGTGAATTTGTTCCAATAAAGAACATACATCCCTGAAGAGAATGGATTAGCTCTAATGCCAGCTGGTGATGTAAATGTGAGAGATTTTGTAAAACTTCATTTAATACTAAAGCTACATAGCAGTGATACAGTACTGTGTAAGGTCTTTTCTTAGAATATAGTGATAAGTGAGTTTTTTTGGGTATTAAAAACAATTGAGTTGTAAGTAAATGCAGTGGAGTGTAAATTAATCACTTTTGTCCTAGGTATATCCATGAAGTTTCCTAGTACACCTTAGAAACACTGTATCTATCCAGAAGACATCTGCCTTCTATCACTATAGGGTAGCTTGCATTTTCTAAAATTGTATTTGGATGGAATCATGTCGTGTACTGTACTCTTTCCTGTCTGTCTTCTTTCATTCAGTTTAATTATTCTGATATTGATCAATTCTGTTGCGTGTCTCAATAGTTATTCCCCTTGTTTGCTGAGTGCTGTTTTATTTTGTATGCTGTTTATATAGAATGTTATAAAGAATGTTTGTTATCTTTTAAATATCCTACATTCTAAGCTCTTGTCTTACCGTAATGTTTGTGTGTAAAGCAATGTATAGATCAAAGTTAAATTTTTTAAAAAATTTTCTGTATCTGTAGAGGATACCTACTTGTTCCAGTGTGATATGTTGGGAAGTCTATTGTTTTCTTACTGAACTTAGTTTTCCCTTGGATGAATCAGTTGTCCACTGAAGTATGGATCTGCTTTTAGTCTTGAAATCCTGCGGCTGTGGTCTGTCTTTATGCCACTACCACAATAAAGTTGATAACTTTAACTTTATAGTAAGACCTGAAGCCACTGGTGCTAGTCCTCTGACTTCATTCTTTTTAGGAATAGTTGTAGTGATTCTAGGACCTGTGCAATTTTGCCTGGATTTTAGAATCACTTCAGTGCCTGCACAAAGTGCTGGGATTTTCATTGGGATTACATTGAATTTACTGATCATCTTGGGGAAAACTGGCATCTTTATAATATGGAGTCTTCTGATCCCAGAAATCTGTATGTGTATGCATACCTGTGCATACATATACACATATAAGTATACATACACAAGTACAATTATATGTATTTAATTTATGTAGGTCTTAATATCTTTTAACAGTATTTTGTTATAGCTTTCAGTGTATGTCTTTTGTCAGTTTTACTTGTATTTCGTATTTTGATTGGTACTTTCTTTCAAGTTCAACTTTGAATTTTTTCTTGCTGATGTTAGAAATATAGCTGTTTTTTGTGTATTGGTCTTGCATCCTGCTCATATTACCTAGTGGTTTTATGATCATCACTTTCTACAGTGATGGTGCCATTTGTGAATGTACATACTTTTTATTTTCAGTGTGTGTGGCTTTTCTTTCTTTTTCTTGTCTATTGCTGTTGAGACATACTCCTCCATGGGTATCTTGCTCCTAAATGTCTTGTGAGATATGCCCAAAGCTCAGTGTTCTACCAGTAATCTTCACTCTCAGCCTTTGTTCTTTTAAGACAATGAATCACTCTGTAGTCTGATCTTATTGTGTAGCCAGGCTGGCCATGAACCACCTGACTCAGCCTCTTGAGTTTGGGATTACAGGTGCGCGCCCCCACACCTGGAGAAATTCTGATTCTTTCATAGGTATGTAGGAGATTCATTCATTCATGTTCTCCTTCTTGAACATACTTTGGTTATTTGTGTTTTATATAAGTTGTTGAATTTATGAATACAAAATAGTTTATGGTATCCAACTGTTATTCTCTTAAGATCTGTAGAATATCATTACTGACAATGATAATTTGATTTTCTATTTTCCTGGGTTTTTTTGTTTTTTTTTGTTTGTGAGGCTTGAACTCTGGGCCTGGGCCCTGTCCCTCAGCTCTTCAGCTCAAGGCTAGTGCTCTACTACTTGAGGCACAGCACTACTTCCGGTTTTCTAGTGGTTAATTGGAGATAAGAGTCTTATGGACTTTCTTGCCTGCAACTGGCTTTGAACCACCATCCTCAGATCTCAGTCTCCTGAGTAGCTAGGATTACAGGCATGAGTCACCAGTGCCCGGCTTCTCTTAGTTTTGTTAGAAGCTTACCCCTTTTCTTCATCTGCTCAAAAGAAAAAAGAATCTTCTTTGGGGTTTTATGGATTTTTTTCCATTTTATCAATTCATTTTGTATCTTTATTTTGTTTCTTATACCTCTTACTTTGCTTTCTAGAACTATAAAAAAAGTGTATTTGAATATATGGTTTACCAGTATTTTTCCTAAAAGAAAAATTAGAAATTGTCACTTTATATCAATTGAGATGACATACAAATCTTGGAACTTTTTCATATTATATCTTAGAGCAATGTTTTATTCTACGTGTTTATCATTCTCCAGTGACTACAGTTGGGAAAAAAATCATGATAACATATACTTGCCCAAATGGTCAAACATATGTAGAATGAGTACTCATGAATGATGGCATAATAGATGTAACCAGAGTCTTAATTCAGAAATGTTTATGTTTATTATTTGGGGATTGAGACAGGATCAGAAGGAATTGGTGAGATGCTAATGTTAAGGTTATATTCAAAGTGTGATCAGGGCCAGGTGCCAATGGCTAACACTTGTAGTCCTAGCTATTCTGGAAACTGAGATCTGAGGATTGAGGTTTGAAGCTAGCCCAGGTAGACAAATCTGAGAGACTTTCATTGTCAGTAGAAAAGCCAGTAAAAAAGCCAGAAGTGGAGGTGTGCCTCAAGTAATAGAGCACCAAGTATGAGCAAAATAACAGTGTGAAGCAAGAGCTCAAGACCTTGCATTTAAGTCCCAGTACTGGCATCTATATTCAGACCTTTGTATTATGAGAAAAGATATTGATAACACAACATTCTCCCAAGTGGTTACAGGAATGGATCTTAATCACTTTTAGTGGTCCTAGCTCCTCCTACCATTCAGAGAGACTGGGTAGAAAGTAGCCTACCTGAGCCCCACAATAGCTTTGATAGGGGCTTACCCCTGTAATTCCAGCTAGTTGGAACTAGGAAGGTAGAGATGGAAGGATCACAGTTTCAGGCCAGTCTCCATCCCGTACCCTCACCTCTACTTTCCACATTCACAGTACACATACATAGTATGACACCAGAAAATTAGGATTCACTAAGTCTCCAGTAGATACACACATACATACATACACACACAGAGAGACATAGATTTGACAAATATTTGGTAAATATATATTTATTAAATATTCACTATTTTAAATGCACTATTTTATTCTCTGTGTTCTAAGGGTTGAGAACCAGTAACCTCTCTAGCCTCAGGTTCCCGGAGTCTTTGGTTGTGATTAACTCTTATACAGATAATAGCATCTGTCTGTGGTACTTGCTATCTATTAGTATTGCATTGCTAATGTTGTCTGGGATTTATTAATGTTTTGGTCATTGCTATTTTTATCTCCAGTTACAGTTTATGAATTCAGGGAATTTTCCCAGAACATAGCCTCATTGGATTGTGTGTGAATGAAATGCTCAGGTCCTCCAGTTTTATTCATGGTTAGTAAATAGAGGCCAGGAGTAACATAGATTTATAATTACCGAATAGCTAAGATTGTTTCTTGTGCAGCTGAACTCTTGCTTTTGGTATTGCTTTTCCCCTTCCATCTATAAAGTTGGATTGTTTGCTGTGTCATGGAGTGGTACAGGTTAGCCACCACTTCCTGTTTCCACTAGAGAAAAGAAACCTCATAGATCGGACTGGGGATTGGCTTTAAAAAATGCTGCCTGTTAAATTTAGTCAGGTTTTCTAGCTTAAAAAAGGTGGAATGGAATTGGAAGTTTGAATCATTAATAAGATACTATGCCTTATATCTGGTTATCATTCTAATTTTAATTGTGTTTATTTTTTATGGTATTGGAGATCAAGCATGCTGCAACCTACATATACTTCCAGATAAAATTAAGGAGTGTTTCAGACACTTTTGTTTCTTCCCATCAGAGAAAGAAGGGAAAATGGTATTTGACTAAGAGTCCTCTTCCTTCTCTTCTTCCTTCTCCTGCTCCTCCTCCTCCTCCTCCTTCTCCTCCTCCTCCTCCTCTTCCTCCTCCACTCCCCCCCAACCCCCATGATGTATCATGTGGATTCTACCTCTGTGGCTTTGTTTGAGCTCTTTACATTATGCAAAGGTGGTGACATCTTAGCCAGGGCTTTTGTGACTGCTCTCACATAATGTTGAATTCAAAGGCCTCATTTCTTCTCCAACCTGTCACCTTTTCTCTTCCCTGTCATTCCATTCAATCCTGTACAATTAGGGATGATTATGTGTTAAGATTTTAAGCAGAATTAGAATAAGCTAATTACTAATTCCCTGCACACAAACTATGAACTGAATAGATGTACACTGGATGTGAAAAATATAGAAGTACCCTGTGGTGAAAATATAATTACCCCAGGAGGGAAGATTGGAGGTGGAGGTGTCAAGCACAGACTTGATGATCTGTTTATCTGGCTCTTATAAACATGCATGTTGCCAGGTACCAGTGGTAGCTCATACCTGTAATCCCATCTACTCAGGAGGCTGAGATCTGAGGATTGAGATTCAAACCAAGCTCAGCAGAAGAGTCCAGTAGACTCTTATCTCCAATTAACAGGGAAAAGACAAAAGTGGAACTGTGGCTCAAGTGATAGAAATACTAGCCTTGAGCAAAAACCAAACAAATAACAACAACAACAACAACAACAAAAACAAAGCTTAGCAGGACAGCTCTTAGGCCTTGATTCAAGGCCCAGGACCAACACAAAAACAAAAGTGCACAACAACATAAACTCATGCATGTGCACATATATATGTATGTATGAATATATGAGCATGACTCCTCTGAGCAGCTGTGATCTGACTTAAGAACCCTCAGGGAGGAAATGGGGTTGGTTAGTAAACACCTCCAGGTATAAACCCTCATGTACAATAGTGCTTGCTGCTTTTTTTCAGGGAGTAGAGTTTTATGAATCCCGTAGATTACCCTATAGAAGACAAATGCAGACTTTGCCTAGATAATTTTAAAGGCTTTTACACTAATGTCTTATAGAATGTTAAAAATGAGAATATAATACTCCTCTCCCCTCTCTTTCTTTGGCACTGCTAACTGATGTAGAGGCAATATTTTGAAATACATGCTGGCAAATTCCTCTAGGGTATCCTATGACAAAGTAACATTGGTAGGACCTTATACTTTGGTCTCATCCTTGTGACGAATACCTTGCATTACTTTCTCTTTTTAACATAAATAGGTTCAGAGATAGCTTTAGTTTGGCTCAGTTTAGGAAGATCTAAAGCAGACTGTAAAAGGTGATTTATTCATGGAACTGCTTAATTGTATATATACTGTTCATGGAACTGCTTAATTGTACATATATTGTTCCCTCATAGTGTTTTTGTGTTAAGTAAAAACAAGATTGAAATGTGTGAGAATATTTTGTTGGAGTCATAATCCAAGATGTCTGCATTTGCATAATTAGCATACTTTTAGAATCAAGATAATGCCATCTGTTTTTGAAAACAGCAATTAACATGGATTTTTAAAAAAATGAAAATGTATCCATCATCAACCTGTCCCTTTTGTGACCTACTCTCCTCTTCAGGTTGATTTACATTTTGGTGGAACCTTGGGTGTTGAACTCAGGGCTTTGTGTTTGCTTTGGTGGATGCTCTACCATATGAGCCATGCCTCCAGCTCTTTTTGCTTTAATTATTTTTTTGAATAGGTCTCAATTATACTGGGTAGTCCTGGACCATAATCCTTCTATTTACAGTTTCCATGTAGCTCGAATGATTTGTGTGCACTGCTGTGCCTAGCTAAAAAGATGAGTTGATATGAGGGTTTCATGAACTCAAGGAATCAAATCTCACTTCTGCTCTTTCTCCCACCCTCCCCAAAGTAGAAGCATTTCCTTAAAGTGCCTGCTAGTTTACAGCTCTCTGAAGATTCTTCCACATAGGTAGAGAGTAGGAGCGTATTAGAAACATCTGAAAACTGAAGCAGATGTTTCTAAAGGCCAAACTGGTAGATTCAAATTGACCTCCTCCTCACATATTATTTTCACCAAGGCTTTCTCCTGAGAAGGAGTCTCAACAACATCTCTCATATTCCTGCTTTCTAGTGTATGCCTATGTCTTCCTGTGAATACCTTAGGACAATATGTTACTTTCATTTAAAAAAAGAATCCACATTTTTCAAAGATAAAAAATGGTGTAAAATGTTTAAATGAAAGTTATTATTATTTTGCCTGGGAGCAAAGGAAAAATCAAGGGTTTATGAAAACTTCAACCTTCCTAAGAAGAGGAGATATGTAGAAAGGAATATATTAAAATAGCAGAGTAATAAACTGTCACATCAGGTTCAATGCTAGGCAAAGACTAACTCAGACCAAAAACTACTGAGAATGAGGTCACATAGATAGTCTCAAAAATAAGGAAGAATTAAGCCAGGTATAGTGGCCGACACCTATAATCCCAACATGCTTACTTGGCTTGCATGCACAGCTAATAACTCATGATGCAGCCATGACTCCAGCTCAGCCTTTTCCTGGTTATTTTGGACATTGGAGTCTCAGATTTTTTTTTTTTTTGCCTGGGCTGGGCAGAATCATAACCCTCTTGATCTCAGTCTTCTAAGTAGCTGGGCACTGGCACTGGGCATCTACTTCCTTTTTAAAAAATAACATTTGTATTTTTGAGTCAAGATCTTGCTTTATAGTTTGGGCTGGGCTCAAACTCAAGATCCTCTTGCTTGAGTGCTGGAATGTAGGCCTGTGCCACCACACCCAGACCCAAGGAAGTGCTTGTTGAAAAGTTGCTATTGTAATAGTGTATTTCTGTGTGACTGCATCATTTACCATGTTTAACATTCCGAAAGGAAGAGATTAGACTCCTTATTAAGAAGTATCCCACCTTGTTGTTGCAGATGGTTGTGGAAACTGAGAAATGCAACATTTCCATGAAGATGGCATCTCCAGAAGACGTGAGTGATGTGCTGGCACACATTGGCACGTGCCTGCGGAAGATCTTTCCTGGCCTCTCTCCAGTGTGAGTTTTCTGGGGGAAGGCTTAGGAGAGCAAAGGTCTTGTTCTTCCTCAAAATGCTAAATGCACACATACCTTCCTCTTCCTCCTTCACCTAGTTCCTCTCTCAGACTTCTTCTTCTCTTTGACATTAAAAAGCATTCAAGTCCTTGGACTTTATCTCTGAGGTTTTCTGTTAGGACTGTGCCTTATTAAAAAAATTTGATGAGGGATTTGGCAGTCCTTTAACTTGTACTCATAAAACTAAAACACAAAGCTTTCTAATGTAACTCTGGATTTATCCTAATATGATTCTACTCTGAGCAATTAGCAGAATGCCAGGGACTGAATATTTATATTAAGGCATCAAGTATAATATTAACTTCATAAGCCAGAGTTGTTCTTCCTTTTTCTTGTTGGTTTTTATTTTTTTAACTTTTCAGTGAGGGTATACTAATAAAACTAACTAAAAAAAGTAGGTACTTTGAATTTCCTCTTAGTTTTCTGAAATACACATTAGGGATACTAGTAAATGTGTGTGTGTGTGTGTGTGTATAAGAAAGAGAGAGAGAGGGGGGGAGAGAGAGAGAGAGGAGAGAGAGACTGGACCTTGAATTTAGGATCTCATACTTGGGCCCTCATGCTTTCTTTTCCTGCTCAAGGCTGATGTTCTACCACTTGACTCATACTTCTACTCCTGGCTTTTTGCTAGATAATTGATGATAAGAATCTCATGGACTTTTCTGCCTGGTCTGGCTTTGAACTGAGATACTCAGATCTCACCCTCCTGAGTAGCTAGGATTATAGGCATGAGCCACAAATGCCTAGTAGACATTGGTAATTTTTGTTGATACATGCTCTTTCTTAGCACTACTTTTTTGTTAATTGTTTCAAGTCTTGAATAATAGAGTTTACAGTTGGAGAGTGGTGGGAGGGGACTTTTGGGAGCTGTTTATAGTTATAGTACATTTCCCGATAAAGTGTCTTTCAAACCATTGGGGTAATGGAAGGGGACTCAGTGGGGTTCAGAACTCCCTTTCAACCTCTATCTTCAGGAGATCTGCTTGGCTCTGTTCAGAGCTCTCCACTTTGTTGTCTGTTTTCTCCCCTCCAAAGAAGTGAGCATAACAGAAGGGAGAGGCTGGCCTTGCATGAAATTTCTGGGGGTTCCTCCTTTCTGAAGCATGAGTCTGAGTGCCAGCATGGCTAGGTTTTGAGGTTTTGTGAGGTGGAAGGGGTGAGCCAGGCCAGTCCTCGGCTCCTGCCTGGCTAGAATTTCTGGTCTTACTGATCTCTAGTCACACACATGTGTGCTAGGAGGTGCCTTGCAGGCCTGTGGGGGTAGAGGAATAATCAGTGTTGGCAATGGGGAATACACAGAAGTAAATCTTCCTTAGGAAAGGTTTCCACATCATCCTTAAAGTCAGTAGAGGGCTATCTAGATAATGGTCAGTTCACAGTAACTACAACTCACTTCCTGTGAAACTATTTTCTAGTCATATGACTGTCTCCAGTCACATGTTCTCCTTTCATTCCAAATGAACACTGATGAAAATAAGAAAATCCTTAAGCACAGCCTTATTTAGTAAGGTCTTATATCTGAACTTTAAGGGACACTTTAGAGCAATATCTTTCTTTCTGAGACAGAATCTTTGTAATGAATTAGTCTTTCTCTGTAATGGGTGAGTATTTCTCTGTAATCCATGGTAGCCTCAAACCCAAAGTCTTGCCTGAGCTTCCCCAAATGCTGAGATTATAGGCCTGCTCTACTCTGCCCAACTTTATTTTCTTTAAAAGGAAGATTTATGTGTTTAATGGCTTAGCAACGTGTGGAGGAAGGAGTGCCAGTTTGTATTATTTTTGTTTTGATACACATAATATTTTTTCTTCTGAGAGAACATTTACTATGATAGTGTTCCCAGTCATCCAATTTCCATGCAACTTTGTGTAAAAAATTCAGGTAACTAATATGAAACAAGTATTAAACAGTTGTCTCCATTTCTTGAGAAGCAGTTGCTCCATATGTGTTTGGTTGCTCAATTCCACAGATCTCCACTTCTACCTTTGGTCTACTTGTTGGGCATCTTTGCAAGGATGTCCCTAAACAGCTCATCATCAGTAGGTCCCAAACTGAACTCCCCTCAAAATCTGCTTATGTTTTATAGTCTTTCTGAGGGAATGGCTTTGCTCTTCACATAGTCTCATGAGATAAGAACTGATTCTTATCGATCTCTTAGTCATTACTCACATTTGATTGGCTGCTATGCTCTTTTCCTATTATCTTTATATCACTTGGTCTGGCATTTTATCTTGCTTATCACTTTCACTGCTGTAGTTCAGAGTCTCACTTTCTCTAGGGCAACAATTTTCTGATGAGTCTCTTTAACTCTAGTTCTTCTCCATGAGACTGATCCTTTATACTGTCACCCATTATCTTTCTTTTGTTGACGTAGTATCAGTTGAATAATAGCTAGGCTTCCTGATAAAATTTAAGTTGTAAGGCACAGAAGACCTATTGAACAGCACAATTAATCTTTTCTATTTTTAACACCTATATATGAGCTCCAAATCATGACAAACCCTTTATCCAAGACACAGCTCAGGTATCCTCTTGTCTGTGAAAAGTCTTGTGGTTCATGTGCCCGTAGAGCCCTTTGACCACTTCTTGTCCTGGCACACATTGCATTGCATTATCATGATTTGTTTTTGTGTTTACACATTCAACGAGTATTTACTAAGTTTCTGCTATGTGTCCATTGGTAAATGGAAGGTGACTAGGGGGATTCTTGTTGGTTTTAAGAATGGGAAATGTTAAAGCATGTGCTTGTAATGAGGAGAATGGCCCGAGTCAGTCAGTCAGACAGACAGACAGTAAAAATTATTGAGATCAGTACAGCAAGATCCCGTGAAGGTGGGAGGGATACTGAGCACAGGGCATAATGGTTTCCTGTAGACTGGATGGTAGCTGCTTGAACAAAGCTCATACTTTATTAACCTTCAGTCCATAGTCATCAGAACACAGTAGTCACTGAACAAGATTTTGGATGAGCACATAAATTTCTCACTTTCACTGCCTAACACTTGCTGGATCATGTGACATGGGACCACATGGAAGTTAGGAGAGCCTGCTCCTGCCACCCAACTATAGATTCTTGAGCTGATATGACATGATGCAGCTGAGACAAGGAGTAATTGGTCATTCATGGGAGGTAAGCACAGATTGGCGTTGCAGGTGAGATATACCTGAGAAAGGATAGACAGGGTTTAGAGAAGGTAGAGAAAGGGCTGGGAATGTGGCTTAGTGGTAGAATGCTTGCCTAGCATGCATGAAGCCCTGGGTTCGATTCCTCTGTACCATATAAACAGAAAAAGCTGGAGGTGGTGCTGTGGCTCCAGTGGTAGAGTGCTAGCCTTGAGCAAAAGAAATTTAGGAAGAGTGCCCAGGCTCTGAGTTCAAGCCCCAGGACTGAGGGGGGTGGAGGGAGGATGAGGGGAGACTTGGAAAGAAATGAAATAATCTAAATCTTCTTGACTTTCATTTTTCTTCCCCACTCAACACACATAGTTAGCTTGTCATAATAAATCCTTAATATTTTGTGACTGCTATGGTATGAATTTTACCTTTAAAGTTTCTTAGATCGAATTACAGGATTTTTTCAGGGGAACATACAATTATATTGTATTGGTTACTGTGACCAGAGAGGAAGAGTGGTTTACTGTTTCCTTTCGCCTACATTCCTGATATTCCTTAAGTCAGAGCTGGCAGTGAGGGAAATATTTCCTGTGTATAAATAATATAGAATATACAAAACAAAGCTAGTCTCCTGTAAGGTCATATGTCCTGCTTAAAATAAATTGGAAGAATATGAAATTATGTTTGAACTCCTCAGCCTTCTTGAAGTCATTTGTCCCATCAAATACATTACTTGTACCTGACACAGAAACCTTTTTGTCAATTTCTGCTGGGAAACGATGAACAGAAAAGTATCTTATGAGCAGGTATCAGGAACTAGGAGAATCAAGAGGAAATAGAGCTGGAGAAGCCCTCACTTTTGATTGAAAAGTATAAGTTTTGGATACATACATATCTATCTATCTACATATATATATATATATATATATATATATATATATATACCCATACATACATATATATATATATAAATGAAACCATACCTGGATACACACACACACACACACACACACACATACACATACACATACACACACACACACACACACACACACACACACACACACACACACACACACACAAACACGAAACCATACCTGCAAAGGCCTGATTTTTCTGGTTTTACCCAAATGTAGTTCTGAAAATAACATCCTGGATAAAAATCAAATATGTAAAAAATAGTATGTATATAAGTATAATCAATCTTCTTATGGTCAAGAGAATGCTAGTAAGAAAGCAAGAATTATTTAATTAAAATTAATATTCACAATATTTTTCTATTACTTTCCCTATAATTATATATTAGGATGTTTTTCTTTTTCTTCTTTTTTTTCTGTCAGTTGTGGGGCCTGAACTCTTCTTCTTTTCTTTTTCTGTGGGCTTGAACTCTGGGTCTGGGTGCTGTCCCTGAGCTCTTCCACTGAAGGCTAGCCCTCTACCACTTGAGCCACAGCTCCACTTCCAGTTTTCTGGTAGTTAACTGGAGATAAGAGTCTCTCAGACTTTCCTGCCTGGGCCAGCTTGGAGCCACCATCCTCAGATCTCAGCCTCCTGAGTAGCTAGGATTACAGATATGAGCCACCAATGCCTAGCTTCCCTAAACTCTTTTGCTCAAGGCTAGTTCTCCTCCACTTTGAGCCATAGTGCTACTTCCACAAAATGACATTTTTAATTACTCATGCCTGTAACTCTAGCTGTACTGAGGGCTGAGATCAGAAAGATCACAATTTGAAGCCAGCCTAAGCAGAAAAGTCCACAAGACTCCATCTCTAATTAGCCACCAAAATGCTAGACTGAAGTCATGGCTCAAATAATAGGGCCATCCAGGAGCAAAAAATTTCAAGGCCCTGAGTTCAAAACTTAGTAGTAGTAGCACACACACACACACACACACACACACACACACACACACACACACACACACACACACACACACACACACACACACACACAAGGGCCATCCAGGAGCAAAAAATTTCAATGCCCTGAGTTCAAAACTTAGTAGTAGCACACACACACACACTCGCACGCGCCTCCCCTCATCAAATCACAAGACTATTCAGAATAGAAAGGGTATTTGAGGAACCCAGGCGGCGGTGGCTCACGCCTGTTCCTAGCTACTCAGGAGGCTGAGATCTGAGGATCGTGGTTCAAAGCCAGCCAGGGCAGGAAAGTCCATGAGATTCTTATCTCCAATAAACCACTAGAAAACTGGAAGTAGAGCTGTGGCTCAAGTGGTAGAGCGCTCACCTTGGGCTGAAGAGCGCAGGGATAGTGCCCAGGCCCAGAGTTCAAGCCCCACGACTGACCCCCCACCCCCGCAAAAAAAAAAAAAAAAGATATTGAAGAATACAAATTCATATAAATGAAATGTAAGCATCACCTCAAATCAAACCACTGTTAACATGTTTTAGTTAATATTCTTTGACTCTTAACTATCATCTTACCTTTAAGACAGAGATAGTGAGAGAAACATGGAAATATTTATAGCCTAAGTGTCATATAATGTTTTTACAGAGTTGTCTGTAATGATATTTTTCTTCTTGAAGCTATTTAATTTTGTTATGGCCTTCAGCTTTTTTTAATATAAAGGACCTTATCTATTTCTCAAAAATGAAGCTAGAAGCTGGGCGTCAGTGGCTCATGCCTGTAATCCTAGCTACTCAGAAGGCTGAGATCTGAGGATCATGATTCAAAGCCAGCCCTGGCAGGAAAGTCCATGAGACTCTTATGTCCAAAAAAAAAAAAAAACTGGAAGTGGCGCTGTGGCTCAAGCGGTAGAGCACTGGCTTTGAGCTGAAGAGTGCAGGGACAGGGCCCAAGCCCAGAGTTCAAGCCCCACGACCGACCAAAAAAAAAAAAAAAAATGAAGCTAGATTTTTTTTTTTGGTTTGTCCCCCAGCAAATGAAGTCATTGATACAGGCTAGAATTAATTTAGAAATTGTTAATTCAGGAACTTCCTCAGGCAGGCATAGACAAGTAGTAAGATCTTTTTCTTTCCTTAGAAGATTTTACCATTCAAAGGTAGTGTTAGGGAAGTTCCACAAACAATAGAAGATAGCAGGAAAATTGGCACCCTAACACTTCAGAGGAGAAAAGTCATTTAACTTGGGATGTCAAGAAAATGACATTTGATTTCTTATTCTTTTTATTTTTAAAGAGGGGGCTGGGCGGGGGGCGGGGTTCACTGTATGACTGCAGCCCAGCTTCTGAAGTCAGATGGCAAAGGTGGCGAGGATGGGATTGGAAGAGAGGGAGACTGTGTGGGTGCCATTTGTCTTTGGAGAGAGCAGTCAGCTCAACTTAGCTGGAGTTGGGGAGCCTGTGGTTACCACTGTGAGTTGAAGCTCATGTGAGCCCCAACCAAAGAGTTCTGAATAAGAGTCTTAAGGACAGGTACTAGGGAGCTAATGAAGGTTTTTGAACTTTGGGGTGAGGTATCGATTATACTTACCCGGGGGTGGGGGGTGGGGTGTTAGGTAAACTTGAATGAGGAAAGGCTAGGGCAAAACCAGAAGGTGTCAGGTTGGGATAGATCCTGTAGGGGATGACTATAGGTAAGTTAATTTATTTTTTAGTGCCTCAGTGCCTTCACTTGTAAAATGGGAATGATAATATTAGTGCAGGTTTGTGAGCATCATGTGAAGTCCTGGAAAGTGCTGACACAGTGCCGCTGGAGGCCACAGATGTCCGTCCAGAGCGGTGGGCTGGAAGGCCTGTACTGTTGGCATGCGGAATCAGTCAGTGTTGTACGTAACAAATTTCTCTGGTGGTTACAAGTTTCAAAAAAGTACACTACTGGGCACTAGTGGCTCACTTCTGTAATCCTAGCTACTCAGAAGGCTGAGATCTGAGGAACAAGGTTTAGTCAGCCTGGACAGAAAAGTTCTTGATATTCTTATATTCAATTAATCACCAATTAATCATCAAGTGATAGAATGCCAGCTTTGAGCAAAAATCCTAAAGATGAGTCCCTAGGCCCTGAGTTAAAGCTCCAATACTGGCATCCACCCCCTCCTTCCCCCAAAAAGTACACATACCTTGGTTACCTATCTGCTTTTTGTTTTTTTTATTTTTGTTGAATATTGTCAGAATCTTTCTTTCATTGGTGGGTGACCATCTAACATGTTTTTCTTATGCTTTTGGCATGCTTGATTATTGATTATTCTCTCATTGATGAGAAGCATTTGAAATTTGAGTGTTTATTATAACTTTCGTTACTACTGTAATAAAATGATAGTGCAAATCCCCCATGAAACCAAGGTGAACTATAAACATATGAGGTTATTGTGAGGAAAAGTGGTAAAATAAGAAAGGAAAGAGTCCCCCTGTGGTGCCAAAACATGGTCAAGAAGCAGGAAGGGAGACAACCTCAAGCAGAAAGGGCTGAGCATGTGCCAGGCCCGGCTGTATAGCAATCCTGTCCTGCAAGGATGAACTCAGTCCACGAACCCAGCATCAGTCTCTAATTCCCTTGAATTAGATTCCATTTCTACTGCTTTGTTGTTGCCACACTGGTGAACAAGCTTCCAGCCTACGAACCTTTGGGGTCCACACACCCACTTTCCTATTTGTCTCACTAGATTCCTGCCAAAGAATTTTTACCTTGTGTTCTTCCGACTTTTGCATACCAGATGTCTCTCTTATGTGTCATTGAAATAGCACACCCTGAGGTTCTGCTGAAACAAAGCAAGAATTTTTGAAAAGAAATGTGATGCCAGATAAAGTCAGACAAAAGTCCGGCTTGGTATGTGTGAAGCTTACTTGGTTCAGCTGTTTAAATGTGCTGGTTTGTATCTGAGTGCCTTGCTGTTTCTTTGTGTAGTGTCTAGCCTTACTTATCTTGATGAAGCCAGAAAAATAATTTCATCAAGTTACCAGAATGATACCATGGAACTAGAATGAATACCATTTTAATTGTGAGTGCCTTCTTCCATTCGGCCACACCCAAATTAAGACTTGGAGAATACTAATACTTAGTTAGAATGATTTTTTAGGGAGAATAGAGACACAACATTCTGCACTTTGTAGATCTTTTACATGTCCATACAATTTGAAGGAATTAATGACATTTGACATCAAGTGAGTGTTCCTGATTAAAGCCTCAATCATAAAATATATTAAAGGAAGGGTATTTCCACTGCCAGCAGAATGTTTGTAGTTAAATGTTTTGATGTGTGTTGGAGATTTTCTGCAAGAGTAGAACAAGTCAACCAGCTAACTTGTCAGACTCTAGAACATTTTATCTGGACTCTATCCAGTTAGAAAAGGGAAATAATTGAAATCATTTGCCTCTCAGTCTGTATAAAGTGATTTAAGAACATTAAAGACGACAGAGCATGATAGAGAGCAGAAAACTGTGTTCAATATGCTGTATATATATGAAAAGCCCGTGTCTAAAGTGACTGAAAATCTAAAACTTTTTGAGAGTTGATATGACACTATAAATGGAAAAGTATGGCCAGGCACTGGTAACTCTTCACTTGTAATCTGAGCTCACCAGGAGTTTGAGATCTGAGGATCTTAGTTTGAAGCCAACCTAGGTAGCAAAGTCTGTGAGACTCTTTTTTTTTTCCAATTAATTACCAGAAAGCTCAAAGTGGAGCTGTATCTCAAGTGGTAGAGTATTAGTTTTGAACATAGAAGCTCAGAGACCAATGCCTGGGCTCTGAATTCAAGCCCCAGGACTGGCACACACACGCAAAAAGAACAATATTATTAATATACCACATAAAACTACCTTCATGCTGTGTGAATAAAGCAAGTGTAAAAAAATTTTTTTTTTTTGGGTCCAGTCGTGAGGCCTGAACTCTGGGCCTGGGCGCTGTCCCTCAGCTCTTTAGCTCAAGGCTAGCGCTCTACTACTTGAGCCACAGCGCCACTTCCGGCTTTTTTCTTTTTGCTTATGTGGTACTGAGGAATCGAACCCAGGGCCTCAGGCATGCAAGGCAAGCGCTCTACCACTGAGCCACCTTCCCAGCCCAAATGTAAAAATGTTTGTGTTTAGACTTGCCTCCCATCCTCCATATAGTTCATTGTATATATGCAAACATTTCAAAAGCCAAAAAAGCTCCAGACTCTCTGGCACCAAGTATTTCAGGTGAGAATTTGCCACCTCACTCTCAAGACCTGTCATAGACTGGGGTGACTGACCTAGCTCCCTTCCTTATAGCTCATCATCTCTTCACTTCTATCCCGCTTTCCCCTTCACATCCACATCCTAGACCTTGACATCTCCTGGAACAATTTTTCCCATGGTGCACCTGTAGCTTAGTCATCCCTCTCCAACCATATCCTTTTATCCTTTTACCCACCCCTCTTGGCCTTTTCAAAGACTCGTCTGTGGATGCCTTGCTTGACTCTCTCCCTTTCTCATCTTCTCACCTTCTCATCATCCTGGCCACACCTCAGGAAGGCCTTTTTAACACTATTGTCCATTCCTTCTGTTCCCACTGTTTATCTGGCACACTCACCTAGAAAAGCTGCACCCGATAGCCACCCAACTGTCTCATTCTCCACACACATTTGGGCTATAGGAGAAAACACCACAGCTTTTCAGCTTCCCAAAGGAAGTTCATAACTTCACACTCTGCTGGCCTCTTCACTGTCCCAGGAGGTTCTTTCTTGATTTCTCAGCTAATTTCTCTATTTTCTGTTTTTGTCTCCATTTCTCCCATACAGGTCTTTGTGTATATTGCTTGCCTACTCACCTTAGCCACCTCTATTTATACTTTTCCATGGTTCACCATTGTCCTAATAACACAACCCAGAGTCTTTGGTTAGATCTGCAAGGCTCACCCTGGCCTCCCAGCCTCCTGATACTCCTCTCCCTCTCGACCACTATGTTCTCACTAGTTTCAACTACACCAAATTTCTGGTGAGTCCAGGCTTTCTCATTTCTAATGTAGGACTTTTTTCCTTTTCCTTTTTTGCTGGTAAGGAGGCTTGGACTCAAGGCTTTATACTTTTGCACTCTTGTTTGGCTTTTTGGCTCAAGGTCAGTACTCTATCAAATGAGCTATATCTCTACTTTTTGCTAGCTAATTAGAGATAGAGGCCCACAGACTTTCCTGCCCAGGCTGGCTTTGAACTTTGATCCTCCTCTGCCTCCTCAGTAGTTAGGATTACAGACATGAGCCACTGGCACCCAACTACAAAGGACTTTTTTGGCTCCTGACTCACACATTTTCCCTCTGCTCTGATTTTGTCTTTGTCTCCTGTCCCTCTTAGCACAGATATCTAAATGGAACATCTCAGATACTCCAGTATCTCAATCTTTTAGAGCATTGCCTGAATACTTCTAGACTCAAGCATTCCAAATAAAAGTTATTGTATTATGTATTGAAGAACATTTTCAAACTCCTTGCCCTCTCCTGTCCCTTTACTAGAGAATAAATACAGTGCTACTTCCTTGCCCACACTTCCCCTATATTGGCATCTTTCTTCCTGTATTTTTTATTTGTCCGCTTCTCAGTAGATTTCTAGTTTGTCAACAAACTATTTTATTTATTGTTGTCTGCCTTGTGGTTAGAAATAGGTCTTAATGCACTATATCTATTTGGCAAGTTTTTTGAGTGTATTAATGAATTGACCAGTTATTAATAAAGTGAATAGTGAGCAATAACTGCAACAGTGCCAGCTAACATTTTTATTGAGAATTTACCTTGCACCACAGTTTGTGCTAGTAACCTTACAGGCATTGCCCTCTTTCTCTTCCCAATTACCCTAGGGGATGAAGTCTTCTATTTTGTCAGTTCTATGAATAATAACACTTTGGAATGGTAGGCTGTGTTTTAGATCACTGCTCTGAATGTGTTGGCAGGGGCTTTGTTAGCTTCTGAGGAGGAGAAGGATAGAAGTTGGGAGAAGATGGATTGAGCTTCAGCCCTAGAAGAATTGTAGCCGAGGAGAAAAGACACTAAAAACAACCATCATTTGAATATAAAAATGATCACATTCTTGATGGACATTTATACCGGGTACTCTTAACTATTCTGTACTTGAATTCTGGAAGATATATAATATATATCTTAACATAATATTATATCATAAACATAATTCAGTAAGTAGACAATACCATTTTCTAGCAAAGTCTTACATTATGAAACAACTAAGCAATGTCAAGATGAGTTTTTTTAAAGACCTTTAGTAGTAACAATAAAGAAATTAAATACAGAGGTTTAGTATTATATATTATATATATTTTAGTATTTACATGTAGAGGTTCAGTATCATATTTAGTGCTCATATAATGGAATTATGTTTGCTAAAATTGAAGTGAATCCCATCTTTGTTAACAACAACAAAAGTCAATGATGAAATAAAATTCAATGTGCTATTCCAAACACTTGATTTTTGAAATCTGTTGTTTTTGTTCATCTTTTAGGAGAATCATGAAAAAAGTCTCCATGGAGCCATCTGAGCGCCTGGCCAGCCTCCAGGCTCTGTGGGACAGCCAGACCGTGGCAGAGCAGGGCCCCTGTGGTGAGCATGCATTTTAAAACCAAAATATAAGCGGCTGGATGGATGTCCACCTGCCAGGAAGTTAAGTCTATTCCTGGTTTGCTACTGTGAAGGTACAGTTAGTTTTAAGGTGTAATTAGTACCACACAGTCTTTAGATTGGTGGACGAACATCCTATATTTAAGCTGTATTGCATCCTGCTATGTGCTTACCATAGAAAAAGGGGGAAGAATCTTTGCTGGTTTTCCAAAGGAAAGGATACTCAGCATTGTCAACATTGGTCAGATTTAACCCTTAGAGGTTTTTATTTAAAATAATTTTGGTGAAGACCTGTCAACATCACAGCATTTCTGTTTTGTACTTCAGGTGGATTTTCTCAGATGTATGCCTGTGTTTGTGACTGGCTTGGATTCTCATACAAGGAAGAAGTACAATGGGTGAGTGGACCCGTGTACATATGTGTACATACCTGGAGAATATTTTCATGTTTGCTTTCTCTCTCTTTCTGCCCCACTCCTTTCCACTCTCCCTCTTCCTCCCTACCCATTTTACATTTTTTTTTTGTTTTTGTTAAAACCAACCTTCCTTAGATTGCATAAGAAATCTGCCTCCGTAATGATCTGATTATCTGCATTTGTCTTATTTTCCTGATCACATACATGGATTAGTGACATTGATGACTTCTATTTCACACAGGATGTGGATACGATTTATCTAACACAAGACACCAGGGAATTGAATTTGCAGGATTTCAGTCATCTTGATCACAGGTAAGCCACTTCTTATTTTCTTTGCTTTTTTTCTACTCTCAAGTCTTGTTTTCAGAGCTGCAGGTCTGTGTGGGCACTGAGGGATATGCATGGTCTCCAGAGAAGCTTTGTAACAGAGGAATCAGGAGAATTTCCAAATCTCTAGGTTTGCCTTTCAAGTAATCATTTCAAATATGTTTAGCACCACAGATGGCTTGTGGAGGTTCATAAATATGCCCCAAATCAGAGTTCTTATTCAGGAAATGTCGAGATTTACCATGGAAGTAGTATAATTTTTAAGTTCCAATACCACTTGTAAAATTACTTAACCTCTCTTTTGTTGTTGTTTTTGTTTGTTTTTTGGTGCCAGTACTGGGGCTTGAACTCAAGTTCAAGAGAGATGTCCACTTTTTGTTCTTAAGGCTAGCGCTCTACCACTTGAGCCACAATGCCACTTAATTTTTCTATGTAAAACTAGTGATAGTTTATCTAATCACCATGTATAACATTATTTTTACAATAAAATTTTAGGTTGACAGTCTAACATGACTTTTAGTGCACAGTTGCTTTATGAATTGGAGATTGCTTGGGTATTTATGCATACACTGGTGAAAATCAATTTGCCAGTAAATCCATTGTGTTATTGAAAATAAAACCATGAAACCTGGCACTAGTTACTTTAGAGAGTTTTGTTTGTTTGTTTTTAGGTTTTATGATCTTGACTTGAATAGCTTTAAGCCTTCCGACTTGTATTATTCAAGTCCCATAGAAACCTTGCCTTTGAATTTACCTTCTGTGAGCAAGACAATCAAATTTACTGGCTCTCAAAGTCCAGAGTTGCTGCTACCCTTTCCAAAATGTCCATTCTACCTACCTCTATCTTATCACCTTTTTATATGTTGCTACTTGTTTTAGGGGGGCACACCAGACCCCCTGGTGTGATGCATTGCATCTCAATAACTCTTCTGGCTGGTTAGAATTAAGAGAAATCAAAGACTACAGCTGAATCTTACATAAGCTATTTGGACAACTGAGATATCACAGAGAATTGGTACTGCTGGTAGTTCTTGCCACCACCAGAATTTTACCCTGAAAAATGGCATTTGAAATGAGTTTTTACACCTACCTGATTGGAAGTGCCAAGTGGTGTGGGGTCCCTGGAGAACTCTAGCCAGATGAATTGGATGAGGAAAGGAAGCACGGAGTGGCTCACCTTTTCTTCTTCCAGCCTGGGTCCATGGTGGATGGTGAAGCAAGTTGTCCTTTGTTGGGTTGTGGCTGATGAGCTTCAAGTCAGATACTCAAGGTTGGATTTGTCCCTTTTCTGGGTGCAGGCAACTTTATCATGCTTAGAGTTATTCTCCTTTTTTTTTTTGTTATGAGAGGGAATTTCTTACTGTCACATTTAGACAAGATGTTTCCTGTGTAGCTCATAAAAACCTGAACTGAAAAAGAAAAAGGGAAATATTTTGCTTTGTAAATATTTTCCAATAAAACAAATTGCCTATGAAATAAGATAAGAACATTTGGACCTCCTGTGTTAGGTCTTAATAGTTTTGCTCCCAGGATCCTTTACGTTCTTCAGAATGATTCTCTGTTGTTAAATAGGTCATATCTGGTATTAGTTAACATATTAGAAACTAAAACTCAAATTGGAAATACTTATTTGTGGCTTTTAAAACATCACAAAGGGGGACTGGGAAGGTGGCTCAGTGGTAGAGCGCTTGCCTTGCATGCATGAGGCCCTGGGTTCGATTCCTCAGCACCACATAAGCAAAAAAAAAAAAAAAAGAAAGAAAAAAAAAACATCACTAAGGGGCTAGAGATGTAGCTTATTAGTAACATACTTGTCCAGCATGTAGAAGGACTTGAGTTCATGCCACAGCATCAGGTTTTATTTGTTATTGGTGATGGTGGTTCCTTCCTCCATCCGCACCCTCTGCCCCCCACTATTACTGGGGCTCTCCCTTAGCTTTTTCACTCAAGACTAGTGTACTACTACTTGAGTCACACCTCCAATTCTGGCTTTTTGTTGGTTAATTGGAGATAAAAGTTTCATGGATTTATTTGCCTGAGCTGGGTTCAAAACTTGATCCTTAGATCTCAGTCTCCTAAATAACTAGTTTACAGATGGCTTTTTTCTTTTTCTTTTAAAATTAAGGAATAGGAAAACATTACATGCTTACACAGATGTTATTTGTTGCAAAAAGAAGTTTTCTCAAACCCAAACATTTGCTTGAAAGATGTAATTTTATTGCTTGCAAAAATGTCCCTATCAAGTGATTTCTTCAGCATGACTTGTTTTGCTTTGGAGAGACTGTGTGCCAATCTCTGATCTGAACAACCATATTTTGTCTTTTATTTCACAACATGCCCTGTTGTTTCTGCTTATGGCTTTAACTAGCTTGTAAAACTTTCTATTGAATAGTCAGTAGTCACTTTGATATCTGGAAAGCATTTTGTGTGTGTATGTCCTCAATTTGTTATACAGACTTCATATACTAGATTTCATAAAATGAATAGCCTGCACTGTGCCATCAACGCTGTTCCAGAAGGACACTGACATTTGTTTGGAAACAAAGTGAGCATGTGGCCATGAAGTATACCACCACAGTTTGGTGTCTGTCTTGGTTTGGACTTAGCTGTTTTCCCTGGCATTGCATTTATACCATCTATGCCAATGGTCGTGTAGCAAAGAGGACAGATTTGTTCTGGTACTGTGTAAACCATTTTGAACTTGGGAACCTCTTGAATGGATCTCAGGTTCCCCTAGGAGGGCATGGACTGTACTTGGACAACATCTGATCTACAGGAATAAAGGCACTGCAGGTCAGCTTTAAGTGGCTTTTACATTTAGTTTGCTTGTTGTACCCATTATGATTCTATTTTGTTAAGAGGTAATGTATACCATCAGTGCTAAGTTTTCCTGCTAATTCATTGAGCTTCATTTGGTTATTGATCAGTAAATGATAACTAAAGAAGCCACTAAATATACTAAATATATAGCTACTATCTAAAAATCAAGAAGCTTTGTCAAAACTTTCCTGCGTTTTCCTGTAAGTGAATTCACTGATTTTATGGTTGAAGAAACTGTGTTTCTCTATAATCACTGAGCTAATGGGACAGACAAAAATAATCTACTTTTTTAAGGATAGTTTGATTTAAGGATGTTTTGACGTTACAGTGGTCTGAAAACAATATTCAGTAGGAACCTTGTTTAAAGTTTGATTTTTGATCTCCTAGGTTAGCAGTATGTGGGGTGAGATGCTCTGTGGTTTGCTTGTTTTCCTCTGTGTTACTGGGGATTGAACTCAGCGTCCTGTATATACTAAGCACATGCTTTACCATTGAGCTATACCCCTGACCCCCTACACTGAGCAATGCATCATAACTCCTTGTCAACCAGGAGATAATGAGGGGAAACATCAAATAATCCTATAGTGTATTGTACTGTTAAAGTCTGATGTTTGGTAGATTAGGTAGGTAAAATTGACTTACAGTATTTTCAACTGGCAATGGACTTCTTAGGAAGTACCCCTTGAGGAACATCTGTATTAACTCCACCATAGCAACTTGAAAGCAACCCTAGACAATATTATAAATAAAGGTAGCAATAAAACTGTATTTACACAAATAAGTCCTATGAGCTATAATTTGCTGGTCTTTACTCTAATTCAGGGGCCTGCCTTCCATCTATCTATTCATCAGTCAGTAGTGAATATAGGGCCAGACAGCCTGGTTTTGTTGAATAAGCATCCAAGTATGGTGACTTTGACCAGACTGCATCCATCCTGTTAGTTATTAGCAGCTACTTGCCAAAATGTCCATTCACATATTATTTATAGGACCCAAAGCTTTACTTAAGTATATTTGCACAATTTGTTCTGGTTTATGTATCTGTGGGCCAACAAGAGGCATAGATTTAAAAGAGCTTTTTATATATTTCTCATGAGATACCTTGAAGGTCTGTGAGCTGACATGTTAAAAGATGTAATCACAGTATAATTTGGAGTGACAAGGAATGATGAGGGCAGAGGTAATGATGCTGAAGAAAACAGAACATACAGCTTTAAATGCATTGATCTCTCTTGTTCCTGGAAGATTTTTAAGAGGAGCTAATCTCATCAATCCTCCAAAGACTCGACACGCTTCACTGAGTTTCCACTTGGCTCATGAGAGCTCTGCCAGCAGACTCAGGCTTTTGTGTTGTCATATTTCTAACTCATCAAGGTGACATTCTTAAATGGGATACAACCAGGAAAGATTTCTGAGGGTGGATTATGTTTAGCAAGGTTGTCCTGTAGGTACTGGTGTAATTATTTCTGAATCTGAGCTCTGTAACTTTATTCCTGCTTCATTTAAAAAGGAAGAGATTGGTAATCCTAGCTATTCAGGAGGCTGAGAGCTGAGGACAACTGTTCAAAACAAGGCCAGACAAGAAAGTCTATCAGACTCTTATTAGTTAACCACCAAAAAGTTGGAAGTGGAACTGTGGCTCACATGGCCTTCGACAAACAAGCTAAGGGACAGCTCCTAGGTGCTATGTTCAAACCCTAGTACTAGCACAGAAGGGGAGGGGAAAAGGAGAGGGAAGGAGAAGGAGGAGGAAGAGGAGCCAAGGGAGAGAGAAGATGGTGTTTGGTCTGATATGATTAGCGTTGGCTTCTGTTTCTTTTTCTAAATTTCTCTAAATGTATGAATAGTATATAGGTCTTCCATAGATGAACTATGTAGGGCAAATAAGATGATACATTGGGGATTGGGACTTAAGTTTTTTCTCATCCATTTTATTTGTGTATATTTTCTACCAAGTCTAACATAATCAGTCCAGTGGCACACATGTATGGTTTATAGCTAAGCATGCATGCTCTTAGGCACAAATGATCAAAATTATCTTTTGTCTGGGTGCCAGTAGCTCATGCTGTAATCCTAGCTACTCAGAGGCTGAGACATGGGACATCAGTTCAAAGCCAGCCTGGGCGTAGAGTCTGTGAAACTATTATGTCCAATTAATGACCTAAAAAGCCAGAAGTGGAGCTGTGGCTAAAGTGGTAGAGCCACTAGCCTTGAGTGAAAGAGCTCCAGGACAGTCCCGAGCTCCATGTCCCGAGTTTAAGCCCCAGAACAGCACAAACTGTTCTTTAGATATTTCCAAGAGTGATCTTTTAAAGATTTCATGTAATCATGTCCTTGTCACAGTTGATAAGTGGTCCAACCGGCAAGTTAATATATGCAGGACATGGATTCCTGGAAATTAACTAAATCATGACATTTTCAGCTTTTTTAAAGCTTTTCAATTCCCATTTCCAAAGTACATAAAATGGCAGGAACTCTCAATTATCCAGGGAAGGGTAATCAAGTAAAGATGCTAGGAATCTTCCACAGGAGTGAGTGTACCATTGTGTTTATGCGCAGAGAATAAAGACCAGCATGACTCTATGCTTACATGAAACACTTCCTTTGAGACTTTGTATGTAAGATATCTTGTGTGGGGGGTCATCTCTACTGTAGTATGCTGGTATATTAGAAATAATCACAATGCTATGTATTGATCTATTGTTCAACTTGTGCTTGTCCCACATTGTATATTGTGGAGTTTGCTAGACATCCTTCAAATCGGTCCATTATTAATTTTTTCTTAACGCTTTTCTGGTGTATTCCACACTGTCTAAAAGTTGCAGTGTTTTCAAAATTTCAGAGATTGCAGCTAGAGGAGTGGGAACAAGGAGGGAAATTTGGCCCCCAAATAGTAACTGGAAAGTGAAGTTCCTGTGAGTCCCCAGAAAGATGAGATTGGAACTGCTGATTCAGTAGATTATTTGTAATGTAGAAGAAGAAGAATTTGTCTAGAGAGCTAGATTTTATATCTCCTGCCAGCTTTGTTTTTGCATTGTAATCCTCAAGTATTACTTTGTTTGCAAAGCTTTTTTAGAAAAAATTAAAAGATAGTAGTGTCACTGTGTTACCTTGGCTGACTAGAACTCCAGGGCTCAAGCTATCCTCTAGTCCTTGTTACTAGAGCAGCCGAGACTAGGCATACCCACACCACTGCCCAGCTTACTAGTGTATTGTTGATGTTTAGAGTAATGTGAGCACAATAATTACTTGAGAATGTACAGTTACTTCAGAATATGAATCAGTATTAACTGTAAAGTTGGAAACCAAAGAATTGGTTAAATATTATTAGAGGCTGGGTGCCAGTGGGTTAAGCCTGTTATCCTGCCTACTCATGAGGCTGAGATTTGAGGAATGTGGTTTGAAACTAGCCTGGGAAAGATAGCCCATCAAACTCTAACCTCCAGTTAACCCACAAAAAGCGGGAAGTGAATCTGTGGCTCATGTGGTAGAATGCTAGCCATGAGCAAAAAAGCTCAGGGATGGTACTCGGCACTGATGGTACTCAGCTCAGCACTGATATAGCCACACAGACACTGAAACACACACACGCACACACACACACACACACACACACACACACACACACACACACAAATTCATATATATTCACACACATATATGATAAGAGAAGTTTCAGTTCTTTAGTTTGAAAAATCTACAGATGTCAGATATGTTGTCCTCAGCTCTTCAGTACAGTATAGTACAGCACAGTACAGTATAGTACAGCAGGTTGAAGACTTTTGATAATATGGAAATAGGTTAGTCATTAGTGAAATGGTAGCACAGACTTGAAGACAATGACCTTATGAGTCATGCTGGCTGGGTGATTGTACTTTGTGATCATGCTTAGATCATTAACTTCTCTGTACCTTGGGAATCTTCTGTCAAAGAGAGTTAATCATATCTCTGTCCTGGGATCTCAGTGAAGACTATATGGATTAATAGATGTATAATATTTCATGTTAGTACCTAAAAAATGTTCAAGTAAGCGCTAGTTATTTTCATGTCCTAAAAAGGCTTACCCTCTTTTTAAATGAATAGCTATATAAAAGATGATGAGTTTTCTTAACTAGAGCAAATAAAACCATAAAGTAACAAAATGTTTATCTCCAAAATTTTTTAGATTTCATATATAAACTTAGCCACTCACATTTAAACAATTATGAAGTGAGTTCATTACTTTTTCTATTATGCTTTTGTCAGTTTAATGATAATTTTCTCTTTTGGAGAGATATGAGAACATCTTGATTATTTTTTAATTTTAATTTTTTTTTGTGGTGCTGGGGTTTGAACTCAGGACCTCTCACTTTCTAGGCAGGTAATCTGTCACTTGAGCTGCTTTGCTAGCAATTCTCTCTCTCTCTCTCTCTCTCTCTCTCTCTCTCTCTCTCTCTCTCTCATTTGAGTGTTAAGGGAAGGAGTAGCTTATAAAAATCCCAACTTTTGTTACAACCCCCAACTAATAATTAGTTATATCAAGTGGCTATGAAAGAAACTAATATTAGACTTTTTTTTCCCTCAAGGTTTGGAGTCTTCAAAAGATTTCTCTCTCTCTCTCTCTCTCTCTCTCTTTGGTGGCAATACTTACTGGGGTTTGAATTTAGGTTTTTGAGCTGGGTAGGTACTCTACCACTTAAGCCACATTTCTAGCAAGCAACTTCTGGAAGTATGCTGAAAAATGCTATGCTGCTAAGACTCATGGGAGGGTGAAACTTCTTAATGCTATCTTCCCTTTTAAGATCCACTGTCTCATCAGAATTAATAGTTTCTTTGGAGGCAGACACGGTGTTACATGCCTATAATCCCAGCAGTCAGTAGGCAGAGCTGGAGAATTATGAATTTGAGTCCATCTTGGGATACCTGAGATTTTTTTTTAATCCCCAAATTAAAAAAAACAACAACTAAAACCAAAAAAACAAAACCCAAACCCAAACATAAAATGAATCTCTCAGGAAGTCAAGACAAATCATAATTGTAGGCACAATAAATGTCAATAACTGTTGATTAAAAACAAAATCCTGTTACTACTTTTGTATCACGAGAAAAATCATTTCATGTGATAACACCTGCTGTTTGGAAATCTTTTTACCTAAGTAAGCTAGTCACAGCAGTAAAACACAAGAAAGGCTCAGTCCTAACAGACAGAATCCAACAGGGAAATCCAGCCAGTTCTTTGAAGGGAGGACGGTTCAACACAGTAATAAGACCCATGTGAAGGCCCAATTAATGCTCATTATGTCTATGTTCCTAGGATGGGAAACACTTAAAACTGAATTTAGTTATGGACTGTCAGATAACTTCTGTGTAATTAGGCACTTGGTGGGGTTTTGATCCTTTCTGGCTCCATAGTACTCTGTACCATATGCAGTACTGAGTTTCCTTGATCTTTGGTCACTGGGTTTGTTGTAGCCATCGTGGTGGCTCAAGCGGAGTCCCTCACCTCAGACCTTGACTTTTATGTAAGTGTTTGCTAGGTTCTTTCTGAGCACCTGGTCAGCTCAGGCATAAAGCTTCTCATTCTCTGCATGTTCCAGCCACGTTGAGAGGGGTTAAGCATAACTAAGACATTGAGATTTTCCGTGGTCATGGGCAAAGCTATCATGTATTCACTTTTGTTTTTCTTTTGGATCCTAATGTATGAACATTGCACAATCTATCCATTCTACAGTTGATCAGACATGTTGATTTGCTTATTGTTTATCATGAACAATGCTGCTTAAAGTCATTCTTGTGCTTGTCTCCTTAGAGAAAAATGTACAGATTGTACCAGGATCCAAATGATTGTAAATTCAACCATTATGTCAAGAAATAGCCAAGTGCATTGCCTCCTTTCCCCACCTCCCTCGCTGTCAAAATAATTGTTTATATGTTCCTTTATATTGATTTTTTAAAAATCCCGTTACTACTTCCCTATCACGAGAAAAATCATTGCCTATATGTTCCTTTATAGTTTTATCATGAGCATATGAATATCTTTATTGGGATAGATTACCTGCATAAGTCACTTTGTGAAGAATTTTCTAGTTTGCCTTATCTCTTGTTTTGTGAAGACTTATCTTCCTCTGGTACATTCTATCAGCATTACAGAAATTAGCTTTCTGAAATATTTTTCTGCTGAAAAGCTTTTTATGGCTACATGTCCTAGAGTCCATCCTTGGTATAGCTGAGAAGCCTTATTTATAGATAGCTTGTGTTCTGGTGTGGGTGATAAACCCTTCAACCTTAATGGCCCACAACAAAAATAGTTGTAAGTTAAAGGGGAAGACTCTCTCCTCTACACACACCACTTTCCAGATGCTGTGAATTAAATTCAGGGCTCCCTATTTCCAGACAAGTGCTCTACCATTTGAGCCATGCCTCCAGCCCCTTTTTGATATAGTTTGTTCTTATACATCAAACAATGATTTTCTTACAACTCTGCTTCCTGAGTAATTGGGAACATAAGAATGGACCACCATGCAAGTTTTGTGAAGCCTTTTCTATTCACATGTCTAATGATTGCTGCTGCTCTGTTGGGAAATTTAGATGTGGTCCTTCCATGTGGCCGGGACTTCCTTGCAGCATAGCAGCTGGGTTCCATGGGTGAACTTCGCAAGAGACCAAGCTAGCCAGAAGCTGAGCATGGCCTTTTTGAACCTTGCTTGGAACACTGTGTGTTATTACTGAAGGATATCTGTGTTGTTCCCTAATAAATTTGCAAGACCTCAACTCAACTAATAACAAACTGAGTATGGTGTTGTGCAGCTGTCATTCTGCTCTGTGGAAGGTGTAAATAAGAGAATCATGGCCCAGGTCAGCTCCAACATAAGAACAAAATCTTGTCTTAAAATACAGCAGAAAGTGCTGAGGGCATGGCTCCAGGAATAGAATTCTGTTTTTGTTTTTGTTTTTCTCCTGACTTCCACCCTAAAAAAAAAATAGACTTTGAAACTAGCCTGTACAATTTAGTGAGTTCTATACCAGCAAGTACTGCAAAAGTAGTTGTATAAAGAAGTTTCAGTTTAACATAACAGTTTGTGAATGTAAATACTTGGTTTTCACTACCCTCTCTTGGTGACTCTATTAGACAGAATTATACTTGTTGTGTGATCACTGCTGAAAACTATAAAAATTACCAAATAGTCCTAGGATGCCTGTTAAGCAATGAGAATCCGGCTGATGTCACTGACTCAGTTCTCAGGTTAGACACCATCTTTGATCACAGCATAAACTCTCTCTCAAAGAATGAGAGATACTTGATGGTTACAGAATTGATGAAAGAGATTTATTTCTACAGTTAGAATTAAGTTGTCTGGTTTCACAAGACTTGCATAGTAGTCCAATTGTATTCCCAATTACTCAGGAAGTAGAGGTAAGAAAATCATCGTCTGGTTAGTATAGAATTATGTGTATGATTTCTTTTAGAACAAGGAATCAGAACCCATACAGACTTTTTATTTCAAATTTGGGGAATTTAGCTTACACCATATTGAAGACCTGTCTTAGAGAACTTAATTGATGTCTAGTGACCAAAATAGTTTGAGCTGGATGTTATGCTTTTGAATAATGGGGACTTAGCATGTTACTATAGCTGGATTTCATGGGTCAAAAACACAATTCCAATGTAGCTATTCTGGATGAGTGATGAGTATATATTTTTGTTATTTCTACTTCTAGAGACTTAATACCTATCATCGCTGCTCTGGAATACAATCAGTGGTTCACAAAGCTGTCCTCTAAGGATCTAAAATTGGTAAGTAACTGAAGTACCAGTGACTATTGCTTGCTGAATTTCAAAAACCTGAAAATTATAAAATTAAAAAAAGGTTTTTGCTTTTCTCCCATATTGGTGAGCTAGCTGCATACATTTTTGAGAACATATCTTCCTGTAAGTGATTAGCATAACATTTTGCAAAGTTTGTAATGTGAGATTCTTCAGAGAACGATTTCCTTCTGTTCAGCTGCTTCAGGCAATCTTAGTATACAGAAGATATTTAGTGTAGCCTTCAGTATACACTCATTCAGTTAGCAAAACTATTAAGGTTACATTTGCACAGCTCCAAATAACAGCTTTTATGTTTCTATCTTAGATTTTTATCTCCATAATGCTTCCTTTTCTAAGAATTTTGGGAAATCTTAACAAGGTACAGTTGGTCCTTTTGAGTTAAGATAGTTGATGTTAATTCTGTAGATGCACTTTGAGGGCAGATTTATATGCAAGTGAAATGCAGTTGAAGTGAAATGTTTTCTTAAGAGATGGAGGAGCCAATTATTTGCTCTTTCTTTACTAGTAGAAATAAGATGCTCTGTTGGGGATTTTTCAAGTTCAAAGGAGCCATACAGACAGATACTTATCTGCAGTTAGCTTTTGGATATTTCATTCAAGACCAGAAATAGCTTAAATATTATTTGATTGGAGACTTTCACTTCAAAAACTCCAGGTCTCAGAGACCATAGACTCGGATATGTGGGGAGAGGGGTGGATCTGCAAAAAAATAGAGGATTGAGATTGGCTAGTCAATAGGCTACTTTGTTCTCTGAATTTGCCTGGAGTAGAGGTAGCTTAAGGCATTAAAGACATGTTGGTGGGCTGAACTCATTTGGAGCCAACGTAATGTAAGAAAAGAGCTTAGACTTGGAATCAGAAGCCATATTTCAGATTTTAACTCTTTGTTCTTAGGCTGTATGACCTTAAATACATTACTTTATCTTCCAAGTCTCCATCTTCCTGTGTACCTATTATTGTGAGCTAGTTGGAGCACAAGTCTTATCTATCTCTATCTTGTGCTTGTCTCAGAGTATCTTTTTGATTAAAGTGGCTTCTCACTGAAAATTGTTTTCATAAATAGAGAATAAATGCATTGGCTGAATGGATGAATGAACATAGAAGTATAATTAACTTGCAGGTTGTTGAGATGAGTAACTGATACTTGTGTGTAGAAATTCTACCATAGTCTCTAACATATTGCAGGCATACCATAACTGTTAATTATTATCATCACCATCACAATCAGACTAGCAAAGAGGTTGAGAAACAGATGTGGGTAAGGCAGTGATGGGAATGAAGTCAGCTGGACATGATAGTGCTTGGCAGCAGGTATGGGAATCAGGGGCCTTCAGGCAAGAAGCAGGTAGCTACCATGGCCAACCTGGGAATGGAAGCCTCTTGTTTCCTGCATGCTGGGATGGGACCACTGCCAGAGTTTGGAATCAGAGAGATTGAAAGTTGAGAGAGGGAACCTTTTGGAGGAATGAGAAGTAGATTAGCTTAGGGATTGTGGGATCAGGGAGAACAATGGATTACTACCCAGTTAGATTTCCTGGCTCATTTAAACATTCACATAAGTGTGTGATTTTGAAAATGGAGCCTCCAGAGGGTTCTGAGGAGGTTGTAGATACCGTACTTGTGGTAATTGTTCCAAGTCACTAGTTCAGAAAGGTGTCCAATGAATGAGTGTTGGATTACTGCCATTCTTTCTCCTAGTCATCATCTCCTTTCAGTTGCATTAGTGTTTAGGACAGAAAATACACACAGAATCATTTCCTGGGAAATCAAAGCTTGCATGTGCTAGCATGTTTTCTTGGTTGTCCTAGATGGAAGGAAAAACTATGACAGGAATAGAGGACTTGTCCTTACTGCTTATCTGTTGAGGTGTAAATGTGAAAATACACAATGCAGTTATTGTTGAAATTTTGATATTTTAAAATGGAAGTTTTAAAATATGCTACAAATCTTAAAACAAATAGTGAATTATGTTTTACCCCAAGTTAAAAAGAAATACTTTATTTTCTGACAGTGTGTAGCAGAGAATCCCAGAAAATTTTCTGGGATTTATTTGGGTTTATTTGAAGGATAGAACAATATACAGAGACATCTTGTTTAGGTATTGTTTTAAAACTTGAAGTGCATGACAGAAATGAATAGTTTCATTTCAAGTTAATGTGAACTAAAATTTTAAAGTATTTGTTCCTAGCCTAAATAACATACTAGGTTAGGAGCCAATGTTGAATCACTAAAATAGCAATAGAATTCAGATCTTGGTTCAATTTTCTGAGTATTGTAACTCAAGCAAGTTAGTGTGTATCACTGTTTCTCTAAAAAAGTCTTCATACAGTAATGGTTATGTGAAGCAATATATGTGGTTCTTTTTTAATTCAAAGTTCAATTTTTTTTTCTTTTTGTCTGTTGTGGGGCTTGAACTCTGGGCCTGGGTACTGTCCCTCAGCTCTTCAGCTCAAGGCGAGCGCTCTACCATTTGAGCCCCAGTACCACTTTCGGTTTTCTGGTGTTTAATTTGAGATGGGTCTCACAGACTTTCCTGCCTGAGCTGGCTTTGAACTGAGATCCTTAGTTCTCAGCCTCCTGAGGTAGCTAGGATTACAGGCATGAGCCACCAGTGCCCAGCTTGTTTTGTTTTTTGAAGTACTAGTTTATTTCTTACTTCATGGTGATTTCAAATTTGTCATATATTTTTTAATGTTTTTTTATTGTAAAAATAGTGTTACTAATGCTCGATATTTTTATTTTTAATTAAATGTGACCTTTTGGAGAGCCATTGTATTCACTTGTAATATGTATATATATATATTTATATATATTTCCTTCTCTAAACCAATGGCTGAGCATGCCATAGACACATTTTCATTCTTACCTCCTTAAATTTTTCATCTCTATATATAGATTCTTCAGTATAGAACAGAATGCTCTTCATGTAGATGATATAACAGCAGTATAAAAGAATTTTGAATCATTTACTGTAACAGTGACATCTTAAGGGAAAGTTAGATAATGTTTTTATATATTCTCTTGCCCTCTCTCCCTCCCTTCTAGTGATATTATTGTTTGAACTCAGAGCCTCATTTCTGCTAAATAGGGGCTCTATTATTGAATCATGCCTCCAGATCCTTTTCTCATTAGTTATTTTGAGAGTCTTGCTTTTTCTTTTGCCTGGATTTGCATCTGGACCAAGATCTACCTATTTTATGATTCCCATTGTAGCTGGGCTGACAGATGCTTCTTCCACTGAGAGTCTTGCAAACTCCTCCCCGCCTCCTGTGGGCTGGGCTGGCCTCAAACTGTGATCCTGTCAATCTCCGCCTTCCAAATAGCTAGGATTACTGATGTGAGCCACCAGCAACTGACTTCATACACTTTAACTAATTTTTATGATTGTGTTTATATTTAATGTGTACATTTAATCTTCAAAATTCTGTAGCTGTAAATTAACTTTCTGGATGCTTTGGAGGGTAGCAGTGATCTCATGGTTGTTTTTGAAAACAAGAATAATCCTTGTAAAGACTTGATCTAGTCCCTTTTTGCCATGACACCCTGCAGTAGATAAATTTCCTTGGATGTACATTGTGAGACAAAACATTATACTGATAAGAGGTCACCATTTTGGAAATCACCACTGTCAGCATAGTATAAATTGTAGGCATCAAATCAATTTGAATTATTTTTTCCTTTTGCTCATCAGTCCACCGGGATTCATTAGAAGCTTAGAAAGAGTGCAAAAAAAGCATTGTAGGAGTGGAATTTGATAGATAAAAGAATTATGAGATCTGTGATGCTGTAGGACTTAGTGTGTTTCCTGGAGAGGGTTTTTCTTACAAGATACCTGACTAGAAAAGTTTGTACATTTCATGTTAGGCTCTCTTCTAGTTATGATTAATCCAGATAGCTATTTGTGATCTGATTAAATAAAAAAACTGTAGTGCACTTATAAGATATTTTAGACAAAGACTGTGGTTTGTTGTAGCCATGCCACAAACAGCATGCTGTCTCTTTTATGTATATTATAAAAGGTTTAAATAAACCTTTGTTTATAATGAGACCATATAAAATCACTTTTCAATATTTAAACAATGTAAGTCCAAGAGTTATCTTAAATTACCTTTGGAATAAGACAGGAAATAAGACAGAATATAAATAAATGTAAAACTATGAATACAAAGTTACACCTTGGTATTATTTCATTTTCACAATTCCTTTAAGATTTTCTTACATTTATTACTCATTTTACTTTTTGTAATCTTGGTCCTTTATGCATTCTCATTTAACATTATATCCTAGCTATTTAATATTTTTCCATGGTTATAATAATTATTACAGACTACTTAATATTTTTTTAAAAAATTCCATTCATATAATAGACATTTATTTAGCTCTTTCCTATTATTTGAATGATGTCCCTTTCCCCTATTTTAGAAAGTATTAGTAGTGGGGCTGGGAAGGTGGCTCAGTATTAGAGCGCTTGCCTTGCATACATGAGTCCCTGGGTTCCGTTCCTCAGCAACACATAAGCAGAAAAAGCCAGAAGGGGTGATGTGGTTCAGGTGGTAGAGTGCTAGCCTTGAGCTGAAGAGCTGAGGGACAGCGCCCAGGCCCAGAGTTCAGGCCTCATGACCGGCCAAAAAAACCAAAACAAAACAAAACATAAAACAAAAAACACAAAAAAAACTAGTTGGAGCATCATGTTTATCCAGCCTCCCTACTAAAGTATATAATGTTATTACACCTACTGTCTTTAAAAAGAGAATAACAATATTTACTGACTTATAATGAAATTATATATAAAGAGCTCAGCACAGTGCTTGGCACAGGGCAAAAAGTCAGTGAAGACATCTTCAGCATCATTAGCTCCATTTAGTCTTCAGTTCAACAATTTGCATAGCACTTCCTTGAGAATTGGGGTAGATGGACTTGGGAATATTCTGAACACTAGTAAAATGGCCTTTTAAGATTACCTTCTCATATTTGTGTGTTTTTTTTCTCCTCTGAGCTACTTATAGCAAAATGTTACCGGTTGAGTGATTTGTGGTTCTGGAGGCCAAGAAGTCCATTATTGGGCTTTGGCAGATGCAAAGCTTAGGACTACTTTGTGGTTTGCAGATGGTGCCGTTCTAACCATTTCTTTACATTATGGAAGGGGTAAGGTAGCTCTCTGAGCCTCTTTTATCAAGGCAGTCATTCCACAAGTGAGGGCTACACACTTAAATTTTATCAGCTCCCAATGGCCATCTCATCCTCCTGAGTAGCTAGGAATATGGGCATGAGCCACTTGTGCCTGGCCATTGGTTAGGTTTTAATATATGAATGGGGAGACAGTAGCCAGTAACGTTCTTCTTTTTACCTGTGTGAGAGTGCACTTAACGACTTGCCCAAGGCCATGCTCATTTTTGGGACCGTTGTCCTTGATACCTTTGTGTTCCCAGGATCTTCAATGTAATGTACATAGCAGGAGGTGCTGAATAAATGACTATATGAATGAATGCTTTATTTAAGTATTGCATTACATAGAACTATAATAGGGAAATAAGGTTTTATTTCTGTAGACTTAAGGAATAATCAAAGAATGTTTTCTGTTACAGTCTACTGATGTTTGTGAGCAGATCTTGAGAGTGGTGAGTAGGTCTAATCGACTAGAAGAATTGGTATTGGAAAATGCTGGACTTAGAACGTGAGTATTTTCTTGAATATGTGAATAGGTTACTCTAAAACTTTATATCATCTGCTCTCTTAATTAATGGTTAGTTTGCTAAAGTTGAAGTACTCATATTTAGAAGTTATTTATATTTTAAAATATAAATACAACATATAGACAACACACTGATTTTTGTTATTATAAAGTTCAAGGATTTGATATTTTCTGTAACAGTATCACTTGGTATTTTTGTAGTTATATTGTGTAGTGATTAAGAGCATTGGACTTGCTGGGTGCCGGTGGCTCACTCCTATAATCCTAGCTACTCAGGAGGCTGAGATCTGAGGGTCACCAACCTGGGCAGGAATGTCCATGAGACTCTTATCTCCAATCAACCACCAGAAAACTGGAAGTGGCGCTATGGTTCAAGTGGTAGAGCACCAGCCTTGAGCAGAACTCAGGGATAGTGCCCAGGCCCAGAGTTCAAGCCCCACAACTGACAAAAAAAAAAAGAACATTGGCCTTTGGTCAGCATGACCTTTGGTTGTCTAGCCTTTACCTATCAGTGTCTTTGCCTTTAAAATTTGAATAAGCAGAATACCTACTTTACAGAATTAAACTTTTCCTAATTGATAGTTGTTAAGTACTTTTCAAAGTACTTTTCACATTATAAATGTTATGCGTGTCTTTTACTGTACCATTAATGGAAGTCCCAGAAATAGCATTTCATATGATTTTTTTTAATCAGTCATTTTTCTCCGCTTTCAAGTAATACTTATAAAGTCTTCATCTAGTGATTTAGTAGACTTTATTTCTGCTAAGGGTAGATATTTTGTAATTTTGTAGTTTGTGAGTTGTTATATAACTAAAATAGTGATTGTCCTTTTTTTCTTTTGTAAAATGCAGTGCTTAGCCATTGTAGCCTTTAACTCAGTAATGAGAATAATCAGTCTTACATTCATGAGAATTACATGAATTGAGAGCTGAGGCACCGTGAATAGCCTACTGGAATTTTCATGAAATTTTTGTTTCATTCAGGAATGTTCAAGAAAAAAGTTATGCATGAATCAAGTTGTAATATGAATAGCATAAAATGTGTGTTTATAGGTGCAGTTAAGTACTTTGTATTTGCTTTTGATTGAGGCTTTGGCAAATCAGAATGTACTTTAGGCTGGCTGTCACTCTACAGATTCTCTCATAGGTGTTCATAGATATTTACACATACACAATGTATAGGATCATATAATAAAGGAGGATTCTCTTTAAGATTTCTTTTTATCTTAATCTTTTGAGTATTTGGATAGCATTATATTGTATGCACTTATTCCTATAATTTTATATATTTACAGAGATTTTGCACAAAAACTGGCTGGTGCTCTAGCACATAATCCCAACTCAGGACTTCACACTATTAACCTTGCTGGCAACCCACTGGAGGATAGAGGTATGATGGTGGTCACCGGACCGTTAATGTCAGAGTGGGAAGATTAGAGTTTTGCAGTTTTTTTTCCCCTCCCCCTAGTCCTAGGGCTTGAACTCAGGAACTAGACACTGTCTCTGAGCTTCTTTTGCTCAAGGCTAACACTCTACCATGAGCCATAGCACCACTTTTGGCTTTTTCTATTTATGTGGTACTGAGGAATCAAACCCAGGGCTTCATGCATGCTTGGCAAGTATTTTACCACTAAGCCACATTCCCAGACCCAGAGGATTAGAGTTTTAATTTCATCATGACTGAAGAGTATATTGAGCTCAGTTGTCACTCAGTTATAACTAGTATTGGTATGTTTGTGGGCTTCTGGCTCTTTCTATCTTTTCTCGAAGATATATGGACTCAGATTTTCCTATCTGATTAACTTAGTTTTGAAGTTAGACAAGGAGAAAGAAGATATGAATTTTTAAATATTTTATTAGCACTCCACTGCTGCATAACAAATTGCTCCATACTTATTAGCAGCTTTAAATGTCACATTTATTATCTCAGGTCCCAGGTTAGCTGGGATCTGTGCTCAGCATGCCTCAAGGTTAAAACCATATTGTCAGTGGAGCTCTGCTGCTGTCTGTGACCTAGAGTGTTTCTCACATTTATAAATTGTTGGCATTATTAATTTCCTGGGGCCTGTAAGACTGAGGCCCATCTAGTTTTCTTGCTAGTTGTATAAGACCACCCCAATGCTGGTCAGTAGACATAAAAAGGAAAATATGAGACTGCAATTTCAGTAGTGGCTCCTTGATCGATGGGGTATAAGAAGGAATTGCTGTATCTCTAGAGGAAATACTTTATTTTCTGTGGCAATTTTTTTTCTAGCTTTGTTAAATAAGGGTCTTTCATCTTTCATTGTTATCTATTTGATGAAGATTAATCATTCAGCTGAGCTGGGAATATAAACATAAACAGTTTTGCCTTTTTGTTCGGTGTATGAACTCCACTGTGTATATAACCAGGGAGGGGAAAACACCCTTAAGAGCAACTTGTGAATCTGAAGGAGAGTTAAGAAACTAGATCCCATAAAAGCACCTTCATAGAGTAAGCTGAAGTTGGATATAATGGATGCAGACTCCTGGAATAGGAGTTTCTCTGGGGTATACTAATTTCTTCAGGAAAAACAGCTGTCTATCTATGAATCAAATGCAACAGAAAGATGTATGTGACATACTGGAAATCCTATACATCACCTCTTATAGTCAGGAGAGTTGTCCTGGTTTTGTTCAAAGATGTGAGAGAATCAGTCACATTTATCTACTGACAGGCAGGACAGAATTCGTAAAAGGAGGTAGTAATTGGAGGCTGGTACAGACCAGAAAGGAAACACTCCATAGTCATTAGAGAAGTGATTAAGCCCACAATGAAGCAGCATTTCTCACCCAGGGATCAAAGTTTGGTGTTACAGAGGATGTGGGGAAAAAAACTTAACAGGTTGCTACTTGGAGTATCAGAAAGGTGTGATCATTTTGGAAACTGATTCACTGTTGTCGCTGTTGTTGTTGTTTTTGTTTGTTTTTTAAATTGAAACGTTGCAGGGGCTGAGAAGGTGGCTTAGTGGGAGAGTGCTTGCCTTGAATGCATGAGGCCCTGGGTTTGATTACTCAGCACCACATAAGCAGAAAAAGCCAGAAGTGGTGCTATGCTTAAGTGGTAGAGCACTAGCTTTGAGCTTAAGAGCTGAGGGACAGTGCCAGGCCCCAGAGTTCAGGCCCCACGACCAACCAAAACAACAACAACAACAACAAAACCAAAACAAAAAAATTGAAACATTGCAGATACCAGTGGCTCATGTTTGTAATCCTTGCTACTCAGGAGGCTGAGGTCTGAGGATCCCGTTTTGAAGCCATGTCTGGCAGGAAAGACTATGAGACTCTTATCTCCAATTAAACACCATAAAAAGCCAGAAGTGGAGCTATGGCTCAAGCCTTGAGCCTAAAATCTCAGGCACAGTGCCCCTGGACCCAGGACTGGTACAGAAAAAAATTTGCCAAAAGATCTAGCTGTTATACTTTTTGGGTATCACTGAAGAGAAAGGAGACTCAAGTCAATACAAAACCTTCCAACCAAAGTTTGCAGAAATATTATACATTATAGCCAAAAGGTAGAAACAGTTCAAATGTCCCCACTGGGTGAATAAAACCTGGTAGTTCTAACCCTGCAAAACCAGTCAGCAATGAAAAAGGCATGAAATTCTAATGCTGGCTGCCACATGACTGAACTTGAAAGACTTTCACTCAAAGTGAAAGAAGATGTCTGTGAGACTAAGAGGAAGGGTGCGTCTGAGCAGCCTCCCTTCTCCTTCCCATGTCTCACAGGCTCTTGGATGCAGCAGGTGTAGTTTTTTCCTGTCAGGCCCTCTCCTTGGATGTCCTGTAGCCCTTGGGTTTTAACTTCTGTGATGATAGTTACTACATTTGACCCTCCTTCTAAGTAAATGTTCTTTTTCCCTCTTCTACCACCCATCATCTCTTATCCTCCTTTTCTGGTCTTTCTTTCTCTTCTCTCTTCCTATGACACACAACATCTGGATTTAAGATCTTGTCCATAATCTATACATATTTTCCTTAAATCGAATTGGTTTGTACTTAATGTTCATTCTCTTATCTAGTTTTTAAAGTTGTACTTGGAAATGAAGGTTATAGAGGTGTGTGTGTGTGTTTGTGCACGTGCACGCACATGCATGTATGCAAATACTAAGGCTTAGACTCAGGGCCTGGGTGCTATCCTTGAGCTCTTTTGCTCAAGGCTGGTGTTCTGCTACCTGAGCCATAGCTCCACTTTCGGCTTTTTGGTGGCTGATTAGAGATAAAAGTCTCATAGACTTTCCTGCTTGGGTTGACTTTGAACTGTGATCTCAACCTTCTGAGCAGCTGGGATCACAAGCTTGATTCACTGGCTCCTGGCTGTAATTTCTGTTTATGGAGGGAGAAGAGACGTTCAAAGAAAATGTTTCTCTGCTTTTTTCTTCTACATTCCTATCCCTGCTGAGACCTTTTTTTTCTACCTGTTGCCCATTTACAGTCACTATGTGGTTGGTTTTCTTATCCTCAGCTGGAATATGGGAACTTACCAGGGTAGATTCTCTCACATGCTTTCGAATTCTGATACTCATAATAACCTTTTCACAGACCAGTACTTGCTCCTTCCAGAGTCATTCATTGCTGGATTTGCCAGTGCCCATGGACAGCTGCCAACACGCATCCTTCTTGCTTTCTCCCCACCAGGGACTGAGCCTCCCAAAAACAAATTCTTTATTGGTTCTTAATAGCTATTTATTGGAGTTGACTGGGAGCTCTTCTAGTTGTGTAAAACAGTTACTGAAACTTCGGTTTAGAAAAAGAAATTAAAAATTTTTGGTTCTGCATTTTTCCATGACAGGATTTTATGTAGGAAAGTAATAAAAGGGACAGGGGAGGAACTTTTTATTTTTATTTTATTTTATTATTTTTTTTTGTGAACATACTGTACAGAGGGGTTACAATTACATGGGCAAGATAATGAGTACATTTCTTATCAAGCATTGCAGCCTCCTCCTTTGTTTACCCTTCACCTCCCTTCCCAGCCTCCTCCCTCCCACACCCACTCAATCCTCCCCCCAACCAAAGTTGTAAAGTTCGTTTTCAACATGACAACTTGTACTTCTCATTGTTGCAACCGGTCCACCTGTATCCTTAACAACTTGTTTTTCCCCATCTCCTCCACAAATTATACTGACATCAAATATAGTGAAAGCAGGGGTTATACTGTGGGGGAGGGACATACAAAGCAACAAAGAAATAATCTTATAAATGCGTTAGAAACAAATGCATGAAAGAAAAAAAAGGAGAGGAACTTGTAATGAAGTCATATAGCATAAAAGAGAGACTGGGCCAGTGAAGATTATTTGCAAAGAAATTAAAAAGGAACACATGGCAGGATCTTAGCAGTTGTAGTAGGTCAGAATTCTAAGGTATTTAAACACCAAATGGAATTTGACTTTGTACCTGAACTATCTACTCTGGGATTTATTTGGCAATGCTCAGAGAGAAAGTTTGGCTCTTGGCTTTATGATATGAATGTTGATATAGCAAATACCTGTTATTTACAGCTCAGTCTCCTTGTCGTACCCATGTGAGGACAGACTCTCAGCCTTCTCATTGTTAAGGGGCTTCCGGTGAAGGAGGATAAAGTAAGATTTAGTAGGGAAGGGATGGTGTTTCTTGCTTTATCAGCAACAGCTGCATAGGTGGCGACCAGACCACTGGGGCATGTGCACTGACAAGCTGGTCTTACCCTGGCTGTGAGGCTGGGCTTGCTCACCACCTTGTTTTTGGCCTGCTTCTAACCTAGTGCTTTTTTTTTCAGGCTATGGCTTCATAGCTATTAGCAGGCCATGAAATCAATTATTATGCAGGATAAAGAGAATTTTAAAATGATATAGGCTTGTTAAGACATTTAAGTTAGGTGTTGACTCCAGTTTTTGTTTTGTTTTTGGTATCCTTTTATTTTTATATTCCTTATGCTTGATTCTCAGTTTTATTTTCAACATAGAAATACTTCATGGTGGCTTATTTATTCACTTGCTTTTCTCAGAGTTTCTGAACTTTCCAAGGAAGTCACAGGAATTGGTAGAAGTCTAAAAAAAAATTAACGCGCTTGTAATATGGCTTTTACAATGTTTTAACCTATATACTTTCTAAACATAAGAAAAAGGACCACTTTATTCCAATATCATATTACTAGAACCACACACGCAGAATTTTGTTAAAATCTTCATATTGATACATTAAATTTAAAAAGACTTCTAAACCTCTTTGAATAATAATGATGCTAGAATATCCATGCATGAGTTTTGTATAGTGTCACAGACTTTTCAGCACATTCCTGAAATTTGCAATGGGGTGAAATTTGCAATGTCAACTTTAATTTTCCTATGTTTGTGAGTTATTAACATCAGATGACAAATTACCATACTAAACATTTTATAATTACTTTCTTAGGCAAAAAGATGATGAAGCAGAGGGAGTGATAATAATTTCATTTTAAAGGGGAAAATAAAAATTAAACCTTCTTCTAAATTTGACACATATTAAAATAAAAAGAAGCAAGGTAAATTCATCAAGTAAAATCTCAAAAAGCTTTTAGCAACAAATTTTATTCATAGCTCCTAAGCTATTGTTTATGTTTTGCCCAAAAGTTTAAGTAGTTAGCTTTAGAAAGTAGAGAGCAGATAAATTTTTCTTTTTCTTGATATTTTGGTTGCAATTGCCAACTGTTCTCAATTTAATTACCTTTCCAAGACTTCATTTCTAAACTATACCAAGATAAGTTCTTTGTATAATAACCTGTTACTGTTTTACAAATCAAGTGGCCAATCTCTCTAAATTTTTTTCACATCACATTTCTTTCTTTTTTTTTTTTTTGGGGTCCAGTTGTGGGGCCTGAACTCTGGGCCTGGGCGCTGTCCCTCAGCTTCTCAGCTCAAGGCTAGCATTCTACCACTTGAGCCACAGCGCCACTTCTGGCTTTTTCTTTTTGCTTATGTGGTGCTGAGGAATCGAACCCAGTGCCTCAGGTATGCAAGGCAAGCGCTCTACCACTGAGCCTCCTTCCCAGCCCTCACATTTCTTTCTTAGTGGCTATATTTAAAGATCATCTTGAGCTGGGGTTGTAGCTCCGTGGTACAGTTCCAGTGTACCATGTGCAAGGTTCTAGGGTTCCATCCAAAGCATCACTCAATTTTTTTCACCTTTGTTTTGGTTAGGTTTTTTTTTTTTTTTGTTAATGCTGGGACTGGGACTTGAACTCTGGGCCTCACACTCTTACTCTGTCTCATACTATTTGCTAGCTAGGCTGGTGCCTTATCACTTGAGCCATTTTTCCCCCAGTTAATTAGTGATGAATCTCAAGGCCTCTTCTATCCAGGTTGTCTTCAAATAGAGATCCTTCAGATCTTAGTCTTCTGAGTAGATACGATTACAGACATGAGCCACCAGCACCTGGCAGACAAGTGTTCTGAATTCTTCAGCTTGTAATTCTCTGGGAAGAAATCTTCACCAAGTATGATTCCTCTAAATCATGGCAACTTTCAGCTGCCAGTCTCAGTTTTCCTATCCAATTAGATTTGCAAGAAGTCCTTCCCATTAAGTGTATATACTTGCATCTCACAACACTTTATATGATGCCTGATCTCTTACTACCCCCTCTCTCTTCCCGCCGCCACCCTGCCCTGATCTTGGAGCTTGAACCTAGGGCCTGGGCACTGCTGCTGTGCTTTTGTGCTTAAAGCTAATTCTCTACCACTTGAGTTACAGTTCCATTTCTGGCTTTTGGTGGTTAATTGGAGATAAGAGTCTCATAGACTTTCCTGCCCAGGCTGGCTTTGAACTGTGATCTTCAGATCTCAAACCTCCTGAGTAGCTAGGATTACAGGTGTGAGCCACTGGAGCCCTGCTTGCCTGTTGTTTTTATCATGAAAGCTAGCATTCACCAAGCAGTTCTTGTGGGCCAGGCAGTGTGTGCTTTCTTGCACGTTATCTCAGCAATTTGTCTTGAGTGCCATTATTCTCATCAATTAATGCATAGACATTTACGGACATGGGGAAATTTTCCGCAGGTCTTGTACCTTAATTTGCATTTTGACCTGACTGATTTTAGAGGTTTTTTTTTTTTAATCCCTCTGTAGTGAATTGCATCTCTAAATTGAGAATGTATGGAAAACTGAATGCATATGAGCCCTGAGGATTGTGCTTAAAACCTGGCATACTAGAAAAATATACTCTACCACTGAGCTACACTTTCAGCCTGGTATATTATTTAAAATGAATGCTACTAAGCCTAATTACACCTTTTATTCCATTAGCATGTAGTAAAGGCATTCCTTTAAAGAAGAAATATAATTACGTTTTGTGGATGCCAAGGAAATAAAAATTATTCCATCAATAAATATCATCTCTTTTGGATTTTTAAAGTATTATCACTGCTTCATCTTCTTATCACCAAAGCCTATAATATATTCTGTTTTATTTTTAAAGCATCAAGAGAAATTACTTCTAGACTAAAATCATCTTTTTAATTAGATGTGTTCTAAACTAACCTTGTGTTTTTAATCACTTACCTTGAATTTGATAAGGAAAAAAATCTCAGCCAGATTAGATTGTTTTATCTTTGCTTTCATTTCTCCATATTTAATGTTACCATTAGACCTGCTTTAAAAATATCATATTCAACCTGACTTAGTAGACATTTAATAGAATTTAAGAACTTTACCATTTACTGTTTATATTCCTTTTTCTTGAGAAAATATTGCTGGATAGCTATTCCCTTTTGTCCACCTACCACTTTTTGAAGATATTTATGATTAAAGGATGAGTGACGAGTAGGTGATGTTAGTGTAAAATAAATATTCCGTTCTAGCATTTGATTTGAATATAGGCACACATTTATGTAGTGTTAAAATTGTGCATTTTCAAAAGAATAAAGCAGAATAAATTGAATGAGCACAACCAATGTGAACTTGAGGTGACTAAATTTTGTCTTATGTTTTTACAGCAATTTGAAGATCTGAAATAGCGCTTTAGTCAGTGTGGTAGCATATGCTTTGCTGTGAAAACCATAAAGGAAAATAATTGGTCATGAATGGGCAATAATTATTCCTAACAAAATTTAAAAGTGGGAACCTAGATTAGACTCTTCCAGTCTAAATATTTTGCAATGCATTTTGGAGGTACATTTTAAAAAAGTCCTCAAGTCCTAAGTGTGTTCACTAGCTTCCATCACTGTAACAAAGTACCTGAGACAATTAAGTTATAAGGAGGAAAGATTAGATTCGACTCACATTTTGGAGGTTTCCTTCTACGATTGACTGGCCCTTTTTATGTCTTGGGTCTAGGCACTGTCCCTCAGCTCTTACAGCTCAAGGCTAGCGCTCTACCACTTGAGCCATGCACCACTTCCAGCTTTTTCTGCTTATGTAGTGCTGAGGAATCAAACCTAGGGCCTCATGCATGCAAGGCAAGCCCCCCCCCCCCATCATTCTTTTTGAAGAGTATATCAACTAAAATATCAGAACATCTGCCTCTCTGCAGTCTACAACATGAATAAAAATATTTAAAAGTGTAGTTATAATCTGTTTAACAGTATTTAATCAAGTGACTTTTCTTTGACAATGGAACACTTTAGGGAGGTAGGCAAGGTTTACCAAAACACTTAGCATCTTTTGGAAACACCCAATTTGAGGCTTAGTCAAACCAATACCCTTTTGTTATTTCTACAGTAATTATTTCTTAGAAGTTTTGATAAGATTTTTAGGGTTGTATAGAGCAGCAGGCAGCACAGTAGCTTTTTATTGCTGCCTAGAATATGGAATTATTACTGCTTAAGGAGCCTTTCCAATAACTTGGCCCTAAGCAGGTGATCGCTCACCTGCAGGTGGAAGTTGCTTCAACATCCTGGCTAGGGCACAGCTTTATCCGTTACTTACTTCCTCCCCACAAAACACTCTGTGTTCACTGAAGCTCTTGAATAAATGAGCTGCTATTCTCTGTCTCCCACACCAGCCATTAAATCGAGAGTATATCTAATTTTAAATGTGATAAATTTTTGGTGAGCTCCTGTAAGTTACAAAACCTACCTTTAAGAAGTTGAAAACATTCACTGATGTTCTCTCTCTGAGATTGTTAACTACAAGCCAATTAAGTATGGGAATCCATCTGCTAAAAGTGAAGCTGTTATCTGAATAGTTAATATTATTCCATTCTTCTTGACAATAATTAAATAGCATGCATCCAAAAGAGATCAACTCATTAAGACAGAGGTTACAAAAAAGGGGGAGAGAATCAATTATATCACTCTTTCTCAAGAGGATTTGGATTTTAAATAGGATGATGAGAAGACGGTAAAACTTGGCTCCAAGAAAAAATGCTATAATGGTAAAGTTTCAGAGATTGCTACGTGTAATTAAATAGTCTTCCCTTTTTTACCAATAGGTAGGACAGAAGAGAAGAATGCATGGTGGTAAATGATTGGGAAATAAGCTCTGGTTACTTTAATTGAAGTTAACTTTAATTTTCATACTTTTGTTCTTTCAAAATTTTAATTGTTATTATAAAGGTGATGTATAGAGGGGTTACAGTTACATAAGTCAGATAAAGAGTATATTTCTTTTTGGACAGTGTCACCCTTCCTTCATACATTTTTTAATATTTTATAAAACAAATGGAATTCTGAGAACCAGAAATTTCTAACCATTGCCTTTTTCACTTCTCAGGTGTGGCCTCTTTAAGTATTCAATTTGCCAAACTCCCAAAGGGACTGAAGCATTTAAATTTATCTAAAACCTCACTGTCACCTAAAGGTATAGTATTTATTATTTTCTTAATACTGTGGATAATATTACTGCTGCACCTGTTACCTTTAGTAGTTAGAGTTATTATTGTGCTATTTGTCTACAATTAAAAAAATAGATGTATTACATTACCTTTCCATAAAGGCAGTATGCCATTCAGATCTTTTGGTCTAAACTTATATGCTTTCAGTGCAAGAAATAACTTTTAAACACACCTGTGCTCCTAAACTCTTTTTCAACTTTGAACCAGTGAATTCTCACCTGCTGTCTCATATTCCTAGAAGCACCTGGTTTTGTTTTTCTTCACTCTTTTTTCTGACAAACAAGTTTGCGTCTCCCAACAGTCAGATCTCGACTGTCTGCCTTACTGAAAACAATCAACCCTCACTGCTATGTTATCATAGTAGCTCTCCAGTCTTTCTATTTCCTGTCCCCGGAAGTTGCCTTTTTTTTCTCTCCCAGTGGTATTGACTTTATTTCCCCCCCCCCCCCCCCCCATTTATCTAGTTTCTAATCATACCCTTTCATTTTGGTTATTATTTTTGCCTACAAGCATCTACATAATAACTCTAGAAATTACCCTGCTTGGGATGAGAATGCTTCCTCACATCTGTAGTATCAGTTACTCAGTAGGCAGAGATAGAAGGTCATGGTTCCAAGCCAGTCCAGACAAAAAGTTAGTGAGCCTCCATGTTTCTTTTTTTTGGGAGGGGGGGTCTGATCGTGGGGCCTTAACTCTGGGCCTGGGTACTGTCCCTCAGCTCGTCAGCTCAAGGCTAGCGCTCTATCACTTGAGCCACAGCACCACTTCTGGCTTTTTTCTTTTTGCTTATGTGGTGCTGAGGAATCGAACCTAGAGCCTCAAGCATGCAAGGCAAGTGCTCTACCACTGAGCCACCTTCCCAGCCCTCCATGTTTCTTTTTTTTGGTAAGTCATGGGGCTTGAACTCAGAGCCTGGGTGCTGTCTCCGAGCTCCTTTGCTCAAGGCTTGTGCTGTACCACTTTGAGCCACAGCTCCACTTTCGTTTGAGTAGTTAATTGGAGATAAGAGTCTCATGGGGACTTTTCTACCAAGGCTGGCTTTGAACCACAGTCCTCAGATCTCAGCCTCCTGAGTAGTTAGGATTATAAGTGTGAGCCACTGGCACCTGGCTGTGAGACCCAAATCTTAAACAACAAACTGGGCATGGTACGACGTGTGTGTAATCCCACCTACATGGGAGACAGAGATAAGAGTATTGAAATGTAAAGGTGGCTTGGGAAGAAGCTCAAAACCCTATCTGAAAAATAACTAAAGGAAAAAAAAAAACACTGGGGGTGTGGCTTGATTGGTAGAACACCAGACTAGTAATCAGGAGGCTATGCTCAAACCCAATATTTACCTTACTAATCCCCCACCCCCAAAGGAGGAAGATGAAAGAAATCACCCTCCTTTTATCATGCTTCTTATATATCTACTCTGTTGAGATGCCTGAATATTTCTTTTTTCACTAAACATTCATGGAAACCAGTCTAGTTTACCAAATCTTCATCTGTGATTCTCTACTAAGTCATGTTCTCCGTCTCTGAGACCACAGCTGGATCCTTTGCCTTACTATAGCATTCCATGGCTGTGTCTTTAGTGTGAGAATGGGGCTCTCCTGTAGCTCATGTTTTTTTTGTATTTGTATCTTCAGCTCCTGGCATGATGCCTGGACTACAGAGGGTATTCAATGGAAGTTTCATGAATTGAAAAACTTGACATTTCTAAAGTAAATCACTGTCTTTTGGAGGCATTCTGTGCAATGTTTTCATTCACCAGAGACTGCAGCAGTTGGCTGCTTCTGGCTCAAAGGGTGCAATAAATGCTCATAACAGCTAGAATGTCTGCAACCACAAAGTCCCTGCCATCACTAACCCTATCACTATCATCATCTTATACTATCATATTTTTTCTTTTTTCTTTTTTTTGGGGGGGGGTTCCGGTCATGGGGCCTGAACTCTGGGCCTGGGCGCTGTCCCTCAGCTCTTCAGCTCAAGGCTAGCGCTCTACCCCTTGAGCCACAGTTCCACTTCTGGCTTTTTTCTTTTTGTTTATGTGGAGCTGAGGAATCGAACTCAGGACCTCATGCATGCAAGGCAAGCGCTCTACCACTGAGCCACCTTCCCAGCCCGTGCTATCATATTGTGTATGTGTGTGTATGTGGTGTACTAGTGCTGGTACTAGTACTGGCATGAGACTTGCTTAACTTTTTCTCTCAAGGGTGGTGCTCTAACACTTGAGTCATAGTTCTACTTCCAGTTCTTTTTTTCTGTTGCTAGTCCTGGCACTGTCCTGAGCTTTTTTCCTCAAGGATAGTGCTCTACCACTTGAGCCACATTTTCCCTTCTCCCTTTTTTTGGTGCTTTATTGGAGATACGAATCTCACAGACTTTTTTTTTTGGCCTGGGCTGGCTTTGAACTGTGATCTTCAGATTGCAGCCTCCTGATTTATAGGTATGAGCCACTAGCAGCTGGCTCTTAATTTTCTTTTTAGGATAAATAGGCAGATTTATCAGGTCATAGAATATACATATTTTTTTTCTCCTTTTTCATGGTACTAAGGTTTGAACTCAGTCTCACAATTGCTCAGCTGGTGCTCTGTTATCTGAGCCATGCCTTCAGCCTGGTTTTTTGCTGGCTATTTGGAGATGGAGTCTCCCAGACTTTCTTCCTGGATTGACTTTAGATCACTGTTCTCTGTACCTCAGCCTCCTATGGTTATAGGCTATGGTTACAGGCATGAGACATTGGTTCCCAGCTGAGTATGTGCATTTTTTTTTTTTGCATTGTAAAGGTGATGTACAGAGGGGTTACAGTTACCTAAATCCAGCAATGAGGACATTTCTTTTGAACAGTGTCACTCCTGGCTTCTTTTATATTTATTGTCATCCTGTGTTCACTCTCTTGCTGGATATTATTCTCACTTTTCATTCTCTATCAAGAACATAAATGGGTCTTGATATTCTAATTTCAGTTTCTCTAGTTACTGCTTAGGCCAGCTCCTCCCCCATCTTCAGTCATTTGTATTTCATTTGGATAAATGCTAGCTTATATTCTTTCTTCATTTTCTGTTTATAGTGCTAATCTTTTTCTTGTATAATTTCTGTACATATTAAAAATATTAATCATTTTTCATGTGCTCCATAACTCTAGTTCCACTTCTTTATAAAATAGAAGGTATCATTTCTACCTTCCTCCATCTCCCAGTGTTGGGGGATCAAGCCCAGAACCTTACACATCAAGAGGGTTTAAACAAATCTGATGATATTTCATTATTTTAATTGAATTATTCATTATGGTGAAGCAAATGGAGGGATGTGGTGATCATTTGTCTTTCCTGGGGCAAACTTGATTTCTTAAAGGCTTAGTCATAGGTACTAAAAGGTGTGAAATTTCAAAATAGCTCAGATTAAATTGTAGTTAAAGTTTGTGCTGAATTTGACTAGCATTTACATTTTAGATCTGAGGAAACATTTATATTCAGGGATCTATAGTATAAGACAGATTTTTCTTTTTACATCTCCCCATGACATTCCCTACTGACTCCAAATACCCTTTCTCTATCTCAGATGTTAGCAATCTGATAGTTTTCTGGGTTTCTCTCAAATGTCCTGCTGGTAGGCAGATCATGTCAAGGCACGGCCATCTGGTACCACCTTTTTTCCAGCTGTAAACACTCCAATGGTAAATATGAAGAATGGTCAGAATCACTAGACAGCCAGAATAGAGAGCAGCATGCAAATCTGTATTTTGTGTGAGTTGTAAGAGGCCAGATTTCCCCCTCCCCCAAGTTCTCTGTTTTTATAATTCCCTGCATTTTTGGGTTTATTAAGACAGGCCAGTATGAATGTGGGCACTGGAGCCGGGGAGAAACGCCTTCTTAAGAAGCTGAACTGATAACATGATTCTCTCCCATGTTGATTCAGATGCTGGCCACCTGCCAAGTGCCCACACTTGTCAAGGAGCTTTTTGCTGTCAAGTCTCATTTAGCCTTCTAATGTTGGGATTTAAAGAGATGATTTTACAAATGATGTTTTTGATGAGTGTCTGGTATACTCCATATGTTTTAGACTCACTCATTCCATTAGAAACCAGATTAATGGGAATAACAGAAGAAAAAAAAAGCTAAAGGAAGCAGGACTTTTAAAGAAGCATAACAGATCACCTTCAGAAATTCACTTGGGCTAAAGGCAGTTTCAGATTTTTTTTTTTTTTTTGAAACACAATGAATCAAATCTTCGTGCCTTTCATAGTGTACTCTTGCTTCTTGGCTGGTTGACTGTGGCTCGCTAGCTAATGAGTGAAGTTGTCTCTTGGTATCAAAACATCAAAATCCACAGATGTTTCCAGGTCCCTTATATAAAACAGCATTGTGCTTACATAGAACCTATACACATCTTCCTTATGTACTTGAAATCATCTCTAAATACTTAGAATACTTAATGCAGTGTAAATCTATGCAAAAAGTCATTATACTATACAATCATTATACTGTACAACGTAGGGAATAATAACCAGGGGAAAAAGTCTGCCCCTGAATTTTTTTTTTTTTTTTTTTGGTATTTGTTGTGGTTGGTTTGTTTGTTTTGGTGCCAGGACAGGGGTTGACCTAAGAGCCTCTTGCTCTTACTTGCAAGGTTTGGCTTTTTCACTGAAGGCTGGTGCTCTACCACTTAATCCACAACTCTACTTTCCTGAACTAGCCTTTAGTTGGTAATTCAGATAACTCTGGCTGGTGTAAACCAGTAGGCTTTCCACAGACATTTTTATTTTGGCAGTGTTGGCTTTTGAACTCAGGGCCTTGTACTTGCTAGGCAGGTATTCTACCACTTGAGCCATCTGCCTAGTAACAAATACCTTTTGAAATGAAAAGCTATTCCTTGTAGAGCACTGATTTGTTAGTTTCTTGTCTAATGACTTTGCTTCCTAATGATCTCTGCATTCCTCCACCTCCTCCTCCTCTAATGCATATCTCCCAATCACCTGTTTCATGAATACTTTGTAAATGTATTTTTTGTAAACACCACGTTCTTATACTTCAGAAGATACTGAAGTATTTTATTCTTTTATTCAGAACCTGTCTCCTCTTTCTATTCCTCAAATGTCCACTTACCCTGGACATACCCCAGCAACCTCTGCTAGGTGCATACCAGAATCTGTTTTCTCTCTCAAGCTGGGGGAAATCCATGGATGGCTTCATTAGTAACATTCTCTGACTGTTCTAAATACATAATAGCGAGGGGAGAGGTGCTCCAGTAGATGCTGTCTCTGTAGTTCTCCCCTCAAATCTTTCGTGAGAGTCCCCTTTTGGCTTCTACATGATGACCAGATATGGTGCTGATTGGCAAGACCTGCCGGGCCCTGGAATCCTTAGCACCATAAAGCTTGCCCCATGTGGACAAAAACTCTTTCCTCCTTCTCTTTTAGAGGGTTGAGATTTTAAAAAAGAATTTTACAGATGAAACAAGAAAAGCAGAGCAATTTGTAAAAAGTGTATCCATTTTAGAAATAGTTTGGAACCATAGACTTTTGCTAGAAACAAAACGAACTTTGTGGTAACCCCTATTCTGTTGGCCAGAGTCTACCCATCAGTAGCACTGGAGTGTGTGAGTCCCCAGTGAGTGTCCAGACTTTTACTGACTCCCATTTGATATTGACACACCTCAGAGAGGTGACCTGAGGAAAAAATAGACCCAGTGCAAGGCCATGACTAGGAGGCTTGTGTCAATCATGGTCATTGTACAGCAGAATATAGCTCAGTCCACATGGTGCCATCCTTTCCTCCATACTCTCCTGTTGTCTTCAGAGCCATTGATATTATGTATGGAAAGTGTCTATAGAGTTAATTAAAAATTTGTCCTTTTGATTGTGTCTTATTTTGCGTGCTGATTATCTTACGCTTTTAAAAGTCCATCTGAAGGTAAATTTTGTCTTGAGTGTAAATGCATTACAGAGCACTGTAAACTCTTGTCAGATTCCTAATGCATAAATAGCCTAAAATATCTGCAAGTGTACATGTATCATTTAAATGCCGTTCACTAAGTTAACAATGGCCTGGTAACAATGGTCAGTTAGATGCCTTGCATCATGCTGAGACTTCAGCACTAAATGCCTTCTGTCCTCAGACACATCAGAGGATGTGGGATTCCGTCGCTCTCCCTGATTCTGTGAGATGGCTGAATCTGTCAATAACCTCTGTCCCCTGAGGGTTTGTCAAAAGAAGACTCAATCAGCTCTACCATCTGGGGACAGTGTTTATGCCTAACCTCAGTCTGGCAATTTGATGGCACTGCTGGGGCATTTATAAAAAACTCTCAAACCTCATTTTATTTCCTGGAGTGGAAATTGAAGCTGCATTTCCTCTGTGTTGCAGGGGTGAATAGCCTTTCTCAGTCACTCAGTGCCAATCCATTGACTGCCTCCACCCTTCTCCATCTCGACCTCTCAGGGAATATCCTTCGAGGAGATGACCTCTCGGTAAGCTTTCCTTAACTTAGTCTCATCTTTGAAGAAACTAGACTTCATAAGCCCAGCATTGTTTCCAAACATGACTTTTAACTTATTTCTCTGATTCTCCCATAATCACAACACCTTTAAATCCTGTCGCTACAAGCATGTGAAGTAGTTTAATGAAAACGTCAGACCTTTCCTTAATTAAATATACTCTGTCACCATAAGTTTTTTTTTCTCTCATTGAATATGCTGAAGTTCAAGTTCTTTTTGGAAATGCTTTCTCTGGAGGAATTATTATCTTTCTTTTGCAACATTAGTTCACCTGTTAACAATGGCTTGATAAGAAAGTGGTAACAGAAACTAAACTATCATTACAAGCTATTGTTAGGATATTTTTAAAAATAGTTTTCAGTTAAGAGAGACTATTAAGATAAAACCAAGTCCTGGGCAATTTCACAAACAAAAGTCACCTGTAGTCATTCTTTGGACTATGAAGGTCAAAAGTCTCCCCGTCTAGTATGACAAGAATTTTCCTTAATCTGAGTTAGTAATATCAATATTTGGCAGATCTTGTTGACACAAAGCATGAGTTATACTCTCATTGCCATGTGTGCTAAATATCCCCTCTGGTTACCATGATAGAACCTAGAAGAAAAATTTCCCAAACAACAAGGCTTACAGTGAGTGAGCATCTTTGAAAGGCTTTGCAGGGATGAAAAACACTGTGAAATTCATGATCATTTCTTTTGTTTTAGTTCACCTGTAAGGCAGGGAAAATAAATGAAAGCCTTTTCATAGTTTTATTTTTTTCCCCTCTCCTTTTCCCTTCCTTCACACTTGAAATCATTTACATAATGCTGGTTTCTTGGTGCCTTATGACTTTTTTAGTGCATTTTTACAATTTCACTTTCTCCTTCACTGATGAGTCATTAAGTATGCCCCATTCTAAGATAAAATAAAGACTCTGATGCAGAGCCACCAAAGTATTATTGTAGCAAAGTATAGGAGTAAGTTTAGCGAGATTAAAGAGACAGAAGCCAGGTGATGGTGGCTTATGAGCTCTATTCCTAACTACTCAAGAGGCTGAGGTCTGAGGATTGTGGTTCAAAGCCAGCCGTGGCAGAAAAGTTGTGCGAACTGTAGCTCAAGTGGTAGACCACCATCCTGAGCAAACAGCCAAGAGACAGTGCCTAGGTTCTGAGTTCAAGCCCCAGTACCCTCGTACACTCATGTATCAAATAAAACACGACTGAAATAAGGACAGTTATAGTTGTTTATATAACAAAGGAGCTCTAAGCTTCTTTCCTGGCCAGATATGGGTCTTGTGCCAGGTCTGTGAGGGGAGTCATGATGACTAGAGTGGTTTCCTAGTCAGTTCTGGAGGTTCTGGGCTGGTGTATGGTCTTCCCCTACCTGTGCCTTCAAGGAAAACATCCTGTAAGGGGGTTGACCCCTTAGGGCCTCCTCACTACTTCAGATTGACGAGAGCTCCCTCACCTGGTGACTGGGAGCAAAAAGGACACCAAAATTAAATGTCTGGAGGCTGGTAGTGCCAGGCTGAGAGAAGAAGAACTTTATGTAAGTGAAAAAAAAATGATTTTCATGAATCAGAATATTCCATAACCCAATCTATCCTGGTTATTCTAAAGCATTTACAATCTAAAGATTTTGTTTTTTTGAACTCCTTGATGGAGTGGATTTTTTGAAACATCATACAGTATAGTTAAACTGCTTTAATGAGACTTTGCCAAGTACAGAGACATTTGTTATAGGCTCGCTTGGATTTGCAAGTATCTGGAAGCAGTTGGTGAAGCAGAGGGGTTTGAGCTGTCTGAATGGTGGTAGAGAGCTTGGACTTTATTGGTGAGCTCTGACTGGTGCTCTTATAGGTAATTGGGGAACAACTAAGAGTAATTGAATTCCGTTGTTTTGATGCCATCTATGGGGAATAGAAGTTAGAAGGGGAGAAAGTTTGGGCGAAATGACCGCCCCCTCCCCAAGCCTAAATTGTCTTGGCTGTACATACTAATAATGCTCTGAGGCCAATCTTGTTAAACGACAACTTCAACTCCTCCTTCTCCTCCTCCTCCTCCTCCTCCTTCCTTTTTTTTTTTTTTGGTCGATCATGGAGCTTGAACTCTGGGCTTGGGCGCTGTCCTTCAGCTCTTCAGCTCAAGGCTAGCACTCTACCACTTGGGCCACAGCACCACTTCCGGTTTTCTGGTGGTTTATTGGAGATAAGAGTTTCATGGACTTTCCTGCCCTGGCTGGCTTTGAACCATGATCCTCAGATCTCAACCTCTTCAGTAGCTAGGATTACAGGCGTGAGCCATGGGCGCCTGGCTTTCTTCTTCCTTCTTCCTTCTTCTTCTTCCTTCTTCTTCCTCCTTCTTTCTTCTTTTAGTTGGTTGTGGGGCCTGAACTCTGGGCCTGGGTGCTGTCTCTGAGCTCTTCAGCTCAAGGCTAGCGCCCTACCAATTGAGCCACCTTGATCTTTTTCTGCTTATGTGGTGCTGAGGAATCAAACCCAGGGCCTCATGCATGCAGAGCAAGCACCCTACCACTGAGCCACCTCCTCCTCCTCCTCCTCCTCCTCCTTTTTTTTTTTTTAAAGGCCAGAGAAACTATTATATTGGACAGAAGAGAGAATAGCCTGAGAACATCCACTGGTTAAATTCAAATGAGTGGTTCTTAACATTTTTAGAAGTGATTAGCATTTTGATAGGGTGACTGCAGTTCAGGTGGCACATTCATCCCAGGAGTTAAAATTAATTAGTATCATTCCAAAATTATATAATAAAAATTGAGCTAATCAAGAAAATGAAATCATGTGTAAAAAAGTGGGGGGGGGTTGGCAGTTGAAATTCTTGGCACTTGGTTACACATATTTTATTTAATTGAAAGTATCATTTGGACTTTTGCTCTCAGGGAAGATGATGGAGTGATAGAAAAGTCAGGTAATCTACTTGGGAGTAGTTTCTCAGCTAGTCTTGGGAAACATGGTGATTTCCTTTGAAAACATTAGCCTGCATTATGGGATGTATATATTTTAGATTTTAACATTTCCTTTTTGTTTTTTCATTTCAAGCACATGTACAGTTTTTTGGCCCAGCCAAATGCCATTGCTCATCTGGATTTATCCAATACAGAATGTTCCCTGGATATGGTAATGTTTCTGTGTATTGCTTTGGAGGGTCTCAGAACAGCTATTAAGATGGGATAGAGGGCTTTCTGTTTCTAATAAAACATGTGACCATGGACCTAGAAATGCTTAAAAGTATGAGTGCCTATTTTTTCCTCAGGTCTGTGGAGCTCTTCTCCGTGGATGCCTTCAATATTTAGCAGTGCTCAATCTCTCCAGAACTGTTTTCTCTCACCGGTATGTATTGATTCTCATTGTTACTGTCAACTAGGAGTATTTTTCAGGGTTGTAGTGGTAATGCATATAGAATGATAGATAGTAAAACTATAGTGTGAAAGATGTCTATAAATATTAGGCCTTGCAAGGTCAAGTTTTTGTTAGATCTTTGTAAACCACAGGTTAATGTCCTTATCAGTTACTCCAGCAAACTGCTGTGAACAAGTGGACAGGTACTCTGTTACTTCATATGGTTTTAACCCTTTTCAGAACTTTCTGTAGGTATTTCTCAATGGAAAGCTTTAAAGTAAGAATAAGTTATCACGGGGAACAAAAAGAATAGTCATCTTAAAGTTTATGTGTTGTAATTTGTAGAACTAGAGGGCCAGTTTTAGAATCTCACTTTTATCCTCCTAATGTAAAGCTGCTTAAAGAACAAGCAGTGGGTTCAAAACAACAGTGTTTCCCAAACAATAGCAACAAGAAAAGAAAGTAAATGAGAAAAATTTATAGGCTGCCTAGATGTGGAAGCCTGGAACATTTATTGGGTTGGTTCAGTTTAACACTGAGTGTTTGTAATTTTGGCTACAAGTAAAATTTTGCTTGTTGTGTACTCTTTAACAACATACTATACTGTGTAATATTCAAAAGATGTCCATAATTACTGGTTTACTTTTTAAAAGCTTTCTATCTTCAGGGGATTAACTCTCACTCATTTGGAGAATGTACTTTAGTGGTATGTTTTATTCCACAATTATAACTTACAAGTTTATCCATCAACATATTAAAGTACTTTTAGTCCATTCCTTCTACAATGATAATGAATCTTTATAACAGCAAAAAAAACCCCTCAAAACACTTTTTAAAAAAGCAAACATATCTCACAAAGTCATCAATAGAGTCAGGTTAGAGAACCTAAGAGATAACTGTGGTAGAAGAAATTACGGGGTTTCCGAGGTATTTTATTTTGGGGGGTGGGTATCTGAGAGTCTTATTTGAGGCTCACTGGCCATCTCATGTTTAAAGGCAGTTTATGAGGCCATGCTTTTGTGGCACTATAATTGACAGAGTAACTGAGTTACAAGGTGACAGCACAGCCTATAAAAGTTTCTGTATAATCAGCTCTTTCGAGTTCACCACACGGTGAATTCTGTGATGACTGGTCTTCAGCAGAGCTGTTAAGCTGGTAGAGCAGAACTGTGCTAACAAATTGCCTTGTCTTGCAAATGAAAGGCTGTGATTAAACTGTTTAATACCCAGTCCCTTACTAGATACAGTCATGGAAAGCCCTTTGTAATTATGTTGAAATCACTGCATTTATATTGAGGTGTAGATTGTTAGCTAGGCTATTCATTCTGTAGTTCACAGATAATTTCATAAGTGTATCAGTCTGGATTAGCCAGGTTGTTCCCAGCCCCCACTTCCCTCTGCGCACATCCATGACTTTTCAGTGGGTGTTTGTGACATGTCCATTATGGCTAGCCACCTCAGTGGCAGCCTGGGAAGGATGACTTTCTATCTAGAACATAGACCCACAGCAGAGGGGAAAGAGATCATGGCATGCATGATCTGTCTCAAAAAGACAATAATAAGCTTGGTGCTGGCGGTTCACACCTGTAATCCTAGCTACTCAAGAGGCTGGGATCTGAGGATCATGATTCAAAGCCAGCCCAAGCAAGAAAGTCCATTGAGATGCTTAACTCCAATGATCCACCAGAAAACAGAAAATGGAACTGTGGCTCAAAGTGATAGTATGCTAGATTTGAGCAGAAGAACTCAGAGACAGTGCCCAGGCCTGAGTTCAAGCCCCACAACTGACACTCCCCCCCCCCCCCCCCCCAAAATAACAATTTAACCGTCTTTGCCTATCAAAAATCAAACAGAAATGTCAATATAGATATTATTTCAGGAAACCTGAATTATTTGAAACGTATCATGTATATATTCCACCAGAATTCACTTCCCTTTTAATTTGACTTTTTTTAACTTTCTAGGTAAATATACTGATTGTTTAGATCTTTTTCCCAAATAGCCTATAACTATCTTTTTTTTTTTTTTGTCGGTTGTGAGGCTTGAACTCTGGGCCTGAGTGCTGTCCCACAGATCTTCAGTTCAAGGCTAGTGCTCTACCACTTGAGCTACAGTGCCAGTTCTGGTTTTCTGAGTGGTTTATTGGAGATAAGAGTCTCATGGACTTTCCTGCCTGGGCTGGGTTTAAATTGTGATCTTCAGATCTCAGCCTCCTGAGTAGCTAGAATTACAGGTGTGAGCCACTGGCACCTGGCAACTGTCTTGTTTTTTAAAACTTGTTTATGGGGCTGGGAAGGTGGCTCAGTGGCAGAGTGCTTGCCTTGAATGCATGAGGCCTTGGGTTCCATTCCTCAGAACCATATAAGTGGAAAAAGCTGTAAGTGGTGCTGTGGCTCAAGTGTCAGAGAGCTAACCTTGAGCTGAAGAGCTGAAGGACAGCACCTAGGCCCAGAGTTCAGACCCCACAACCAACAACAACAACAAAAAAATTAAAATAAAACTTTATCATTGACAAGTTTTTGTTGTTGTTGTTGTTGTTTTTTGTCAGTCATAAGGCCTGAACTCTGGGCCTGGGCGCTGTCCCTCAGCTCTTCAGCTCAAAGCTAGCACTCTACCACTTGAGCCACAGTTCCACTTCCAGCTTTTTCTGCTTATGTGGTACTAAGGAATCAAACCCAGGGCCTCATGCATGCAAGGCAAACACTCTACCACTGAGCCACCTTCCCAGGCCCCATTGACAAGATTTTCCGACCTCTGTACATAAAATATTATCAGGTTTCTTTGTGTGAGTTTGACTTCTGGGATGTTCTGTGCCCTGACAATGTAGGAATCCTTCCAATATTGTTATGAATTATTATCAAATAATGAGTGCTTACTTTGCCTCAGGCTAACTGCTTTACATATGTGACTTAGTCCTCCTGTGAATTCTAATAGAATGTGACAAGCAGAGTATTCAGTTTCTACCTGTGGACTTTAAAATTCTACTTTTCTTCCTTTTTTTGTTTTTGTTTTTGTTGATGTATGGGTCCTGGGGCTTGAACTCAGTGCCTTGGTGCTGTACCTGAGCTTTTTTCACTTGAGCTATAGCATCACTTGTAGCTTTTTGGTGTTTAATTGGATATAAGCATCCCAAGGATTTTCCTGCCAGTGCTGGCGATCCTCAGATCATAGCCTCCTGAATAGGTAGGACTATATAGACTAGATTCACTGGTGACCATCCTACTTTTCTTTAACTCTTATCATATGGTGTTGATTCTCCCTTGTCCCTGAGCTTACAGTTCATCTACCCACTTTCCGCTGTCTTAAGCAGACGGACATAGCCATTTCATTCTATAGTTTTTATCTTTCAATTTTTCTGATATTTGTCCTGACATGAGTAGATTTTTTTTTTTTTTGGTCGGGCGTGGGCCTTGAACTCTGGGATTGGGTGCACTCTTCAGCTCAAGGCAAGTGCTCTACTGGTTTTCAAGTGCACTTCTGGTTTTTGAGTGGTTTATTGGAGATAAGAGTCCCATGGACTTTCCTGCCCAGGCTGGCTTGGAACCGTGATCCTCAGATATCAGCCTCTTCAGTAAGTAGGATTATAGGTGTGAGCCACCAGAGCTGGGCTGAGATGAGTAGATTTGCGGTATATATATATATATATATATAATAGTTACCTAAATTATTTGTCAGGAAGGCTTCATGCCACTTCCTTTGCTATTCCTCTACTCCACACCAGGCACTATCTAAAATATACTGCTAAATTCAGGTGGCAATCCTGCATTTCCCAGTGGGAAAGTTCTTGAAATTGATGAAAAGTACACATCTCTAGGTTGGATGTGGTGCCAAAGGCTATTATCCAAGTTGCTTGGGAAACAGAGATTGGGAAGATCATGGTTTGAGACCAACTAGCCCAAGCAAAAAGTGAAGCCCCATTCAACAAAAACCAAGGTGATACAGTATGCCTGTAATCCCAGTTATAAGGGAAATGTTAGTAGGAGAAGCCCAGTATAGCCCTAGGCAAAAACACAAGGACCGTGATCATAAAAGTTACTAAATCAAATAAATAAAAAAGACAAAAAAATACTGGGGATATAACTCTAGTAGTATAAGGCTTGTCTGTATGTATATGTGTGTGCATACAAGGGCACACATGTGTGTATTTACATGTACATATCCTTTTATATTAAAACTCCAAACATAGAATTCCCTTGAGATTGAGGGGTGGACACTGGTGGCTCATGCCTATAATCCTAGCTATTCAAGAGGCTGAGCTCTGAGGATCTAGATTGAGAGCTAGCCCAGGCAGGAAAGTCCTGAGAATCTTTTTTTTTTTTTTTATGTCGGTCGTGGGGCCTGAACTCTGGGCCTGGGCGCTGTCCCTCAGCTCTTCAGCTCAAGGCTAGTGCTCTACCACTTGAGCCACAGCACCACTTCCAGCTTTTTCTGCTTATATGGTGCTGAGGAATGGAACCCAGGGCCTCATGCATGGCAAGGCAAGCACTCTACAACTGAGCCACCTTCCCAACCCCTGAGAGTCTTTTATCTCCAATTAACCACCAGAAAAGAAGTGGAGCTTTGGCTCCTAGTGGTAGAGCACTAGCCCTGAGCAAAAAAGCTCAGAGTTAGTACCCATGCCCTGAGTTCAGGCCTCATGCTGACAAAAGATAATTTTTTTTTTAATTGAAGGGGTAAAATACAAGTATTAGGTACAAAGAATAGGGATACCTTATTTTATGGACTTAATGATATGACATATCTGAGCTCTCTTATGCCACTTCTTTAATAATACAGGATGTTTTTTCCAGTAGGCTTCTTTTTACTTTCACATTTTACAGAGAATATGACTAATTGTGGATTCTTAGTGTCTGAAGAAGCAATTAAACAAGTCAAATGAGACTATAACCACTTGTATAATTTTTTGTTTTTTTTTCAGGAAAGGAAAAGAAGTCCCACCATCTTTCAAGCAGTTTTTTAGTAGTTCTCTAGCTTTGATGCAAATCAACCTGTCTGGCACAAAACTGTCTCCTGAGCCTTTAAAGTGAGTGATTAAATTCATTTTCTCCAGAGCTTTTAAAGTTCAATTTGTTATTATGAATACTCTTGAAGGAAAGGAGTAAGATATATAACCCAAAGGCAGAAAAGACAAATGAGGATGCCTTTTTTGCTGTGAGACAGTGTAAATTTAAAATTGTATACATTGTACACTATTGATGTTATTACATCTTCTGTTAAAAACTTCTTCCTTTGGTTGGTGACCTTGCTCACTGACTTTATGCAATGGTCCAAAAATGTATGGAAATACCGCATAGAACCCCACCAGTGTGCATAATTGATATGTGTTAATAAAAAATTTTATTTAAAGTTATGCTCTAAGGTGTTAGTGCTTTTATAATAATCTCTGTTCAGCCCATTTGCGGCTTATTCTTTTCCATGTGTTCTAATCAATGTTTATTCTAACAATTTATACTAACAGTAATTACCCACTCTTATGTATTATATATGTAGAATGAAATTAATTTTCAGGGTTTACATGTCTCAATTGCCAAGGTAAGTCTCAGTTATCTGTTTGGCATTTACTTGGCAATCCTTTCGTGTTATTAGTTAGTATCCCTATATAAAGTACTAGTAGTAGTATAGTTAATTTTTTAGGTGAATCAAGATTTGGGAATAATTTGTTATTCTCCAGATTTCTGTGTACCATGGCCAGCAAATGTCAAAAGTGTACTGCTCAAGAATTAGAGAGCTAATTTCTTGCTGTGCATAAAAAGATATTTTCAAATATGTATGGTTATGTATGCTGTCAGAGACACTTAATTCTTTTTCCATGTATCCCAAGAATGTTCCTTGTGCTAGAATCCCTTGGAGTGCATTTCTTCTCTCACTTTTCCTCCCCTCCTCCTTGCATCCCTAGCACATGCTCCCCCTTTCTTCAACCCCATCTCCTTAGCTGAGTATTTTTATTAAGCTCATTAAATGTGTAGCTACAAAATTACCATGTGTTACCTCTCCAGAGATGGGGACCAATTCTTCTCTGAATTGTTGCAGTGGTGATTGAGGATTGAGCAGATCATTCTGTAGGAGGTTTTACTACCATCAGGTTACAAGAAACAGTGTTTCTTGACATCAACACTTGTGGGCCCTCCTCTTCCCCCCCTCCCCCCCATCCTCAGTATGCTTTGTTGTACTTGTTCTATTTTGCTTCATTTTCCTTAGAATGGTTTCTATGGTTTATTTATTTTTACTGGTCTCATGAGTCATTGCCTTCTAATCTTGGGCCTTTCTATAGTTAAAGCACACCATTTATTTTGTTGGCCTTAATCTATATGTAAGAAAAATAGGAAGTACTTTCCTTCCATATATATTTACATAAATTTTTCTTCCTGATAAAAACACATGCATGGATACTTGTTAAACATTCAGCATGTGTTAGAAATAATAAGAGACCTCTTTGATAATGTTCAGGCTTTATCACTGTACTGATAGGACTTGAGGATCTCTTCCCCCCAAACTGATGTACTCAAAATTAACTAGTGTGTAGTGATAGGGAGAGGATCAGACACTAGCCTCTTACTTAGTCCCAAATACTGCCTTCCCAGGAAAGAAAGGAGAAGAAAACAATTTTTTGGAAAAGAGAAGCAATTGATATGTCCATAGATCAGATATACCCAAACTTTCATAGGATAGTGTTTTAGAGTAGGGACAAGTGAACTGGATTTTTGAAAATGAAAAAAGAAAACAAACAAGAAACAAAAAATACTCACCTGCAGCCTTCAAGCTAACTGTAGAGGTGTTTGATGTATTTTTTCCCCCTTTGGGTGGTACTAGAGTTTGAACTCAACGTGGCTCCCTGCTTGCTAATTAGCTACTCTACTGCTTGAGTCATGTCTCCACTTCTTATAGCTCCAGATAGCCAAGCTCTTGGTCTCCATGGCACGAGTTCTCTCTCAGTGGGTGAGGCCTGATAATCATCGGAAGGAGAAACTCTCAGGGATCTGAATAAAATAATCCCCCCCCCCACACACACACACACACTTCACTGCCCCTTGCCTTGGTGGGGTAGTTTGGGTATATTGTAGATGAAGGTTCTTTCCCTGGGAACATGGAGAACAAGTAGGTAGTCACTCAGGGTGGGAAGTACTACCATTCAGTGCTTATCACTGTCTGCTTTGTGTTCTAGTTATATTCACAGTGTTTATTTCTGCATGAAGGCACATGCTCAGCTTCCAGTCCCTCACAAGGCCTAAGGGAGGACATTTTTTTCCCTGCAGTATATAATTTTGTGGATGTGATGTGCATATGCAAATACTTGATGTTCAGCTTATTCAGTGATGTTGGCTTTTATAGGACTGCCTTGTAAAAGTGGAATCAATTCACATTCTTAGAAAAGATATCAGAGTGATGAGCCCAAACTTCTCAATTTGTACATTAAAACATTCCTTTTCACAGCAGAGATGGGGTTTGCCCTGGTCCTACAAGTGGCGGTCCCATCAGGATTCTAGACTTGAATTCAAGACCTGCATCTTCTTATCTCCAGTGCTTTTCTACCCCACCCACACAGGTCTTGAAGTCCTTTAATCAAGATATCTAGCTTTCATTATTTCCCAACCTGGAATACCATGGAGCTGGACTCCGTCTCACCATATTGCTGAGGGAAAACCAGTTCAACTTTGCTACTCTAATAACAATTGCCTACTAATATTCTAAGCATTATTAAAGCAATTCTCAAGCAGATGCAGGTGGGAATTTATCTATGATGAACACAATTTAATTTCAATACTCAGTTAGGCGTGCTATTGGTTTATTTGCATTGGAATAGCAATCCTATCAGGTTTTACATTTATCATTACAAATGCTGCCTGGGAGACAGAGGAGTGTTCCCCTGCCATTTTTTTAAAATTCAGATTGTCAGGATGCATTTTAAAATGTGAGAGGTTGCTTTTTGCTTGACCTGTTATTTAGAAAAGGTGTTCTTTTTTCAAGGTTTTATTCAGTATAGTGAAGTGTGTGTGTGTGTGTGTGTGTGTGTGTGTGTGTGTGTCTTTGTGTGTCTGTGTGTGGAATTGTACCTGATATTTGTCTTTCCTTCCCTTAGAGCACTATTACTGGGCCTGTCTTGTAATCATAGCTTGAAGGGGGTTTCTCTTGATCTCAGCAACTGTGAGGTAAGATGACCTTAAGATTCTGCACGGGGTTAGATAATGGCCTCAAAATTGCTTTGCCTTTTTCCTGGGAAAAGCATGGTACAATGATTCTACCAGGGTATAATGTAGCAGAAAAATACATATTATATGAATTTAAGATACTCTGCATTTTGCAAATCTTATTGAAAGCAGAACACTGTGTTCAGAAAAGCATTTATGTGTATTGCTAATGACTTATTTTTTCCTTCCCATTCTTTGTGCCTGTTGCCTGAGTAATTTATGATGAAACCTTGAGATATAAAGCAATAAACAAATGTTAGTAAGGTAAAATACAGCATGCATGACAGAGGATAAAGGTGTGTAGCTGAATTTAGATTTGGAGAATGTAAAAGACAGTGGCTGTCATCTCATAAATTTTACTACTTCAATAGTTTAAGACAGAAATTAAAATGCCTCTTGGAATTACAGTAGCACCAAGCACTTAGAATCAAAGATCCAATGAGAAGAGTCAAGATTAAAGCCTTTATACTTTAGAGAACACTTAAACGTTTACTACCTTGAAACTTTCAGTTGGTGTGAGCTGGCAAGTGTAAACCACATGACTTTTTCAGAGCCTGGTTTCACCTAGCTTGTCAGGCTCCATCTCTGCTCAGGGTGGGAGTCTCTGCTTCTTTAGTTCTGGCATAGTCCTCCCGTGCTCTCTTCTACCTTCGGTTGACCTACTGTACTCTTTCTAAAACTTGCTTTCCCTATCTTCTGTAGACCTACTGTGCTCTCTTCTTGAAACTAACTTGCCTACTCTATTCTCTTTCCCCTTCCTAAGACATCCTGCTCTTTGAAGATCTAGCCCAAGGCCAGTCTTTATGTATGCTTCAGGCTTGGGGACTTGGTGATTATGGGTGGATTTGCTGATATCACTGAATTTCAGTTTCTGTGCCTGCCAAGTGGAGATGATATTAGTAGCTCTGCTAGTGAGTGGATTAAGTTTAAAGATGCTCTTCTTTGAAAAGGGCCTCTTCAGATTGTTTGCTCTTTTAATTTCCCAATACTTGGGTCTCTTTGCTGAATTTTTTCCATGACTTTTTTGGCCCTTTGTGATTTTGTTCTTTTCTAATTGTCTGATGCTCAGCGATTGTAATACACATTTGGACACTGAACTCCAAAGTACGTTACACAGTTATTAAGTTGGCTTCTGCAGCTTTCTAGAGAGCAATGTCTGTGTCATACTTCATACTGTGTTCTAACAAAATGTTGTGTTCCATCATATTGTTCTCACAAAATCGTGGAACCAAGCCAACACTAGATATTGAAAGTTCTAGAAACTGACAAGACTGAGATCGTATCATTCAACTTACTAGTGTGGGTAGGAGTCTTCATTAATTTTGATTGGGGTGAGCATCACTTTTGGATTCACTGGTTTTGTATGAAAAAGGAAAAAACTATTAAAAATTTAAAACCCTAAAAAATTTATCTCGTATTGTGGAACATTGATATGTGAATTATTTGTCTTTCATTTATAAAGACAGACTATAAAAAGTAGAACCCAACTGTGATTATATGAATTAATTTCTTAGTAGTACTTTAGAACTTTTTTTTAATATCAGAGGAATGAAATGAAGGGGGTTGGAAAATATTATTCCATCCAAAAGAAGTTAACATAAAGGTAACTGCCCTCCCCTATCAAAGTACCAAATTAGTGGCTTATCTTGTGAATATACTATCGTAATTAGAGATCTTGACTACTACCAATCTAACATTTTATTATTTATTGATAAGGCTAGAATAGTCATCAGCTCTGGAGAAGCCAAAATAATGCCACTCACTAACAGAGCCATACTGAAAACACACTATCCTGATTTCCTGATGTAAATAATAATTCTGATAGTGGTGATTATTAGAATATTACAAGTGATTATTTTGCTCTCAAAAATGGCTTGAAAAATTCTGTTGCATTGCTGTATTACTTGTTTCTTCAATTTCACTGATCTGCTGAGAACTTTCAAAAGACAAAAATATTAGGTGAACCATATAAACACTCAGTATTTTTGTAGGACAAAAAAGGTAGTCTATAGATAATTACATAAAATTCTATATAACTGTTGGTTCACTCTTTTTTAAAAAATTAAAACAAGATTCAATATAAATGATTAATCTTAGAAAGTGGGTTTGACCATCATGATTGTTATTATCAACCAATGATTGTGATGATGATTCCAATGCAGTTGTGGACTTTATGATGGATTGTAGGAGAACTGCTGAGAAAGGGAGCTCTCTCTCTCTCTCGCTCTCTCTTTCTCTCTCTTTCTCTCTCTCTCTCTCCTCCCCCCCAATCTTACAGCCTGAACTCTAGTACTAGTGACCACACTTAGTGAAAAATTATTTTTCTACATTGTAGTGTTTTGTCAAATTTTGCCTTTTAGGGCTACATGTCCAAATTTAACTCGATGTTGTAATTTTCTTCCTCATAATACAGTAAACTTCCCTTGTAGCATGTTTTGCATTACCGTGTAATCTATGTTAGAATGGTTGGCACTTGGTGTATTAATAATGTCTCTTATGTTTGGTACTTTAGAATTTCTGTAATGCTCTCAGAAAGAAACTTCCACTAACTTGAAATTCTAAAATCACATCTATGTGTATTTTGCTCTTCTCTCCTCCCTTTTTCTTTCTCTCTCTTCCTTCTCTTGCCACTCTTCTCCTCTCCTTCCCCCCTCTTGTTCTCTCTTCCTTTCTGGTTTAAACCCAAGGCCTTGAGTATTCTAGGCAATAATTCTACCACTGGCTTACTGATCACTAAGGGCCTTTCTCTGTTTGTTGTCTATAAAGCCATGGTAGAGACAACTCTCTTCACAAATGGCACACTCTTCAAACTCATGGAAGAATTCTGTCCTTAACTCTCCTTCATAGTTGGATAAATCTAACTTTATCTGAAATGTAGTGAGGAATGAAAATTTTCTCTGTCACCACAGTCATTGTGGGAAGTATCATCTAGAGAGATAACTGACTTGGGAAGAAGGACAGATCCAAGTGTGAAGCATAGAAATGATGCAGGTATAAAGCAGAGAGCTGTTGTCATTGTAAAGGTAATGAACAGATAAAGTCAGATAAGTCAGATAAAGAGGACATTCCCTTTTCAACAGTGTCACCCCTTCCTTCGCTCTCCCAAGCAGGAGAGTTTTGGACAGTGTGGTCCTGCAGTTTCTTATGTGGAGCACAGTGAGAATTCAGTGCCTTCTACAGGTGCTGCTCCCGAGATGACTCTCTCAAACCTACAGAAGCAGAACAGTTGTAAAATGACCTTGATGTGTTTTATGTTTATAAATTGCTATTTTCCATGTAAAATACCTTGATATGGAATCTAGATCCACTTCCTATTATAGGAAAAAAATTTCAATGATGCAGTTTAAATCTTTGTTTAGGTGTCATACAAGGTAAATGACCATCATCTAATATGGTGTTTGAGCTCCTTAGGAGGTGGGAGGAATCTTAAAGTAAAAATTAAAGTGTCTATTTAGGAAGCATAGAAATTAAGCAAATTATTCTTAAAGGAGTCACATATCAGGTCCATTTATTATTCTTTCTCCTCTTTCCTGGTGACTTATCCTGTTGATTTTAGATTCTCCTATATTCCCCTAAAAGAGGCATTTCAAACTTTGTCAGTGGGTAGAAAAATATGTTTTATGTTATACTTCCTTCACAGAGAGTAAATCTATACTGCTTGTTACTATATTATCTGTGGGTGTTTATAAATTAGGTAGTTGCTTTCCTATAATAAAAATAACATTTTTGCTCAGCATCAATGGCTCACACCTGTAATCCTAGCTACTCAGGAGGCTGAGATCTGAGGATCGTGGTTCAAAGTTAACCCCGGCAGGAAAGTCCGTGAGACTCTTATCTCCAATTAACTACCAGAAAATTGGAAGTGATGCTGTGGCTCAAGTAGTAGAATGCTCACCTTGAGCTGAAGAGTACAGGGACAGCACCCAAGCTTAGAGTTCAAGCCCCATGACTGACCAAAAAAAAATTATTTAGAGAACTAAACCCAAAAGTTTAGCCTCTCTGCTTTCAATTTGTGAAGACTAAAGTCTTGGTTCTGAAATTAATCTTACATTTATAGATGACTTCAATACTTAACCAAAGATCCACCTTTCTGTATTCCTTAAGGCATTTCATGTTGATTATGTTATCACTTTTTTTAATTTCCTTGGTCATGTAGTATCTAAAAGAAATGATCTTTCTAAATATGAAAATGACTCAGTGTAGTAATGGATGATAAAAGATTGCCATTTCAATGGGCAGGTGATTTGAAATCAAAGCTCTCCTTTAGCTTATGAAATGGCTTTTTTTTTTTTCCATCCAATTTCTTAGCTATTGAGTGAGGATACTAATAGTTTTAAGAAACAGCATTTGGCTCATTGCCATAGATTGGGTCCAACACATGTGAGCCATTTGGCTCATTGCCATAGGTTGGGTCCAACACATGTGAGCCATTATCTGGAGGGAACTGGAGAGTGGAGAGAGATCCTCATCTGGAGAGGATCCATATTTAGTCTATTTTACTTTAAAGCATTGGTTAATACTGCCTTTCTAAGTTATTTGGTTATTTTATTTAGGTTTCTAAGTATTTAATGCCTACCAAAATATTTTTTGGTATTGTTTTCAAAAATATTTTACATCTTTCAAGGAGGATTAGTCTATGAAATTATAGCCATAGCTGATGTTGGGACAGGAAACAGTATTCCCTCTGTAGCCAGCATAAATATGCCCCTGAATTGCCTGCAGCTGATCCTAATTTCACTCGAAAGTGCACAACCTGGCAGTGGTTCAGATATGCAAAGAAATAGGTGTTCAAGGCTCTTGAGAAGGGCTCCTAAAGAAGAGTTTCAAAGCTGTTTCATACCATAGTAGTGCATCATCTCTGGGTCTCCATCTACTAAAAGGAAACAGTAGACATATGTTCAGAACTTTATTTTGTTTTGTTCTCTATCTATAATGTTTTGTTTGAGGCATTCCTCTCCCTTTTATAGCACAGTTGGCCTTTAACTCACAATCCTCCTAGAGGATCTGGGATTGCAGGTGGGCCCTCTCACACCTGGCTGTGATGTGTTTTAGAAAACTGAATTACTGGAAGTGGCGCTGTGGTTCAAGTGGTAGAGCACTTGCCTTGAGCTGAAAGAGCTCAAGGACAGCACCCAGACCCAGAGTTCAAGCTCCATGACTGACAAAAAAAGGAAAAAAAATAGGAAAAGAAAACTGAATTACTTCTCAGTCCCATCTCAGGAGAAGAACAGATAAAGGCTGAAAATGAATTCTTTAAGATTAGTCTCCTTCTAAGTACCAGAAGAATCTCTGATATTTCAGGGAAGACGTAAAAGGTCAAGGTGTGAGAGGTGGTTCCATTGGGAACAGTTCCTGCAGATTATTCCACGATTCATTGCCATTGATAATGAATAGAAAAAGAGCACCAGATATTAAAAATTGAAATGAGTAAGAAATTTCAAAAAAGGAGTAGAAACTTTCAAGGTAATTCTTCTATTTAATCTGGCACTCATTCAACCAGACTGGAGGTAAGCATTCTTTGTCCCTTACATGTCAGGCCAGGTATGAATGCAAAACTGAAAAGGTTAAGTATATTAAACCATATCATACATGCAGCCTTGGAAAGATTTCATATATGACAAAAAATATTTTAAAAATGCTACTTGGCATTATACCCTGATAGGAGTTGGACATTTGAAATAGATGCTAATTGGTATTTTTGATATCATAAGAGAAAACTGCATTATTTTTTGAGTTTTGTGTGTGAAAATTCCCCAGATAAATTTATTAAAAATGGAGACGACAGGAGAAAAATAGGTAATGTGGAGATCACTTTATATTTAAATTTAAAAAATTACCCACCTTTTTAATTGGTACGTGATCTTGAGGCAGTATTATTAAAGATTCTAGATTTTAGGGCTTTTTCTTCCCTTGCCTCAGCTATAGATATATAACTCAAAATTATAAGTATTTTCTAAAATGATCCATTTTTTGTGAGTGAGAGGACATTTCTTTTGAAAGAAACATGGTTTCATTTTTAACGTTTGGAAAAGTGTTCAACAGTTAGGCATAGTACCTCACATGCCTTCTTCTCTTGATCTGGCTTTTTAAAAAATAATCCTAGTGTGTGAGATAAAATTTAAAAACCAGTTTTATAAGCACACCTACCCACATGGCTCAATTATGCAAATTTATTTAAAAGGATTTTTCATTTATAGTAATGGAAAAGCTCTTACTGTTGTGGGAAAGCTTTAGCTGTTGGGGAATTTTAGGCACCTAGTAACCTCTAAATTTAATTGAATAGTCTTGCTAACTGAAGATCAGTTATTTTCTTGAAAAAAATTTATTTTTGTCTCAGGAACACATTTTAGTTAGAAGTATTTTTGCTTTTTTACACTGTATACTGAGAGAGACTTTGACTTCTTTATTTTTGTTCTGCCTATTGATAATGTCTTATTTTTCTCCTTGTGCTTTCATTAGCTTGGCCATTGTGTAAGTACCTGAGGCAGCAAATTAGGGATGCCTTTGATTATTTTTAAGTCCTGGGAAACATGTTAGTTTCATGTGTGCATGAATATCAGTAAAGAGTATAAAGTTAATATAAACTTAAATTTTAACTTAAATTTTTTAAATTAATTTAAATATTTTATTTTCCTTACCATCAAGTGATGGTAACATTTTGTCATTGGTAATAGTTTGGTTTGGTTTTAGGGTAGATAAACTTTATATTTTTATTTTCTTTTGTCCTATTTTTAAGCTTTGGTTATAATTGCAATAGGTGAGGACTTGACTTTGTGTTTGGTTGTTTCTCTAGCTGAGGTCAGGAGGGGCTCAAGTCTTGGAAGGTTGCATTGCTGAAGTACACAATATCACCCGCTTAGACATCTCTGACAATGGTGAGTCAGAAAAGTAATGGAAATGCTATTTGAAGCAAGTTATTTGAAGCGAATTATTGCAATTGTTGACTAAGAGAGCTTTTCTACTAAGTTGATTTCCTAGACTAAATACTACAGGAAAATAGCCCATTAAATAATAATAAATAATAATAATAACATCCATACTTTGGTAAAACCTGAGCCCAACTTTTTTCAATCTTGATAGTAGTAAAACTATGCTCTTAATCCTCTTTAATTAGGTTCAGTTTGCTGATTGTATTATGAACCTGTTGAATCTGTATAGAAAACTTTGTTTATGGTTACCTATCAGTGAATAATATGTTGGGATCTTCTCTTACATAAAGATGGGAAAAGATGAGATTCTGCCATTATCTAGTCTCAAATCTTGCTGACTTTGTTTAGCTACTGATTGTATAAAAGGTTTAGATAAGTCTTAGTAGAGAATGAGTTTATCCCTATGAACTAATAGGACTTGAAAAGAGAGCTGTGAGTTCTTTTTTTTTTTTTTGGTTCTGGGCCTGGGCGCTGTCCCTCAGGAGAGCTGTAAGTTCTGTTGACAATAAAAGGTTGGACCTTGAGCTTGGTACAGGAAGTTATCCAATTGTGTGTCAACAATGAGAAGTCATTTAAATACATGTGTTTTGATTTTCTATTTACTCTTGCTTCTTTCCAGGTTTAGAATCTGACCTATCTACCTTAATAGTGTGGCTCAGTAAGAACAGATCAATACAGCACCTGGCGTTAGGCAAAAATTTTAATAATATGAAATCCAAGTAAGAGTTTTGAATTTTTTTTAATATGTTGAAAATAAAATGATGAAAATAACCAGCCTCCTGAAAACTTTTGATTTGATTCCACTGTCCACATCTTTAAAATCTCTTTAGAAATCTGACACCTGTATTGGACAACTTAGTACAGATGATTCAAGAAGAAGACTCAGTGAGTATAATTTTAAATACTTTGACTAAAATCTTTTGTCTGTTGCCATTTTCCTGCTGTTTCTACTGGGTTAATGCCTAAATGCTTTCAGATAATTTTATTTATGTTTTATGTCATTATTTTTTTAATGGAATAGATCTTCTTTAATAGAGTTGTAGAGTATTTTAAGAGTTTATTCTTCATTCAATTCATTACTAAAGGAAGATTGTACATAACAGTTTTTAAAGTATAAATTGACTCCTGAGCCTATCTTTTAATTTACCTAACATTAGCTAACACAGTAATCTACAGACAATCTTACTGACTTTTTGACCTTAATATAATGCTGAGAAACACTGTGTATATTGGTTTGGACTTCATCAAGTGATTATGTAGAATGTTAAGGCTCCCATCTTAAATTGCTTCTTGAGCCCTAGGAATCCTCCTGTTATTTTAATCCCCTGTAGTTACTGCTGGCCAAGACCTAATTCAGGGTAAAGAAATTTAATTTTAAATCATATCCTATTTTGCTTCTCTTTAAAATGCATGAGAAAAATAAAGGATATTTTACAGAGTAGAAGCACTCTATCATGGATTCATTTAGTTTAGAACTGATATGTCATACCATATAATGTATGAAAACTCTCAGGTAAGATTTTGACCCTTTCCTGTCAAAATTCTATTTGGTTAAATGATACAGCTTTTAGAGTTTCTAAAGATACACATCAATTTGTATTCCTATTGTGATGAATCACATCATTTGTGTTTTGGAACAGCTGTTCTTGTAGGTCATCAGGTGATTTCTTAAATTCATCAGGTGAAGTATGTCACATTTTGAAAAATTATCTTTTTCCCTCTTGAATTCTTGCCAGGAATTAATAGCAAATCTATTAAATGAGTCAGCTGACTTTTCTGAGAAAGTTATGAGGCCCAAGGGTAGAAGGACTGAACTTGCCCTTGTCTTCATCTTCCTATCTATTGCAAGAATCTGTCCTCTGGTTTTTTATTGTATGACAAGAATTTTTAACCTGTGGGCCGAAAAATTAAACTCATTATTGAATCCAAATACTTTACTTCAGCCATATATTCTGATAAACCCGACTTTTCAGAATTACACTATTTGTTTTGCATACTTAATTTGATTTTTCACCACCTTGCTTTATTTATGTTTAATATTTGCCAATATTGGACCATTTTTAACAAATCAGGGAAACTATAAACTCATACTTCATGTTCACCCTTATTTTTTTCCTAGCACAGAATTTGGAAAATTTTATATTTTATAACAAGTCTATATTTCATGTTTTGCTTATTGCATACAGATCTTCAAACTTCCTGTAATTTTAGAAATCTCTTACTTAAAGATACTTAGACTTCATGTAAGAACTGTTTGAGGATGATAAAGTTTACTGCAAGTTCTGTGAAGTTTTGTGTTTGATTAGTGTATTGCTAATGGCCTATATAATGAATCCTTTTTATTTTTGTGTCACTTAAAAGTAGGTATCTTTCAAAAAAGCAACCATATTAGGTTTTCCCCCTATTTTTGAATTAGTAGTATGCAAAACAATTTAAAATAATAGGAAGTTGACAGTTGTGATTTCAAATATTCCACAGAACACTGGTACAATTGGGCTCATTTTTTTGTTTTATTTATTTAAGCATTTGACATATGCAGAAGTAATCTCTGCTTTTGATATTCTTTGTTGTTATAGAGCTCATTTTTTGACAGCCCATGAGACAACTTACTCAGAATCATACCATATATTCAGTTTCACAATCTAGACACAGTGGGTTTCGTTGTAATTTCAGCTAAAGACAGTGATTTTCAGGTTATTGCACCCATGTGAGGGTGAAGTCAGCAGAGAATCTTGTTCTGAAGTATTACCTACAAACCTGTATTCTAACAAACCAAACAGTATGTGTTTCCCCATGGACTAACAGAAGCCAGGAGGCAGAATCTCAGGTTAAATTATGAAAAGAAATAGTAAGAATTCAGATAGTAATACTATGTGTAAATGCAATAAATCAAAAAGGGATGACCTTATAAATATGCATGCATTTTTGGCTCTTCAGAATTGCATGCAATAAGCATTAATGACTCTGCCTATTATTTTTAAGTGTTAACTGGAGTGTATTAGAATTTGAATGTGGGCTGGAATTGGTGCTTGCTCCTTTGGTGAGTTGTTAGTATTCCAGTACTAAGAAGAAGCCATTATGTATCATTTTCTTAGTATCTAAATAGAGATTATTGAAATTATGAGAGATGTGACTGTGGCTTTTGATTAAAGTAGTATTATATTTGTTGGTGTTTTATTTTAAACACTAAGTGGCCCACATCCAAAGCATTTTTCGTTGCTTTTCCATTTGCCTGAATGTAAGATGTTAAGAAAACTAAAGCCTATTTTATGTGAGCCAATCCAATGTGAGTCTAAACATAAGCAGACTTTAAGCTCAGTTGTGGGTTTTCTCTGTGTGAAGTATGGAGATTTTGAACTCAGAGCTTTATACTTGCTAAGCAAACATTCTTACCATGGAGAAAGCCTCCAGCCCTGATTTTTACTGGTTATTGTTCTGATAGGCTATTTCCTGTATGGAGATGATCTGCCCATGTTAGGCTTCCTCTCTAGCTAGGCATGTGACACCACTTGTTGTTCTTCATTGAGAAGGAGTCTTGTAAACTTCTTTCTACCTGGACTGGCCTTGAGTCTTGATTCCTACAGTGTCAGCCTCCCATCAGCTCTCCTAAGCCACCAGTACATAGCTTGGTCTGGGAGTTTAATTGCCTTAGTACTTACTAGTTAATTTTTTCATAATTTTGATTCTAATGAATATGCTATTGCCTTTGGATTTTACCACATACAAGGTAAGTTTGGAAAGCATGATGTAATTTGGATGGACAATAAGTATAGTCACTTGGTATGAATCAAATATACAATGTTGCCTTTTTGATGTTGGACTCTTGATGTCATTGGTACCTGCCAGTCTCCTGTACTCATTTGGTAGATGTTCCTTTCTCACATGCTATATTGGAAATCAGTGTGGAGTGAGTGAACAGACAGAGATAGACCTTAGACTGTGAATGGGGTCATTAGAGAGACTATCCAGGCACCATAGAGTAGAATTTGATGATAGATAAATGCTCCCTGCATTCACTTCCCTGTAATGTCATAGTTGCTTATGAAATAGGAACAGTCTAGATCCCTCCATACAAACCAGAAGACATCCAGCTCCCCCAGATCTGAATTCTATTTTTAGTGCCATATTGGTTCAAGCCCTGGAAATCATACTTTCCCTGATAAGTCGTGACCTATATCAAGCATTGTAAACCCAAATGGCTCCTAGAAGTAGGAAAACAACGAAGTACAGTGAGCTGGGTATATGTAAGAAACCCTAACTTACATTCGTATATTTATTTAGTCACATACTCTACAGGCTGAACAAAACCTACTCTCAGTCTAAATACCTATCAGTCCATCTCTTGCTTAAATGGATAGTAAGTCTGCTGGTTTGGATTCACTATACCATATATGATAAAGCAAGAAAGATCACACAGATTTGATTTTTCTCCTTTAATTATAGAACTATTTCCTGGTTGAAACTTAAAAGATGAAGTTAAAGGATAATAGTCAATCTCTAGGAAAAGTTAATTGAAGCAATGTGATATAGTTACTCTGAGTCCCCAAATCTGGACCCAGACTATTCAGATTGTTTGCTACTCACTTCACTTGCTTTCTAGTCACATGACTTTGGTTGAGTCACTTTACCTTTCTGTTTCATATTGGGGAAATAAGGAAAACAGTGATACCTGGGTACCTGAATTATAGATGACTAGGAGGCAAACGTGAAGTAAGCCATGTAAAAAGTGGATAGAAGTCCTTAATATTCAGTAAACACTCTTTGGTTGGACATTGTTCATCTTGGCTGGTTTTCAGTTTACATTTGTCTTCTTAGTATTTTAAGATGCCATTTAGCCTCGTGTAAGTATAGAATGACTAAAAAGGAACAAGGCAACTCTATCCAAGCTGAGAAATTTTTGTGTTGTGATTTTATTTATCACATCCCGTCTCCTACTTGAATAGAACTGGTCCATAGCTTCCCTAAGAAGAGAACGGCTGGGGCTGGAAATGTGTCTTAGTGGTAGAGTGCTTGTCTAGCATGCATGAAACCCTGGGTTTGATTCCTCAGTATCACATAAACAGAAAAAGCCAGATGTGGCACTGTGGCTCAAGTGGTAGAATGCTAGTGTTGAGCAAAAGAAGCTCAGGGACAGTGACTAGCCTGAGTTCAAGCCCCAGAACTGGCACAAAAAAATTGTTTTAAAAAAGGAGAAGAAGAGAGGACTAATTACCATTGTCAGTAAAACACTCTTCATGTTTCCTTCTAAAAGTCTGTTTAATGCCAGAACCTTCAGGTTCTATTACTAGTGTATTTAGGCAGTATGTCCAAAATCAGACACTGTTATACTCCAGAAAACAGGGTTAGCAAGTGGCTCTGCTTTGACAAGACTATTAAGTGAAGCCTGTGTTTGCTCCACAGCCTCTTCAGTCCTTATCCCTGGCTGACTCCAAACTCAAGACTGATGTCACCATCATCATCAATGCCCTGGGAAGCAACACTTCTTTGACCAAAGTGGACATCAGTGGGAATGGGATGGGGGACATGGGAGCAAAGATGCTTGCCAAAGCCCTGCAGATCAACACCAAGCTCAGGTAGGCAGGACCTGCCCTGGAATCGGGGACCGTGTGCTCTTATAGAACTAACATTTGTCTTATCACTGTGGGCAATGGCAGTAAGGAAGAAGGAGGGTTTTATAAGCAGTACTAAGTGAGTAGAGCTGGACAGTCAGAAGTAATGACAGACATTTCCCACATGGTTTTGTATCACTTAGTGATGACAGATTTTATGGGGAGTACCACATTCATTAAATACTTCATCACCATGTATAGTCCTGGGTCACATGATGGTGTGGTGTGAACTTCAGCGTGCTTGGGCAGCCCTGTCTGTATGGGTAGACAACCATTGGTGTCCACATGGCTACTCTCTTTAGCTGACTGTGCTCAGTCTACAGTCCTGGGATCTCCAAATTCCTGGCTTGTCCAATGCAGCTCTAGCTTTACTTTCACAACTTCACATATCGCCCTGTCAGGGGATGAGATACATTTTGAGTGATATATTGGTAGATTTCATTTTCTGTCAAAGTCACAGAATGTACTTACATAAACTATATAGGCCACAACATAACTAGGCAATAGGATTTGTAGTCTTTTGTTGACCAAAATGTCCTTATTCAACATCTCGTATTTGGTGTGAGACCAAGTGCTTGCTCCCTCTTTACCCCTGCCAACATAAAAACTTAGAACACAAGGCATACGAGAGGTTTACTGCTTCAAAAGCAAGTTCACTTTGGACTTTTAACTTGTTCTGCTTGGCAGTTTTCATCTATAATGTTTCCTAAGCGTGGCTGATTTTTCCCTTGTCCCCTTCTCTCCCCTTCCATCTTCTTTGGCAGTGTTTGTATTGCTAGATAGGTGCTCTACCACTGTGCCACATCCTCAACCCTTTTTGCTCTCATTATTTTTCAGTTAGGGTTTTGCATTTATGTTTAGGTGCAGGCTGTACCATGATTCTAGTTATACTCTGTCTAACTGAGAGAGCAGCCTCACACCTTGATGTCCAACATTTTATTCTTTGAGATAGAGTCTCATGAAGTTATTTCCTCCGTGGCCTGTAGCCTGGATCCTCCCAATTTCAGCCTCCCGTGTAGGTAGGATTATAGGCATGAGTGCATCAGGCAAGCATGCCTTTTCCTAAGGATTAGTTATGCCTTCACCTTGTAGCTATCCATTATTCAGAAAGATCAAGCAGGTTTTGCCACTAGCTACTCATCAGTCTGGTGAGTAAAAAGTTAACCCCCATTCTTCCCCTGGAGCTCTTTCTTAATGTTTCTTCTTTTTAGCATAAGACAGAATCTGAACCTACTTTCTAAACTGAAGTTAAAGACTAGACCAGCAACAATGTCTCTGGAGGTCAGTGTCTGTGCAGAGAAGGTCATTAAGATTAGAGCCAGGAAAACAAATTTGTGGGGCTGGGATTCATCTAGGCAACTGGAAACGATTGATTCCTACGTGTCAAGGTTAGCTGACAAATTCTAAAATACCTCTGATGTATACACATTCTGAAGGTAAAGTAATTCTTTTCCCCTTAAAATAGATTTTGTGCTTAACACGTCAACAACTTCATATTTATAGTAACAGAGGTCTTGCCAGCACAGTGAGCAAAGTTCTTAGGATTGATACAGTAGGGCAGAAACTGGTGAAAATGTAAGAGTGTATGACAGAGTTCTTTTTAGTGTTTTAGAATGGAGAAAGTCTCAGTACCTGAAATTGCATATGTTTCCCATCTCTTGCAAAGTATCATGTTTGTTTGTTTTTTTTTTTTTGCAAATAGTTTCTAATACAAAGGTACTGTTGGGAAGATAAATGAGGAATCAGACATTAAAGCTTTCTAGATGATAAAATGTTAGGTATTGCAGTGTTAAGTGTTCTGCTTTTAGGTGTAGGTATAGTATTTTCATATTACCCAAGTGATAAATTAAAAATATAATGTTGGAACTGATGGTAGAGCCCAGCTATCGAGCACATGTGTTGAATGCATGAGACTCTGGGTTTAATTTCCACCAGCTCCCCCAAAGAACATAATGCTGGGGCAAACATTCACCCTTGTGTTTGAAATGAAGTTGATCACTGTTCCTTGCTGACATAATGACATTGTTGTGAAATACATCTTCTTGCTCATAGGTTATAGATACCCAGAAAGAGAAACATTTTCTTCACTTCCAAGAGTCTGATCACTTCTATTATTTGGTTTTTCAACAGGACTGTAATATGGGACAAGAACAATATCACTGCACAAGGCTTTCAAGATATAGCTGTTGCTATGGAAAAGTAAGTTTGAATGGATTCCTTTGTGAAAAAATACAAGAGAGCCAGTGGTGTTGGTATAACATGTGGAACAGTAGAAGCAAAAATACATTAGGGACTAGATCTGAGTCCAAGTTTTTTGTACTGTAATCAGCTTTAGGGCCTTGGAAGACATTAACTTTCTCCTGATGTATTGGGCATGCTGGAAAGAATACTACAAATGGTTTTCACTGGCCTTTTTAATTCTTATATTTCAAACTAAAAAACAATCAAGATCCTCCAAAGTATAGTGTTTATCTGGAAATAGCAAAACATTACAGTTGGAATACATGTGCCTTTGTAAAGTATGGGTACTTTCAAAGGAGTTGAAACAAGGCAAAAATTTTTGGGGCACAAAGGGAGATATTCACTGGACCTACTCAGATTCAAAGTTGATTAATCTTAAGACCCAAGGTGGGAGATGAGATCAGCTCATTTGTGAAGGTTCTGTTTTGGGGCAAGTATTCTATCCAAAACATGTTGTCTCAAGTTTCGCAATCTGGTTTTGTTTTGTTATGTTTTGTTTTGAAATAGTGTCTCACTGTGTAGTCCAGGCTCATAAGCTTCCTTCGTTAGCCTCCCAAGTGGGAGGATAACAGGCCTGCAACCACCACAGCTGGCTGTTGCTGTCTTAAAGAATGATTAAAGAGCTGGGCACTACTGGCTCACAACTGTAATGCAGGCTTCTCAGGAGGCCAAGGTCTGATGATGATTCAAAGCAAGTCTGGGCAGAAAAGTCCATGAGACTTCAATATCCAATAAACTATCAAAAAGCAAGAAGTGGAGTCATGGCTCAAGTGGTAGAGCACTAGCCTTGAGCAAAAAAAGTTCAGGCCCTGAATTTAAACCCTTAAGCCCCAGCACCAGCACACACACACAAAAGACAGAGACAAACTCTGTTATAAAAATCTATATGTGGGCTGGGAAGGTAGCTCAGTGGTAGAGTGCTTGCCTTGCATGCATGAGGCCCTGGGTTCGATTCCTCAGCACCACATAAGCAAAAAGAAAAAAGCCGAAGTGGCGCTGTGGCTCAAGTGGTAGAGCGCTAGCCTTGAGCTGAAGAGCTGAGGGACAGCACCCAGGCCCAGAGTTCAGGCCCACAACTGGACCCCCCAAAAAAAAATCTATATGGGCTGGGAAGGTGGCTCAGTGGTAGAGCTCTTGCCTTGCATGCCTGAGGCCCTGGATTCAATTCCTCAGCACCACATAAGCAAAAAGAAAAAAGCCAGAAGTGGCACTGTGGCTCAAGTGGTAGAGCGCTAGCCTTGAGCTGAAGAGTTGAGGGACAGCACCCAGGCCCAGAGTTCAGGCCCCACGACTAAACCCCTCCCCCCCCCCAAAAAAAAAAAAAATCTATATATAAGGGCTGGGAAGGTAGCTCAGTGGTAGAGTGCTTGCCTTGCATGCATGAGGCCCTGGGTTCGATTGCTCAGCACCACATAAGCAGAAGAAAAAAAAAGCCAGAAGTGGTGCTGTGGCTCAAGTGGTAGAGTGCTAGCCTTGAGCTGAAGAGCTGAGGGACAGCACCCAGGCCCAGAGTTCAGGCCCATGACCAGATCCCCCTTCCCCCCCAAAAAAAAATAATACAAAGCCTTAAGATACATGTAGAATGAGAAAGAATCTCTGTGGGACTTGAGAATGTCATTAAATCAGTATGTACTTAGGACAGGCCCATTGGAGCCCTTCACTTCCTGGCTATAGTTTGCCTGAATCTGACAAGAACTTTGTCATCTTGCTATCAACAACTTTCATATGTTATAAGGACAGAAGTGGTCAAAAACAGATTCTTAGCATTCAAATGTGGTGGGAAAAAGGGAGCCATGGATAGAAGACCTTCCCTGGGAAAGGAGAGGAAGTGCTTACACTTGTGTGTTTCCACAGATTTCCTTGTGTTGGAAGGGCTCTGTGAAGAGCTCTCTGGCCCAGCATGGTATTTCAGACACAATTAGGGGCACTTCATTCAGTCTCTTTTTTGCTAACCTTGGGCCATCATAAAATAATGGTAAAGCATCTTACACTAGTAAGTCCACATGCCACCCCCCTTCCCAAATCTCTCTGGGATTACAGAACCACCTATCACAGCTCTATCTATAAACCAGAACCCCTTGTAGGAACAGTTTTTGATCTACAGCTGCATTTGGGTGTTAATGTCACAGCGGCCACCCTGATCTTGTCATAGATCTAACCCAGAGGGAAGCTTACAAGAAGCGCAAGCATGTGCACTCAGTCCCCAACATTTCCAGATGGTCTATAGCCTGCCTTGATCCCAGTCTGTCATGTGTGCTGTCTCCAAGACCAGTGCTTTAAAGTCACATTTGGCTTAAATAAGCTATGCTGATCTGTAACATGATCAAAATTGGATGAGGAAAAGGAAAGTCCTCAAGGCTATAAAAGAAGACATATTTTCTCTTAGTTCCAGTTGGCTGGCTTCTTTTAGGATAACCAAACAACTTTGCTGAAATAAAGCTACAATAAAAATTAAGATGCAGAAATTAACCTCCTTTTCTTTATCTGAGTCTGTATCAACTCATCCTGGAAGTTGGACTGAATGAATATTGTTTTCATGAAATAACGTCCACCTAAATTATTATTATTACAAGATGATTATTTTCTTAATTTTTTCATAATACTGTATTTTAAGGATTAGTTATTAGCTGGGTACTGGTGGGGGTCACACCTGTAATTCTAGCTACTTGGGAAGCTGAGATCTGAGAATCATAGTTCAAAGCCAGTATTACCAGGAAAGTTTGTGAGAGTCATCTCCAGTTGACCACAAAAAGCCTCAAGTGCTAGAGTGCCACTTTTGAGAAAAAAAAAACAAAAACAAAAAACAACAACAACAAAAAATAAAACAGAAAGAACACCCAGGCCCTGAGTTGAAGACTCAGTTATTAATTTACACACCAACAGCAGTCCATGAGACAAACACCATGAGTGAGGCTTATTGTTTGCAGATCTAAGACAAGGCAATGTATTGTGTAGTTCCAGTGCATAAGGAGAACAACTCAGTTGCCACCAAAAGATTTTTCGTCGAGTACGAGGCTATAGAAATGGACAAATGCAATTCAGAATGGGTGGAAGAAGACATGTACTGTATAGATAGCAAATGTTAGTAGTCATTTGGGTACGTGCCAGAATGAAGCAGAGTCAGAGGCCTGTCTTAGAGTTCTGTAAGTCCTTCTTACTCAAAATGACTCACTTGTCTAACCAGCCTGCCAGTAACAATGACATAATATATGGTCTGCACTCCACAATTGTGTCATGTGGTTTTTAGACCTAGCTGAAGCTAAAAGCAAGGGCAAAGGACTCTCGGGGGTCACAGGGTGTTTAGCCAGGCAGAACATCCTTTCCCAGTGGCATATTCTAGAGACAATCACTCCTTGAGGGCATATGCTAATGGCTTTGCTTTCCAATCTCAATATAGCAACCCAAGTCCATTCTATGGGTTACTACAACCCATGCAGCAAGTTGCTGGTCGATATTTTTCCCTACACTTTCTTTTAGTCTTATCTTTCTGATCCCCATTGAAAATTTTTTGCTTGGTGTGTTTCAAAACAACAGCAAATCACATTCCTCAATGCTGTGTTAATTTTATAGGACCATATGAATGAACAAGGTAATCTATGTGTATATACTAAAGACCAGTCTTCTCTCTGTATAGCAGATAGGTAGGGATTTGGTGATCTGGTGACTGAGTTGTTTTTTAAGCTAATCTTGCAGCTTCTAGCTGTCTTTTTGGATTGTAAAAACAGAGTGCTGAATTAAAGGCAGTAGAAAGTTATTTTAAAATGAGTATATAATTTTGTCTTTAGGAACTACACATTGAGATTTATGCCAATTCCCATGTATGATGCTTCTCAAGCTCTTAAAACGAATCCTGAGAAAACAGAAGAGGCTCTACAAAAGGTACTGACAAATCAATAGCTCAGTTACAATGAAAATCACTTTAGAATTGTGCTAGTAATGATTCTGAATGTATGAATAGCGCTTTGTTATTTTAGAAAGCTTTCTATTTTTTTACACGTATTTTTAAGATCACGACTGGCATAATGCATGACTGGGGGAGGAATAAAATTGTGAAGACTAAAACTTGTCAAAATTTGAGTGGATTGCAATAACAGTCTTTCAGCAAAACCATGCTGGCACCAGAGCATAGATAACTCCCCCATCGTTCTTTGAGAATATGAGGAATTGAATGGCAGTTGGCACAACGTGTCCTGCCTCCCTGCTGTCGGGTTCATTAGGTATAACTTGCTTCCCCTTCGAAGGGGCTTGAACTCAGAGCCTGTGTGCTGTCCCTTAGTCTTTTCTCTCAAAGTTGGTACTCTGCCACTTGTGCAACAGCTCCACTTTTGGCTTTTAGATGGTTAACTCAACATGAGATTCTAACACAGACTTTAATGCCCACGCTGGATTCAGAACACAATCTTCAGATCCCAGCTTCCTGAATAGCTCTGATCGTAAGTGTGAGCCACTGGACCTGGATTTTGCCTTTTTATAAAGAAGTTTAGACTATTTTTGAGACCTTACTTCACCATCTATAAAATGCATAGTATGTATGGGTATACATCAACATCTATATATGCATTTAAATCTATATGCACATCTATTTCCTTTCCTACAAACTTGGGGGATATTGGATTCCTTGCCTTGAGGGCCTACGTATTTTCTTATGGTGTAGACTTTATCATTTCTACTGTGGGCTTGGGTGCTTGCCCTTTGCGTCATTCTTTTTCTATCTCTTTATTATTGCTACTTTGATTTCCATTTTGGATGTGCTCAATATCTTACCCAGAGAAGTCTATTCCACCTATAGTGCTGTTTAGGGAGCTTTTGAAATCTTTGTTCTCTTTATAGCCAGTCTCTTAAGCTTGTTTTTTCCCTTCCCCAGATTGATCACATTAGCTCTCTTCCTTCTATTCCATATAGATACCTTTCTTCAAATCTTACCATTTCTCACCATGACCATTGCCACATTTGGCTCCTCTTGTCTCTTTTCTATGTTGTGGTAAAGAAACTTTCAGGATAAATCTGAGCAGACTAAAAGCATTATTCCCTCATTCTGAGTCTCCTTAGCACAGAGAATTCTGCCCAAGATCTGCTTTCTCTCCACCTCCCACTCCATTTCTTACCAACTCTTAACTTCAGTTTTGTTCTACCTTATGGAACTCAGAAATGCAAATCCCAGCACCCCAAAAACAGAGTAGGATTTAGCAAATCTGTTCAAAGCAGCTTTCCTGATTGTGAGAGCTGTTCTATAGTGTAGCCACTGTTGAGAATTTCCACATCAGCATGCATGTCTGTTGGGATTGAAATCAATTGTCTGGTCATCCAAAAACACTTCACACAGCACCCTGTTCCCTGAGGAGTACACTCCTCTCAGGATTCCTCATGTTTCTCTATGTTATTGGCCTTAGGACATTGTTTTAAATTATCTGCCTTCACCTTCCTCCTCCTCCCCTCCAACAGACCAAAAATTCCTTGAAGGCAGAGCTTATGTATTTTTCACATTTTTAATTCTTGGCAGCTAGTACAGTGCCTGGAATGCATGCTTAGGTACTTCCTGGACATTTGTTAAATGAAAAGAAATAAGATGGCGTGGTGGAATTGCTGGTATGACATAAGAAATCATCCATGATTTGGATTCAAAAGATCTAACTTCAAAACAAACTATTTTCAGCTTTGTAGCATTCCATAAATTACTTGATTTTTCTGAACTTCAGGGTTTTTTTTTTCATCTGTAGAAAAGGAAAACTAAAGCTAAGCCATTATTATGCTTAGCAGATGGTTAACATGGTTTAGCATATGGGTGCCTGGCACTGTTTTACATGCTTCTCATAAATTAACATGTCATTCTTTAGGTAGCACATGAAGTGGGTTGTGTCACATCCCCATTTCTGCAGATAAGGATACTGAACTGCAGGGAGAGTAATTTGCCTATAGTCACATAAGTATCAGACAAAGTAACATACAAATGTTAGATGTCTGATCTTTCTGAAGGGATTTTAGCCAGCTTAGAATAAAAGACATACTTTAGAAAAACTTGGTTTTGGGTTTCAGATTTGCTTAACAGTAATCACTTTCCCTCTTACAACTAGGAAAAAAAAGCTGAAGAAACCAGAAAATCAACACATTTCTTAGATTACCAGTCACTCCGAAAACTAAAGAGAGTACAAATAAGAAGATCTTTACTGACTCATAGCTGAGACCAGCTTTTCAGGAACAGAAGCCAGTAGAATCAGTAATTCCAAGACACTTAAACATTATGTGATAAAATGCTGGGTGTTTATTATGGACTGGTTTAAGGGTTAAAAAATTTTCCCGGCACTGGTGGCTTATGCTTGTAATCCTAGCTACTCAGAAGATCCAAGGATCATAGTTCAAAGCTAGGCCAGGAAGGAAAAACCTGAGATGCTTATGTCCAATTAAACACCTCCAGGTCAGAAGTGGAGCTGTGGCTCAAGTGGTAGTGCGCTAGCCTTGAGCACAAAAGCTCAGGGATAGTACCTGGGACTGGATGAGGATGGGGACACACACACACACACACACACACACACTCTTAAACGATTCCTAGAGGCCCATTTCCCTGGGACTGAGGATGGGGACACACACACACACACACACACACACACACACACACACACACACACACACTCTCTCTCTCTCTCTCTCTCTCTCTCTCTCTCTCTCTCTCTCTCTCTCTCTCTCTCTCTCTCTCTCTCTTCCTGGAGGCCCATTTCTTATGGAGGCTCCAATCCTCATGAATTTTCTTTCCAGAAATCCCATGTGGCTGTCACAGTATAGATTTTTCTGTAGAAAAATTTCCCTTAGGTTTCTGGCAGGAAGTTGGGGAGAAGTAATCATTTTTAAATACATCCAGGGTATCTGGTTCTACATGATGGATACTTGCCTTTGTGGGAAAGTACTTCATCAGAGTTTCAGCTGGCCTAGAGTAAGGACAGCTGGACAACTGATGGCCCCTTATTTCTCCCTTTTCTCCACCACCCTCCTGCTAAGGGTGAGAATCAGCCTTGTATTTCACAGTCTTTCTAGCAAAACATTTTCTGCTGATGGTGGAGTCACCTTGGAAAGAGATGACTTCTTGGGAAGCAGCAAGAGAAAGTTAATGTAATATAATGTCAAGGCATTAATGTGTCATTTTAATTATTCATTTGGAGGGTCTTTTCATTTTTATAAATTTCCTCACTTACGTTTGTAGAAAGGTACATTTTGCTTTGCTTTATAGTTTCCAGGGATAATAGTAATTACAGTTCCTATTTTAATTGTTTCTAATTGCTATTAAGTAGCAGTCATTTTAGCATATTGAAAATGAGAATTAACATGTAACAATAATGAGAGCATCACAATTATTAAAAGTTTTTAACCAAGGGGCCGCAGAGACAAATTAAAAGCAAAATGGTTAAGCAGTCTTATTAAAAGCAACCAAAAACAATTAGGTGGTGGGGTAGAGGGAGAAGCGGATGGTATAATGTAGCATCTCAAATTATTCTTGGTAAAATATCTTTGTGGGTATCTTATTCTGAATAGTTAACTCTGTATTTTTTGCTCAATGCGTACCCATTGTATATTATTCTTTTTAGATGCTTTCTATCAATCTAGTTATCACTTTAGGTTCAGTTTTTATGAGTGTGTATAAACATACAGATTGTCAAACAACTTCAAGATCCCTCATTTTCTGTAGAAATCCATTTTATTTGCTGTAATTTCAAAAAATTAGTGCTGTTTTAAGAAAACAATAAACAGATGGATTATTAAGATTAGTATTTATCTTTATTATATCTATTTCTCCCCATCTACCACCCCATTCCCTCTTCTTCCCCTCCTGTCTCCAATAAAGAATTTTCTGATTTTCTTTTTGGATAGTACCAATCAAATGTAGGAATCCTTGGGGATATTTGTTTAGCTTCTAAACTGCTTGGTAGTTAAAAAATCAAGATTGAGGTCTTTGTTGATGAGGAGAAGTCACTACATGGCATTTGAAACCCTTCCTCAGCTACAGAATCATGCAGACATTTCTCCAATTACCCAGAAGTTAATTTTCTAAGTAAAAACACTGGTAATAAACCCTAGCGTTCCTCCTCCCTTGGTTTTTGTTGGGTCAAGGTATTGGTAGAGAGTGCCTATCAGTGCTTGAGTTTTGCATCCAGGAACTGACTGTTTCACTAGTAACTTTTTTTTTCTGTGGAGTCCAAATGTGTTCTTGAGAGATACATGTGGTTAATTTCCAGATAGAAAACTACCTGCTACGGAATCATGAGACCAGAAAGTACCTTCAAGAGCAGGCTTACCGACTCCAGCAGGGGATAGTCACCAGCACCACCCAGCAGGTAAGGAAGCACCTGCTACTTCCTCCTGCTCACTCTTATCTGAGCCAGATCAGGGTAATTGACATATCATTTGAATCATTCCTGATGAGACTATGAAAAATGGCTTCTACCAATGACAGTACATGGTATTGTGTGCCTATCATCCCTGCTACACAAAAGAATAAATAGGAGGATCATGGTCCTGCCTAGACCCAAGCAATTATAACTTTGAAACCGTCTTAAAGGATTTTAAATGTTAATATAAGCCTTGATGAAGAGGGGAAAATGAATTATTTTTACATTACAAATGTAAATTTTTGAAGTCTTGGTATTATAAAAGTATTGAAAACAAGTTGGGAGTTGAAGATTAAATGTGAATGCTAGCTCAAGTATGTTAAATGTGTCACTTAGCGTTTATGGAATCATTACTATTGGTTTTTCTTTCTTTTTTTTTTTTTTTTGGTGCCAATTCTGGGGTTTGAACTCAGGATATGGGTGCTGTCTCTGAGCTTTTGTGCTCAAGGCTAGCACTCTACCACTTTGAGCCATAGCTCTATTTCCAGCTTTTTGGTTGTTAATTGGTAGTAAAGACTCTCAGGGACTTTCTTGCTTGGGCTGGCATTGAATTGTGATTCTTAGATCTCACCCTCCTGAGAAGTAAGGATTACTGGTGTGAGCCACCAGTGCCTGACTTCAGCTGATACTTTGATAATTCATAAATGAAAAATAAAGAGATGTCTGCTATTAAAACTGAAGATGGCAGCCACCAGAATAATCCTTGATCTCTACAGATGAAAGAAATTGACTGGCAGGGATTTTTGGGGGGGTCATTTTAGATTACTTTGTATACTTTATACTATTCTTTTTTCTTGAATAGGTGTCATTTTATTTTTTTTTCTTGACAATGTGAAAGTTATGTGTAATAAAATATTAGCATTCCTAGTAATTAAAACTGTTCAAGGTGACTGCTCACATAGGCATAGAGATTTGTGAACGGGCTTTCGCCCACATGTTAACTGCAGTTATCTTAGCGAATATGACTCAATGAGTTCTAGTTTGCTAGAGTTCTCACTAGTGTGTAAATGTTTTATGTCAATATATATTATCCAAATGAAGAAAAGTAAAGCAATAGATACTGAGCAAAAAACAAAGTTATGAATATTTGTGAAGCAGCAGAACTTTGGGGAAAGAAAACATTTTTTTTTTTTTACTTTATCAGTATCTTAAAAAAATCAAATTTTTATTTCCTGCAAGGAACTGATATTCACCCAGCACTTTATGGTTTACTGTTATTTCCCAGATTTAGTGTTTTAAACATTAAAAACAAAGAGTGCCGAAATGTTACACGTGAATATTTTTCTTGTATTCTTTTATGAGAAAGCAAAGTGCAGGCTTCTTTCTTAATCCACTACCTTTCTAACTTTCTCTTTCCAAGGGGATTTTGCCCATCTAAAAAAAAGATCCTGTATCAATCTTTAATGCTTATCTTTGAAACTAAGTATCATCTTCTCAACCAAAAGGAAATTGTACACAGGGGAAGTGTGTGGATATTGAATTTTACCTGGGTGGCATTGTTCTGAATTGTTTGTCATTAAGTGGTTAGGACTAGTACCACCTTTTTCATTTTGGGATTTCTTCAGATTTTATGATTAGCTATTTCTAGACTTGAATCATTTCCACGGCTTTAGGGAACACTTACCTTGAAGTTTTCAGGAACAGGAATACAGAAAGAATAGGCTCTGGGAAGAGAGGCCCAGCCAACCCCATAGCCAGGCTTATTGTCAGGTGGCACTCAAAGGAATTAGTGTGCTGTAATGTGCAGAATGCGGCATGGAAGTCCCCTAGCTATCTCTGTGTGTGTTTCTGCCTATGGACTTTGATTAGGAAAGGTTTTTTTTTTTTTTTTTGTCTTGTTTTGTTTTGTTTTATATAAGACAACATTCTCCCTCTGCTTTTCATTCCTTCTTTTTCACTTTACAAACCCCCATAATTGGAAAACAGTAAACTTTTTCTGTAAAAAAACCTATGACAAATAGTTTTGCTTGTTTGTTTGTTTTTTTGTTGGTCGTGGAGCTTGAACTCTGGGCCTGAGTGCTGTCCCTGAGCTTTTCAGCTCAAGGGGAGCACTCTACCACTTAAGCCACAGAGTTACTTCTGGTTTTCTTGTGGCTAATTGGTGATAAACTCTCACGGACTTTCCTGTCTGGGCTGGCTTTGAACCATGATCCTCAGATCTCAGCCTCCTGAGTAGCTAGGATTATAGGCGTGAGACACTGGTGCCTGGCTTTATGGTAAATATTTTAATCTTCACCATCCAAGGTTTCTGCTGCAGTCATTCATCTCTGCTTTGCTGCTGGGGGTGGCAATAAGAGGGAAGTACCATGTACAGTATGTAAATGATGAGGTTGGCTGTCCATAAAAATTTTACTTATGAAAACATTCCCAGAATGGCCTATCCTTTGCCAATCTCTGCTTTCTAGTCTTCTTATCTCTTAACTCCAAAACTGAGCTGTTCACTCAACATATTTTTTTATGATCAGATTTTTATATTTGAAATCATCAGACTGCTACTACTCACTGGAATTGAAACTTTTTTTTTTTTGGTCAGTCGTGGGGCTTGAACTCAGGGCCTGGGCACTGTGTCTGAACTTTTTTTGTTCAAAGCCAGCACTCTGCCACTTTAAATCACAACTCTGCTTCCAGTTTTCTGGTGGTTAATTGGAGATAAGAGTATCATGGACTTTCCTGCCCAGACTGGCTTTGAACCTCGATGCTCATAACTCAGCTTCTTGAGTAGCTAGGAGTATAGGCATGAGCCACATTGTAACCTTCTTTTTCATTTTTTTATTGTAAAAATGTTGTACAGAGGGGTTATAGTTACATGAGTATGGTAATGAGTACATTTCATAGTGAGCATTGTTACCTCTTCCTTTATTTTCCCCCTATCATCACTTCCTCCCCACCTCCCCAACTCCTCCCTCAACCTTCCTCCAACCCCTGACATTGTAAAGTTCATTTTCAATAGTATCTTGTACATCTTGTCGTCCCAATGGGTCAGCCTGCATCCTCACTTACGCATTCTGCAATATCCCTTCCCTTCCCCAAATTACAAAAATATATATACAAGGTGCAGAGCACCAGCATCAAATCTGGTGAAAACAGGGGTTATACCATGGGGGAAGAACATACAATAGAAACAAAAGAATTACATACTGTATTGTAAGTACATTAAGAACATTAGCAAGAAAGAGGGGAAAAAAAGAAACCTCTTGTGTCCCTGTCTTGAGGTACATTTTGCTTAACATTATCTCATATGGTCGGTTGTATGTACATAGCCTTTGACCTACTCTGCTTGTTCTAGACATGTACTAGTCATTGCAAACAAGGGAAACCATGGGACCTATGTTTCTTTGGCTTACTTCACTTAATATGATTTTTTCCAAGTCTTTCCATTTCCTAACAAAAGAGGCAATGTCATTTTTTTCTGATAGAGGTATAGAATTTATATATCAATATCTATATCTCACATTTTCTTGATCCATTCATCTACTGAGGGACATCTGGGTTGATTCCATATCTTAGCTATGGTAAATAATGCTGCAATAAACATGGTTATGCTGGTAGCTTTGGTATGACCTTGTTTGTGATCCTTTGGGTAAATGCCCAAAAGTGGGATTGCTGGGTCATAAGGGAGCTCTATGGAACCTCTATACTGCTTTCCAGAGTGGTTGAACAAGTTTACACTCCCACCAACAATGCAATAGGGTTCCCTTTTGGCCACATCCCCTCCAGCATCTGTTGTCATTAAATTTCTTGATTATAGGCATTCTAGCTGGGGTCAGGTAGAATCTCAGCATTGTCTTGATTTGCATTTCTTTTATGGCTAGAGAGGTTGAGCATTTCTTCATATGTCTATTGGCCATTCTTATTTCTTCTTCAGAGAAGTAAGTCTTTCTTCAAGTCTTTAGCCCATTTGTTAATCGAGCTGTTGTTTCTTTAACCTTTGGAAACATGATTCCTTGTCTTTGCCTGCTGAAATGGTTTGCCCATGACTTCCTCATCACTAAGTCCTACAGCTTTTAAAAAAATCTTTCATCTTTTAATTTATTATTGTTGTTACTATTATTATTATTGGTAGTGGTACTGGGTTTGAACTTAGGGCCTTACACTTGCAGGTGCTATACCATTAAACTGCATCTGAGCCCTTTTTGCACTAGTTACTTTAGATTCTCATTTTCTGTCCAATCCTGCTTGGACCATAATCCTTCTTTTTATGCATCTCATGTACTTGAGATAACAGGCACATTCCAACTCAGCCAGCTTTTTATTAGTGGCATGATGGTTTCACTAACTTTGTACCCAGACTGGCGTCAAGCTACCATCTGCCTGATCTTAGCTTCCTGAATAACTTGGATTACATTTGTGAGCTACCAAGCCCAACTTTTACTTCCATCTTTTGATGAGAGGAAGGAGTATAGTTAGCAACTTGAACACTCAAGTCAAGTGCCCCAGATTTGAATCCAGACTCTGTTGTTCCCTACCTTTATGAACTTACATTAGTCATTTCCTAACATTTTTTGCTTCTGTGAAAATAGAAAGGATGATAACCCTGACTCAGAAGATACTACAATGATTACTTGAAATAATGCATAAAAAATATTTGACCCACTCACTGGTAAATGTTGTTTATTGTCATTAGTTTTATTATTACAGGTACCATCTTATTACTGACCACTTTTCCTTACCTAAACTCACGTCTCTGTTCATTCAATAGTGTACCATTTTGTGTCTGTTTCTTCCATTCTTGTGTTGTATCTTGTCATTATTTCTACTTGAAACTTTATTCTTTCATCTTGTTAGCACATTTTCCCAATGCTTTGTACTTAGCATTCTGCCATTTGGCTATCTGATCTACTGATGTTTCTTTAACTTTTGTCTGTGGAGAACTCCAGAAATAACCCTTGTGTTTCTTTTCTCTCTAAGGCATCTCACCTTTCTAGTTCCTTTTTTAGCATTTCTATCTAAAAGGCCTTCTAAGATAATAGGCTTAGTAAGACAAAACTCATCTTATTGAACTGATTTTTCCATTTCTTTTTCTCACATCATTGCTAGACCCTGGGAGTTATTTTGCTCTCTTCATTTGCTGTTCTCATCTCATGGCTATTAGGGCCTGGCCTTTTACCTATGAAGCATCTTTTACAGCCATTCTTTGTCTTTCTATTTCTGTTGCTAGCCTCTATACTGTGTGTAGACTACTGTGCTGCAGTCCCATACCATTTGCCTTCAGTGGTCCAACCTGCTCTCCCATTGGAAGGTCCTTCCACTCTAACCAGGAAATCAGAGGAGTCACAAGTATATGGATATGTTGCTACATGTGTTCATCCTTTTGCCTAGTCTCTTCTCTTAACCAGGCACAATAGCACATGTCTGTAATCCTAGTATTTGAGAAACTGAGTTAGGAGGATTACTTAAACCAGGAGTTTTAAGCCAGCTTGAGCAACATAGCAAGGTCCCATCTCAAAAAAACAAAACGAACAAAAAAGCAAACAGAAAATTTCTTGCTTAATCTGTAGAAATCATTCAAGCTAGCTAAGAAACTGTCTTTGGCTTCAAGCTGGTATCATGTTGGGTGAGATTTCTTAGAAACTCCTGCAATTCATTTATCATTGAATAAACACGTAATAGGAGTCAATTATATGTCAGACATTATTGAAAGAAACAAGAAATCATATCAGTGAAGAAAACAAATGTTCATGTTCTTATGGATATTGTATTGTGTGGCATTTTATATTTTGTTACTGTGAAATTTCTTTCCAGGTCTATGGATTTTATGTTCTAGTACTGCCACTTGAACTGTGCCCCAAGCCCTCCATTTCTGTTTTTAAGGTGTTTGATAGCAAGGATATACTTCTTCAGGACTGTCTGTCTTTAGTGCCAGGTGTTCCGTGTATTTTTCCTGAATACAGAAATATACATATAGGAAGATAAAAGTTTTTCCATGAACAAACTGTTGTCTGGTACTTAGAACAGTTGTAACAAGTTATGAGTAACCAACACTGACCTTCATTACTAATAGTTTTAAATCATAAACTTGAGTTCAATAACACTGCCTATCTGAAAGAAAACAAAACCAAAGCATTTGCCAACAAGGATAATATATAATATGAAATTGCTGTGTGCTGTGGTCACCAAAGAAGTTAGCTGACTCTCAAGAAAGTGTGTGACTGTTCAAGATATTCTCAAGGAGAAGATACGGAAACTGTGGGAACGTCATAGGAAGACAGATCAGGACCCAAAGATTAACGAGGCCCCGTCGCTCACATCTGAAATTCTAGCTACTGGAGAAACTGAGATTGAGGATCACAGTTTGAGGCCAGCCCAAGCAGAAAAGTCTGTGAGACTCGGATCCAGTTAACCAGCAAGAAGCCAGAAGTATACGTGTGACTCAAGTGGTAGAGTGCCTGCCATGTGTGAAAAATCTGAAGGGAGTGTGCTGGCCTTGAGTTCAAGTCCTGGTACCAGAACAAAAATAAGTATATGAAATAAAAAAGGTTATGATAATGACAGAGTGTATATTTCCTTAGATAGAGAGGAGCTTCTGAAACTATGAGAGACAACATCTTTTCTTGGTTGCATTTTTTTTAAAGAAAATTGAACACCAGGGTTCAAGGAAGAAGTAAGGTTAAACTCAAAAGCCCAAAACCATTCATCTACCAAGAATTCTTCTGATGAATAACTCAAGAGTTCATAATTTTTTAGCATTTATTCTTTTTTATTTTTCACAATTTGAGTATGTACTTTATTAACTGTAAGTCAAACTTAGTGATTTCCTGTCTTCAAAGTGTTTAGTTTGTCCCCTGTGTCATCATTCGATTTGATGTTAAGTAGTTTATTTTATCCATGCCTTGGACTCTGGCATCTGCATGTGCTCTATTTCATTGTGCTAAACTTAATTGAGTTCATACTCAGAACAACCTTAAAGACATGAGATTTTTATGTCATTTGAATTAAGGAACTAAATTTTTATGTTCCTTTTGGACATGATTTTAAAGTGTTCCACTTAAAGATGTTTTTCAATGGGTTCATCTAAATCTTCTCTCCTTGGTGAACACTTAATGTCAAATTTCAGGAGAGTCTTCAGTCTGTTGATGGCTATTAACGATGATAAACTTTATAATGCCACATCCACATGCCTTTTAGATGGGCCATTTGTGGCCCCAGATGTACAGTGTTCCTTTTTTTAGTATGTGATTCATTTGTCTCTTGAAGTTAGGAGTGCATTCTTAGTAAGCTATGAATTATTGATGATCATTTTTGGTTTCATCAAGTACAGATCAATATGATAGAAGAGCTAGGTTATATAGCAATTAAGAATTTTAAGAGGTAGATAGCTCTATTCAAGATCTTGTATAAATGTGGAAAGTTAGATGTGATCCCTACTTGACTTTCCTGTGTAAATTTTAGTTGAAAAGAGTTTTAGAAGCTTTAGGCATAGAACTTTTTTTCTCTGTGGAATCTTAAGATAGTTCACTTATATAGCGCAGTACATCATACTACACTTACTGCAGTAACCTTGGTGTTATTGACCCTTATCAGCAGGATATATGCTTTGAATGTGATTTTTTCCCCACAGATTCTCTTTTTGATGTACCAAAAAAGAGAGGCTAAATGTTATAAGACTGATTTTATTAAAGACAAATGGGGGGGGGGAGAGGAAGTAAGGGAGGGAGGAGGGAGGAAGGAAGGGAGGAAGCAAGAAAGGAAGAAAGGAAGGGTGGAGGGAAGGAAGGGAGGGAGGGAGGGAAAAGAGGGAGGAAGGAAGGAACGAAAGAAAGAAAAGAGTCAACATTGCAGCAAGTAGATCTGGGCTCTGTAATCAATCAGACTTTTTTTTTTTTTTGTCGGGTGTGGGGCCTGAACTCTGGGCCTGGGCGCTGTCCCTCAGCTCTTCAGCTCAAGGCTAGTGCTCTACCACTTGAGCCACAGTGCCACTTCTGGCTTTTTCTGCTTGTGTGGTGCTGAGGAATCAAACCCAGGGCCTCATGCATGCGAGGCAAGCACTCTGCCACTGAGCCATCTTCCCAGCCCCTATAATCAGACTCTTAAGTCTTCTAAGTAGTATGGTAAAGTTTATATTGTTTTGAAACTACTGAATTGGAAGGGCAGACTTTCAATAATTGTATTATTAAATTATTCATACTAAATAGAGAAAATAAAATTTAGCCCAAAGAGTCTGATCAGACTGTCTCCTGATGAATGAGTTATCAAACAGGATAGGACTCTAGACATATAAAATTTCTGAAGAAATGAACAATTACTGAGAACATGCAGTAGACAAACTATAGTTCTGATGAAAATACTGGAGAAAACCTTTAAGTCATACTGTTATTGTCCTTTTCTTCAGGCTCTTTGCTTTCTGTCTTAGTCTATGTCCTGTAGCTATAACAGCATACCCAAACCTGGGTGATTTATTTATTTTTATTATATATATATATATATATATATATATTTTTTTTTTTATTGTGAAAGTACTCTACAGAGGGGTTACAATTACATGGGCAAGGAAATGAGTACATTTCTTATCAAGCATTGTTGCCTCCTCCTTTGTTTCCCCTTCCCATCCCTGGGTGACTTATAAAGAGTAGAAGTATACTTTGGCCTATACAATGATGAATAAAGAATAGAAGTTTAAGGAAGTGGCACTGTAGCTCAAGTGGTAGAGCATTAGCCTTCAGCAAAAGCTCAAGGAAAGTGCCCAGGTCCTGAGTTCAAGCCCTAACACTAGGGAAAAAAAGAATGGAAGTTTGGCCTATACTTCTGGAGGCTGGGAAGTCCAAGAGCATGACACCAGGATGAGGGCAAGATGGGAAGCAAAAGAGCAAGTAGGAACATGTAGAAGAGACAAGACACAAGGGGAAATTTTACTTGATGACAACCCAGTGTTGCAACTGATCTATTCCTGAAAGAACAGAGAGAAGGTTATTAACCTTTTACAAGAGCTCTGTCTCCACAATGAAGCGAAAATGATTCAAGTATAGTTGGCCTGAGAGGGAGACCTTAGTTGAAATAGAAACTTGGTGTAGTTGAATTGATTTTTAACATGTCATTTTCCAGAAGATGTTCTGATTAATATTGGGACCAATAGGCAATTCGCGTTATAGTCTAGTTGTCTCCACATCACACATTTGCTTTCTCAGTACCTCCCACATTACACATTTGCTTTCTCAGTACCTCCCACTCTGTGTGCCAGAGGGGTAGCTCATAAAGGTTAATAAAGGAGAAGAAAATGGAAGAGAGGAATAATATTGAACTCTATTGCATCTGTACATGAAATTACGGTGCTACAAAACTCATAGAAAGCTATTGAATATTAGATGGGTAGAAGGGATGGGGAAAGAGAGAATAATAAAGGCGTTCATCTAGTTAATGTAGTATGTGTGTGTGTTATATGTATGTATATGTGTGTGCATGTGTACATGAGAAGGAGAGAGAGAGAGAGACAGAGACAGAGAGAGACAGAGAGAGAGAGACCATGGTGGAACTCTCTCTTGAACAATTAATACACACTGAGTGACTGGAATGTAAAATACTTCCTGTTGAGGGTTGGGTACTAGTAGAGGGGAAAGGGTGAACAAAGAAGGGTAAAGGAGGGGGGTGTATGATTATACTTTGTATGTATGAAAATAAATGACAAAACCTGTTGAAATCACTTTGACAGTGGGGAAGTGGGGAAGAGAGCAATAAGAAGGGTGCGTTTGATGAAGGCACATTAGAATTATGTATGGCAATGTCACAGTAAAACCCCACAATTAATGTGTTACTAAAAATGTTTTTTAAAAGTTTTGAAGGGAAATTATTGTCTAGCAGCATATTATTGAGTAGCTACAAGATTTAGAATAGAGATGTGTTTATTTTTATGTGCTGCCTTTTTCTTAAGGCAGGAAAGAAACCTAGATGCTGTAGATCTTTTTTCTGGAGATAATGTTGCCAAAGGTTTCTTACATGAATAGGTAAACTAATGAATAACTAGTAATGAATAACTAGTTATAAGCTGCAGTATTGAAGATTCAGTTAGATATATTCATCTTCATGCATTCTGTGTATGGGAATGTTCATCTTCTTTTCTTCGTTTTTCTTCTCATCTCAACCTCAACTTGGTTGATCTGGATGTTTTTCTGGTGTGGTGAAGATGATTGACAGGATATGTGTGAAAGTACAAGATCATCTCAACTCCTTACGAAATTGTGGGGGAGATGCTATCCAGGAAGACTTAAAATCAGCAGAACGGCTCATGCGTGATGCTAAGAACTCTAAAACGGTGAGTGTCACTTCAGGCTTTGTGAGGGTCTTGTTTAATAAGATGTCAAAATTAAATTTTAGAAACTGGTTCCAACTTTCTTTACCTTTCTACTGTATTCTAAAGTTATTAACAAGTGGCGAATGAACTGAATTAATCTTTTTCTTCTTTCTGTGCCTGGGAAGATTACCAATAATGAAAATGTAAGATAATAAAACAGAGAGTCAATGTGATATACAGAGAGTATAATTGAGCCTTGAAGAACTGATAAGTGGTTATAGTTTAACTGAGTAATAATTCACTTAAATTATTTTACTTCTAAGCTGATTACGTGAAACTCTCTTTTGTCAACTCTAAAGGGGAGCTTCTATTATTTTTGTTAGGGTTTGGTTCCCCAAGTGTGACTTAATAGAAAAGGGATTAATCAGGAATTAATGAAACCTTGCACCTGTTCTTCATTCTGCTATTAGGATCATGTAATCATTGTGGATCATTAATGAGAGGAACATGCAAGTTAGTTTAATGCTTCTGTGGTACAATAAGAAATGTATATTTATGTTTGTCCCTAAGGCCCCTGCAATGTCCTGAATGATAGAGGTGGTGGGAACATCTTTTGTTACTGATAACATGTGCCTTTTAGCATCTCAGAGTTTATCCTCTTAGAGAACTTGGTGAGTCCCTAGAGGAACAAACTATGTGATTAAAGCATTGGAACTTTCAGCTCTTCCTCTAAACTTTCTGTAAACTTAGGCAGACTGGAGATTGGATTCAGTCACCAATGACTAATGATTTGATCAGCCATACCTCTGTAGTGGAACTTTCATAAAATATCTAAATAGTGGTATACCAATAACTTGTTGGATTGGTGCTAAGAAGGTTGCATACCTATGTGGAGAGGGCATGGAAGTCCTCTATGCCTCTACATGACTTCCATTTGTCTATTACTGAGTTGTGTTCTTTTAAAAAAAAAAAACAGTGATAGCAAATTTCTACCCTAGGTTCTCTGGGTCATTGTGATAAGTAATTGAACCTGAAGTGTATGTTGTGGGAACTCCTGAATTCATAGTCAGACATACCAACTGATGACAAATGATTTGTGGCTGTAAACTGAAGAGTCGGGACAGTCCAATGGGGCTGAGCTTTCTTACATGGGATCTGACATTAACTCCAGGCAGATAGACCCAGAGTAGAACTGAATTATAAGATACTCAGTTGTTATCTGAAGAGAATTGGAGACTTACTTGGTATGGCAAACCCCTAAACTTTTGGTGACAGAGTGTGATTAAAATGACTCAACTCTCACGCTCCAGATAAGGACACAACGGCACAAAGATTTCTAAGGTGCTGAATGACAGAAGTGGTCAAGTAAAGGTCTTCCAATGCCAGTATATGAATTCTTAGGCTAGTTGTGATTTATTGAATAACAATGAATGTTCATAGAGTTTGGACCTCAGTTTATTAATCTGTATAAAGAAGCTTTGACTATGATGATCTTTAATAATACTTCACCTTTTCACTGCAGTGGTTTTGTTATTTATTGAAATACTTTTTCAACTGGAGAAAGGTTACCTATTATTTTTGTTACAGTTGTTACCAAATTTATACCATGTTGGTGGTATGTCTTGGGCAGGAGCCAGTGGCTCATTATCCAATCCAATTCAAGAGACGCTGGAATCAATGGCTGGAGAAGTTACAAGAGTTGTAGATGAACAACTAAAGGTCTGTGGGTTTTATTATTTTGAAAATAAAAATACTATGATTTGACTGTATATTATAGTCATAGCTACTTGTGTTTTAGGGGAGTGTGTGTGTGTGTGTGTGTGTACACAATTGCTGTGCAGATGAATGTGTAGTAAAAGTTGAACTTCTATGTATATTCCTGCTTTATCTGCTTTGGAATAACTTCTGACTTAATTTAATACACTAATTGTCCATAATATAAGGAAAATGGTTGAAATTGACTGTAGGCACAAAGACAAGTTTGCTTTGATTTAAAAAAAATCTGTTAGTGCATTTGATTTGGAGAATAGAAAAGATGATAGCAGCTATGCTTATGGTATCTAGATGTAATAGGAATTCTGACATTAGGCTGCTAGACAGTAATATTGACAGAACTCCAGTTGGGAGATGAAGTGAACCCAAAGTAACAGGGATCTGCTGTAGGTTTACTGGCTAGGACAAAAAGTAAACTGAGGTTTCTAGAATTTTAGAGGAAGGTATATTAAGTTAAGATTAGATTTTTCATAAGGTAATTTTTCAAAGCAGCTGCACTCAAGAATTTCCATATTCAGAAAAGTTTCATAATTTCTCATCTGTCTTTCAAGGATGTCTTTCAAAACTGTCTCTACATTGCTGTCATTATTTGGTCTATTTTCTTTTGAGAGCACAATTGCTGGAGCTCATAGGGATTTGATGTGCAACTCAGTAATAGCTTCATAATATGCTAATTATTCTCTTTGAAAATTAAGTTAACTGAGTAGAAAATGTTGTAGAATTTACGAGTTTTAAGTCTCTGTCTTACTAAGCATCTTTTACAGAGAGACTCAAGTGCCATTTTTATTTTCGTGAACTGTAAATCTTTTTATTTATTGATGTCACTACAGGGCTTGAACTTGGTTTTTCAGTCACACTTCGCTTGTTTTTACTCTACTACTTCAGCCACATCTTCTTGCTTTTGGCTGGTTAATTGGACAGGAGAGTTGTGGATTTGTCTTGACTAGGATAGCTTCAAACCACGATCCTCAGATCTCAGCCTCCTCCTGAGTAGCTAAGACTGCAGGTGGGAGCCACCAGCACCTGGCAATTGGATTATTTTTAATTCAAAGAGTAGGAAGGGATTCGTACACCATATACTTCCTAATAGAACTTCTATCTGCCATGAAAAGCAAAATATGGAAGGTTTTTCTTAAGATACTTCAAATCAGCTTTATTTATTTCTGAGTGCAAAAAGTTAAATTATACCTGCAAGTATATTTTTAAAAGAAAGGTTAAAAAAATCACCAAAAATCCCAGCAGTTTTTTTATCACTGTTAATAATTTAGTGCATTTTGAGACATTCTGTACCTACATAGAAAATATTACATCTATGTGATTATACTATACATAATGATTAGTAGTCACTGTTTATATTTGGCATCATGTCATGAATGCAGTTCTAGCAGTATAAATGTTAGTTTTTCTTTTTTTTGGGGGGGGGGGGGGAGGGGGGTCCGGTCGTGGGGCCTGAACTCTGGGCCTGGGCGCTGTCCCTCAGCTCTTCAGCTCAAGGCTAGCACTCTACCACTTGAGCCACAGTGCCACTTCCGGCTCTTTTTCTTTTTGCTTATGTGATGCTGAGGAATTGAACCCAGGGCCTCATGCATGCAAGGCAAGCGCTCTACCACTGAGCCACCTTCCCAGCCCTAAATGTTAGTTTTTATAACTACATGGTATTCTTTTGTATAGCTGCACTGTCATAATTTATTCTCTAATTTCTGATTAATTTTACTTCCTATAAGTGATACTTCTAGGTAAAATACTATATATATTTTATACTTTCATACACACTTGCAAACTTGGGTCCAGCAATACAGACAATTATTCTTTTGGCTACACTTTTAGCATATCACATTTAATCTTTGTAATGTAATAGGACTATAAATAATCTCTGTCTTTTGAATTTCTTTAATATTCATTGATATATCAAGTACCTGTATCATCAATTGGTATTTCTTTTGTTGTAAATTACATGTTCATTACCTAATGTTTGCTTTTCCTTTAAAGTATTTGTGAGATTTTCTTACATAGTCAGATTTGGCTGACATTTAAATCAGCATAAAGCATTGTATGGTGACCTTTCCTGTCAAACAGCTTCAAACTATCAATTGCTGCTCCAAGAGGTCTAACTCAGAGATGATCCCCCTGCCTTCTGTATTCTTGTACTTTGTGACATACAAAGTTAGGTTTTCTAGGGAGGGGCTAGAAGGCTGGTATCTGAAGAAACAATACATTTAAAAATGCATTAAAAAAACAAACCTGAGATAATGTAATATATAGCATCTCAAAGATTTTACTGTAAATAGGCATTCTCTATTTTTTTTTTGTCATTGGCTTTTCTGACGCCTTGTTAAATGTTTAGCATTCATCTGCTATTTTCTTATTTGCAAGCACATTAATGTACTTTTCTCTTAGTCTCACTAATTTCTCCATGCCCAGTGAGGATGGCTTGTTCCTCATATCTACCCACCTCACCTACCCCCATTTTCAATATTCTCTGACCTTCTGAATTTTAGGCTTCTTTATCTTTGGGAATATCCATCATGATAAAAGTGAATAAGAACTTCTTTATTTCTTTTTTTTTTTTTCCGGTCGTGGGGCTTGAACTCTGGGCCTGGGCGTTGTCCTTCAGCTCTTCAGCTCAAGGCGAGCGCTCTACCACTTGAGCCACAGCGCCACTTCCGTGAATAAGAACTTCTTAATCAAATGTTCCTTCTTCATTTTCCCTCACCCACGCACATGTTTAATTTCACAGGCCATAGGCAGTTTGTTTTGTTTCTGTTTTCTTCCAGTTTATCTGACAAATGAATAGCTTTTACTGTTTGGAAAACAATCCATTTTCTATTTATAGTTACCCTGCATTGGTTTTCTTAAAATTATATAAGGAATTTTTTTTTAAATACAAGCAGCATTTAATTTTTGTTAAACAATGATAATCCTTACTTATTTCACTAATATCAAATTTCCTAATTTCTAGAATTATATTAAATGAGCAAGCGCTAACCTGGGTTCATTATTTCACAATAAAGATAATTGTTATTATGTAAAAAAAAATATTATAGAGAATGGAAGAAAAGTAAAGGGAAGGCCTAGACTTGTGTCCTGGATTTGCACATGGCTTCAGTATGTGCTATAAGCACATACTGAAATAAATGTATTTTCTAAAAATATATTTTATTGTAAAGGTGATGTATAGAGGGGTGACAGTTATAGAAGTAAGGTAATGAGTGCATTTCTTTTCAAACATTATTACCTCCTTCCTTGTTTTTCTCCCACTTTTCCTCCCCCTCAAATTGTAAAGTTCATATCCATCACAGTGTCTTGTGAGTATCACTGTTGCATTGGTACACCCTTTGTCCTTTTTCTCACCATTTTATTATTCTCCTTTCCTTCCCCAAATCAAATAAATGTACATACAAGACACAGGGTACCAAAATAAAAAACAGTGACAACAGGGGATAAACCAAAGGGGAAAAAAATGAAAGAAAAAGAAATAATGTCACAAAGTACATTAAAACAAACAAACAAAAACAAACCTCTTGTTTGCATATCTTGGAGTTCATTTTGATTAGCATCATTTTATATGAGCATATGTATATAGCTATTAAGCTATTGTGGTTGTTGCCTAAGTTTCTTATGATGAAGTTGCCTTGTACAAAATTATTTTGTCTTATGATAATCAGGGCATTTAATCTTGATCATTTTGTTTTGTAGCCCATAATGAGCATTTTAAATGTTGGATGAGGAAAAAGTTCAAGTAGCTCTTTGAGCCATCTTTCAAAAGTATTATTTCAGAAAGCAAAAGAAATGGCCAAAGAAGCCTAGACTTCTTACAGGAGCATTAAGTCAGGAGAAACTTCTTGAATGAGGTGATGTTTTCTTAGGACCAGCTTGTCTTAAGTGTTTTAGAATAACAAGTCTCCTTTTCTCTGTCTTTTTATTCTGACATTTACTCCTGGAGTAATATAGTAAATGTAGTAATGGGATTTGAGTGTTTTAACATAAGGAAACTTGCATTTTTTTCCCTTCTGGATTTAAAATTCAGGGTGTTTGTTTTGGCCTGAGAAATTCTTGACTTCACTCAGGACTTACATGGTGAAATACTTCCCTGGTAAATTTCAGATTTACTTAGGATATGAGACCTGAAGGGTTTAGGTGGCATTTTGTCAAGTATTAACTCAGTTTGGCTAAGAGAGAGAGTTCTCTAAGTTTTCCTTTTCCTACATTTTATGTTCCCAAAGCAAGAGGATGAAAGTTTTCAGAACATTTTGGTTTGGAACTTATATTTGCAAGTCATCGGCTTGCTTCAGAGTGCATGAGTATAGCTGACATCATAAGATATTAATCCAATTTGTTTTACGCATATTATATAGATTTCTTCAGTACTAATAGTCATTTTTTACAATTAAGAAATATACATCTAGAGGTGGGATGGTCATGGTTCAAAGCCAGCCTGAAGCAAAAAGTTAGCAATACCTTTTTAAAATAACTGAGCCAGATGTGGTGGCCTATACCAGCTGAGTGGGAGGTGGAGGTTGAAGGATTGCTATCCAAGGCCAGCTCTAGACAAAGCCACACACACCCTCCCGACTATCATTAGAAAAATAAAATCTGATTGATACCTTTCAAATTCAGGACCTTACTCATTGCAAGATGTCTGAAGGTAATAAAACACAGACTAACAAAATGAAGAATATATAAGAAAAATGCAGAAAGATGGGTAGAGTAAATTTAGCCTGGTTTAGCTTTCCAGAGGGAAAGAAAATGGGAGAAGGCAATTTTTAAAGAGATGGTAGCTGAGATATTCAGAGATGGGTTTCAGGAAGCCCTGTGAAGCCCAAGCAACTAAAGCAAACCTATGTCTAGCGAGTTATCATCATGAAAAGTGGAACACTGAAGAAGAGGTCTCAAAAGGAGTCCAAGGTGAGAGATGGGGAAGCTTTTTGTAATTGATTATAAAAGCCCATGTTCAAACCAGCTGATTACAATCAGCTATTCATTAGGCAGTGATAGATCGTGTTCAAAACCAACCTAAGCAAAAGATAGCATGTAACCATCTGGTAAACAGATTAAAAACAAAAGGACTGATGCCAACTGCTTGGTAAGCATAGTGCCTCCAGTTCAGTCCCTGTACCAAAAACTGACAGCTTACTTCTCAACCGTTAAAGACAAGAAACAATGGAATAATATTCCCAGAGTTCTGAGAGGACCTGCAAACTGTATATTTATTGGACCTAATATTTGTGAATGAGGACTAGATAAAGGTATTTTCATTAAAAACAACAAACAAAACCAGATACTAGATACAGCTAGATACTTTACTGTCATTAGGTGACATTAAAAAAAAAAGAAAGCCAAAGGATACACTTTGGGAGAAAGGAAAAGATCTGATCTGCAAGAAAGACTAGGGAGCAGGGGAAGTCAATTGTGGCTTAATTAGAAACATGCTGTTGTAGAACCAGCATTCATGTCCAAAGTGTTTATAAGAAAAAGCAAACACAGTGCTAGAAATGAGTTTGTAAGTCATAATGAAGTAAGTTAAAACTTCCCACTGTCCTTAATTAAAAGTGAAATATTAAGCCTAATGTTATCCATTAGCCATAGTTTATTTAAATTAAAATCAAATAAAATGTGAAATTCAAATTCCAGGTACTTAAGTAGTCCTACAGGGCTAGTGATCCTCAATTGGCTAGCACAGAAACTCCTCCCAGATGTTCTGTTGGAGAATGTTGCTTTAGACATGAAATATAGCATGCATGCTAAAAATTTCTAATGAAGCCACTGAAACAGCTGCACTATTACATTCTTAGAGGTCATTAGAAGGAAGTGCTAGGTTAGTTTTGGTTGTCACAGGCATTGGCCAGGCCAATGGCATTTCCTTTAAACACCCTGCTGTATTATAGATAACATGTTTACTTGAGTTGCATTGGAGCAAAAGTAGTCATTGAAAGCCACGGAAAGGGTGGATATTGATGAACAGGATTTGGTGCACAGAGGGCCGTGGGACTTGGAAGGGGATCCTGTCTAAGAACCTGGACTGAAAGCTACATGTCCTGTGATATTTCTCCCAGCCCTGCTATCAAAGAGTATATACCATCAGCTTTGGGTACCACTGGCTTGGCAGGGGAGGAAAAGCATAGGGGGTGAAGCAGAAAGAAAGGAGTGGCGTTTCCTTTAGACATTGGACAGGACCACTAGAAAAGGAAAACAAGGAAACAGAAGACCTGAGGCCCCAATTTACCCAGTTCCAACCACAAGCTTGGGACCTTTAGCACGTCATTTATCTTCTCTGCCCCAGTTTCTTCCTTTATAAAATAGGGTCATGAAAAATCACCCTCATTTGCTACTTTGTGAATTGAAAGAAATCATGGATGAAATGACTTTGCAGGGTGGAACATTCTATATTATATTGTTGGTTGGTCAGTGTTACAATATAGGTCATGGTAAGGGACCTAACAGCAAAATATTTGTTGAATTAAATTCCTAAGGCAGTTGGATGCTGGTGGCTCACACCATAATCCTAGATACTCAGGAGGCTGAGAACTGAGGATCATGGTTCAAAGCCAGCGTAGGCAGGAAAGGCTATAACACTCTTTATTTCCAATAACTACCAAAAAAAAAAAAAAAGGCAGGAAGTAGAGCTGTGGCTCAAGTGGTAGAGTGCTAGTCTTGAGCAAAAGAAGCTCAGGCCCTCCCCAGGACTAGGAAAAAAAAAAAATCCCCTAAGACAAGCTGACATTTTTTTTTTTTTTTTTACAAGACCCAAGCCATGTGATCATGAATTTCTAGAGCAAAGTTGGATTAGATGACAGTGCAAAATCTGTTTATTTACTTACCTCAACTCACTTCACAGCCCACAGCAATTTCTTGGCACTGGAAGGCAGACCACCTCTTTCCATCTGGAGTTTATTCTAAGGGAATTAGCACTGCCAAGCAGGAAGAGCAATCACAATGCAGCTGATAGGTGACTAATATTTTTACTCAAGGTCGCTCTTCTCAGATTTGTTGTACTATTATGTTTGTTTATGCCCAAGAAGAAAGTACACTATCTTGGTCTTAAAACTGATGTGTTGTTGTCCCCTGCAGATGCATGGTGTAGGAGCTTTCTTGAATAATGTATTAAATCATTGATGGTTGGAACAGAGTTATAGTAGGGACAGAGAGTTGTCAAAATAGGATTGGTTGCCTGGTACCAATGGCTCATGCCTGTAATTTAGTCTAAAAGCCCAGCTAGAAAGTCCATGAGACTTAATCTCAACTACCAAAAAGGTGTGGCTCAAGTGGGAGAGAGCCAGGCCTTGAGTATAAGCCCCAGTACTGGCAATAAATAAATAAATAGGAATGCCTTTTCTAAACTTCTCTAGAGGCAGTTGCCTTTTACTCTTCTCCCCGGGGCTCTAGGAGATCCTTATGAACAGCCTTCCATTTTGTTGCTTATTCTGGTATGATGAGAGGCTCTATTAATGGGGTTGGAGTTTGCCTATGAATATGTGGGCAACTAGACGACTCAGCTAGTCTTTCATTTACAAACCTAGATAGGTCCTTGCTTACACCAGAACAGAAATAACATCTCAGCCTGTCTTTGAAAAATCTACTTTGTTTGTTTTTTTAATCATTAAGAGTAGTCTTAGAAATCAGCCCAGTGTCAGTGGCTCACTCTTGTAATCCTAGCTATTCAGGAGGCTGAGATATAAGGATTGTAGCCTACTTGGGCAAAAAGTCTGTGAGAGACCAATTAACCATTAAAAATCATGGAGTTGTGGCTAGAGCACTAGCCTTTAGTGAAAAAGCTGAAAGCCAGCACCCACACCGTGAATTCAAGCCGCACTCCTGGGTGGGGGAGAGAGTAGTAAGAGTAGTCTCAGAAATCAGATGACTACTCAGACCTATAATATCCTGAGCTCTTCCAGTGCGAGCTATACATTCTCTGAAACCTTTACATAAGTAGGATCACTCAATCCTCAATAATCCTATGAAGAGAAAACTTTTTGTTCTTAGAGATCAGTAACTTCACCTATTGTCACTCAGGTTGCAAACTCAGGTCTGACACAAAGGCTAATGTCCTTACCACGCTTTTCAGTCCTATCATCTGTCTCCGGCAAATTGTTTAACCTCCTTTAGCTCACATTCCCTAACTGTAAAACGAGGATCCCAGAAATAGAAGCGCTGTCTGTCCCCCAAGATGCTGAAAGGAGAAAATGTGAAGAAATGTTCCTTCGATTCTGTAGTGTTAATACAAATGTGTTTTGATTATTACTATTAATGTTGTTTATAAAGTGTTCTGTAAATGTTTTGTCTGTTATTATTCATGTTGTTTATTGTGGTTATCATAATTACTGTTTTACTTAACACTAAGGCTTTTCTTTAAAAAAAAAAAAAAGAATCTAAAATTGGCAGTAGTTTCTCTGATTTTTCTGCTGCTGCTGGCTTAATGGAGCTATTGAGTGCTTTGTCCTAATTTGGAGTTTGTGTGATTTGAGACTCACATGCATTCAAAACTGATAGTTTTTTAAGAGATATTTTTAGATCTGAGGTTCATCTCTGCACGTTTATTTTCTAGCACCAGGGAGAACACTCTGGCGTGGTAAGTTGGTGCACAAAGGCTGGATCTTCGTATTTGTTAATCCTCTCATTCATGGCTTTCTGTTAACTTCACCTCTCAATACAACACTTCAGATAGCAGCAGGAAGCTTGTGTGTTGTGAGAAGTGTCTGACGTAAAATGATTACCTGAGATCGGTGATCATCCAGTGCTCACAAAGTCACCCTGGGGCAGCTGAAAATCCTTGATCGCACCCAGGACTCTCAGGCTCTGTGTCGTATATAACCACCTCTCAGTTTTACGGTCCTGCCTCCGGTGCAGTGTCATCATCTCTCCTGCACTCTGCTGCATTGCAGGCTTTACTCGAATCCATGGTTGATGCCGCTGAGAACCTTTGTCCCAATGTGATGAAAAAAGCCCACATTCGACAAGACTTGATTCATGCCAGCACTGAAAAGATTTCCATTCCACGTACCTTTGTTAAAAATGTCCTGTTGGAGCAGTCTGGAATTGATATCCTTAACAAAATTAGGTAGGTTTATACTGTTGATAAAGCAATGAGCTGCAGTGTCTGAATGCAGTTGAGGCAGCTGGAAAGAGTGGCTTTTATCCATATGTAATGTGTTAGGCATATCTAGTATGCAGACTGTCTCTCTCTCTATGTATATAGTTGTGCATAAATGCGTAGTTTTACCATTTCCAAAATAAGGCTATCTATATGCATTACTGAAGAGCCTAGTTTTAGGCTGTTTTTAAGGGCTCTATAGTTAAAAGGGGTGTACGTGTTTTTAATTCCTTGTGTTTGCCTCTGGGGTTTATCTTTCATCTTTCTAAATGACTAGCTTGAAGGCTGAGGGCAGTTTGCTTTCTATCACCATGGTTTTTTTTGTGAGCAAACACACTGCCTATAAATAGGCAGAGGCCCACTCTGACCTTGCCATGTTTGCCTTCTGGTTTATTTTGATGTGTCTGCAGTGTTATGTGTATACTAGTGCTGTCACAGTTTGAAAAATATGCCGAGATATAAATATTTAGGAGCCATGATCACTGACAAATTTTCCTTAATTTTTACTTAGAGTTTCTTGGCTGTCATCAGTTTTCCATTGTAAACTCAGCTAATTGTATGTCTCCTCCTTGGAGAAAGTTCAGAAATACTTTTGATTTCCTACTGAAGCTATTTTGGAATATTGATAAGAATGTTGTAGCAGAAGAATAGTCACACCTATCTGGAGAGTTGGGAATGAATCTAACAATAATGATGCAGCCAAGTTATGAGGAAAAATGACAGCTTGAACAGAACAAGACAAAGATTAAATCATTATTTACATACTGAAGCCTTACAGGAGGATTTAGGAATTCTACAGCGATTGGACAGTTGCTGGTTGACAGTCTCAGGTTGAAGATAGAGATATTAGGGTTTGTTGTTTGAATAAATAACGCTCCTAGAGCCTATTCAGCTGAAATATAGCTGGAAAGATTAGAAAAACTTTTAAAGTTTTTCAGAGAGTTTCTTAGATACCATAGTTAGTGATCTTAGGAATTAAAGCCTTTAACAAGGTAAGTAAGCATACTTTTGTTACCTGCTACTTCAGAATTTTTTTAGTGAAAATAAGTATTGAAAGGTTAATATGTTTAAGATAAAAATATAGTTAATATTGATATCACCTTTAATAAGCAAGAAAATTTTATTGGCCACCATTCTGTCATAGTAATAGGATCAATCTCCAATAGAGTGTATTCTGATACCTTTATTATAATGCATCAAATTCTGTCAAATATCGTCACTTCCATAAAATAATGTGCAAATTTTGAAAGGGAAAGATAAGACTCTTCACTTTGGTCAATCAATTTTATGTCCATTGATTCTTTATTTGGCTGTTTATATAATGTGCTAAACTGAGCATGAACTGAATGAAAATATCAACACAAGCACACAAGGAGGTTTATATTCATATACGTATGTGTGCACATGCAGATTAAGGTTACCCAAGTTTTTGAAAAGTTTTGCAAACTGAAAAATCCCAAGACATTTTAAAATGTATTTTTCCTGAGTTTTGCTTCTTGGTGCTACAATTTGAAATAGGTAAATCTCTCCTTCCTACTTTCAAAGAAGAGATGAGACAGAAACAAAGTATAGAATTGAGAATTTCACAACGAAGGGCACTTTCCAGGCTTACAAAAATATCAGAGGAAATTCTTGTTAAAATTATATTGGATATGAGACCCAAGTAAGTCTTACCAGTGGATACCTCTGGGTAATAACTCGTAAAGTATTAGGTAAAATAAATGTAGTAAGACTTCCTTTCAGGTAAAAGAATTAAAGAGACCTCCTTTTATTTTTAGCTCCGGTGAGTTTTTAGAGTAGACACCATAGTCAATACTTCCATTCTGCTGTCCTACTCATAGAAATCTTCCCCAACAGAAATAATCAATGCACATTATTGCCTTTAGGTTTAAAAGATCTTTTTCCCATTACACACATGTACTCTCAACTTTAATTTTAGGATTAAGACATGTTGTTTTGGCAACTCTTTTACTTGCTCTGATAGAGGAAAAAAATCATTTGTTGGCTTTAAAAGGAGGCTGAGCTTGTGAGACAATACCTCACATTTTCCTTTAAAAGTACTGTGTAATTATGGACATCTGGTCATATGTGCGTGTAAGTGGGATTCCTTAGCTTGAAAACACACATGGAAGTTGAATTGTTGTGAATATCATCACATGGCTGAACTGTGAACTAAAATACCAGCCTCCTGTAGAAACTTTTTAATGACTGAGTTTGTTTAATAATGAAAATTACAACTTTATGTTGTCTGAGCAATTGTCTAAGCTCAGACAAGAGTCACCCAAGTTGGAAATTGTAGCATTTATAAAGATAGGGGTACAGTGCATTTTCAGTAAGATGGCAAGTCAAAACAGAAATGGTATAATACAGTACCATTTGGTGAAAGTTTTTTTTTTTTCAAAGGGTAAGGAATACACATATTAAAGTAATAGCTATGACTTAGCAACCAGGCTAGACTTTCTTAATTTACTCCAGCCTAGGTTTGCTTTCATTTATGTCAATGGGTGAATTGTACCATGCCACATGGTTCATATGGTTGCCATTACATTTGTCTCTATCCAGATGTTTTTCATTCCTGCCATTAAATCCTGAGTTTTAAATTTAGAGGCAGGTTGAAATAGGTAAAGAAAGTCTATTATCTGTGTGTTTATGGCAGTGTTTAAAGCTTATTTTTGGAAATCTCTAGCCCTGTTCACACATTCTTGCATTCCATTTTCAAAGAAAGAAATGGAATCACAGTTGTTGACCTTACCAGCACAGGATCAAGGTGAATAAGCGTTTTTTTCTCCTTTGCACAAATTAAAATGCTACTCTTTCCCTTTAATTTTCACACAGTGAAGTGAAGCTGACAGTGGCCTCCTTCCTGTCTGATCGGATTGTGGATGAAATCCTGGATGCACTCTCACACTGCCATCATAAGCTGGTAAGTGCAGGGCACATCATAAGCAAGGGCTCCTGTTATCGTTGCTTTGTGATATATGGAGGTGTGGTTTCTTTTCTGTATTTCCTTTCTTCACAATTTTATGGGAAAAGATCCTGATTTTCCTCCTTCCCCTTATCCTTTGCTTCTAGACATTCTGGAGAGCATTAGGATTTCTTTAGAGGGAATGGCAGAGGAAAACAAGAGGGATCATATCTAGAAATCTTGCTCATGTTTCATGCAGGTTAAAAATTTTGGAAGGAGCTAGGAATGTGGCCCGGAAGTCTTATGGGGCAGTTAAGGTTTGTTTTTTTTGTTTTTTTTTTTTGGGGGGGGGGGGTGGGGGTCCAGTCGTGGGGCCTGAACTCTAGGCCTGGGCGCTGTCCCTCAGCTCTTCAGCTCAAGGCTAGCACTCTACCACTTGAGCCACAGTGCCACTTCCAGCTTTTTTCTTTTTGCTTATGTGGTGCTGGGGAATGGAACCCAGGGCCTCATGCATGCCAGGCAAGCGCTCTACCACTGAGCCACCTTCTCAGCCCTGCAGTTAAGGTTTTATAACTGTGTATATGTCTCCAAAATATCAAAAATCTCCTAAGCAACTTACTACAGAGCTTTCTCCATAGAAAGACTTTTAAGCTAACAGTGCAGGATGGAGGGAACCCATTTTATGACAATGAATTTTGGGGATACCATAAAGGACACTAAAATGAAAAAAACAGCTACAGTTTCTTTATGTGAGGCAGATAAATGAGAGCGATGTATGACTATTTCCTACAAAAAAAAAAATAAGACATCTGTTAGCATTGCTCAGAATATTACATGTGGACTGGAACTGGTCCCACTAATAAGTGATTACTAGTTCATAAGCATTCACTTTCTCAGAAACCAACAGAAAAAAAAAAACTTTCTTAAGAAACTTCTAGGGCAGTTTGACATAAGCACTGAATTCAAACACATTATTTTTCTAAATTTTCTGTTTATTGTATTTTATCAATATATTGGTTTGTACCAAATTGAGATATGCATATATAGCCACATTACAGCAGCACTATTTTCTAGTTCCTGGCACAGTAAAGAGCTACTTCACTGTTTCAAGCTCTCAATTGAGACTTAAAAAAAAAATAAGCACAAACAAAATCAATAGAAAGTTTCTTTTAGCAACAGTTAATTGATGTCTCAGTTTATTGATGTCTCTCAGCTCCAGGAAATACCTCAAAATGACACAAACACTGGATACTGGATCAGCATAAGTCTGCACTTGAGAACGGCATTGGAACCTTAAATTTTTCACCTTTTCACATTTGTCCCCTTCATTGAAGAATTTACTCCAAAAGTATTGATATTTTCTGTCTTCAGTTGAAAGGGAATTGTGAGAATGCACTTCTGTGTTATTTTGAACTTCATGTTCATATCAATACTGTGGGTTTGGATGACAAAAAGTGTAGATGCTGTATGAATAAGATAGCATCTTCAAAATGGAACTTGGTTTCTATCATGCTTAGATACCATTTTTCTCCAATTTAAGTTTAGAAGTGTTCCCAACGCATTCACAGACATATTGCTGCTTCTCACTGTTTCAGAAGAGTTAACTAAAAGTTTCTGATGTCAAATCAGCTCAATTCTGGAACTTTTGAAGTTCATCCAGCTCATTCTACCTTGATACCATTTAATTTTTTTGGTATATGCCTAAAGCAAAACCGTGGAAATAACAATTCATATAAAATTTGGTTTTCCTTACATGAAAATGATGAAAGGTAGCAAGACATAAAACTTTTTGGTGATTTCTTTCCTTCAGTCTTTTAAAAATAATGCAAGCTAAAACTCATTTTGCTATATATATATATATATATATATATATATATATATATATATATACACATATACATATATACACATATACATATATACATATATACATATATACACATATATATATGCACTAGTATAGAAAGGAGTTTCTTTCAAAACTACTAAAAAGAGAACTACTTATTTTATTCAAGGATAAGTAGTCTCCTTATTTATGAGGTTTGTAATTTCTTGCTTAAAACGATGTTCTACAAAGAAAGAGAATGAAAGGTGAAGTAACACTGGTTGAGCTTTATTGTCTTTAACTACTTGCCAAGTTAGGGCTCCACTGCGCCATCTTGTGGACGATGTCTTCAGAAATTAGACTAACCAGCTCTTTCCTTGTCCCCTGTGCTTTAATTTCTCCTTGTATGGTCTCAATCCTACCTACAGGCAGACCATTTCAGCAGACGCGGCAAAGCTCTTCTTCATCAAGAGTCCCTAGAAATCGAACTGGCTGAGGAGAAGCCAGTGAAACGCTCTGTTGTCACAGTGGAGGAGCTAACAGAGGTAGAGCGCTTAGAAGATCTGGATACTTGTATGGTAAGGCACATCCTTTGCTGGTAGCAACTGTTTGAAATCAGACCTTAGACCCTGTCATACAGACATTTTCAAAAACTTGTTGCCATGTATAGAACTGCTAAGCTTAAGCCTCGGGCATCCACCATTCCCAGTCCCCTTCTAAAGCCCTGTAGCCATCGTAGGGGAGTAATTATAAACTAATTAGAAGTTGATTACACAACTCTTAAAAGGTCCTGTGTGACAGGAATATATCATTAAAATGAAACTGTAGATCAGCCATTTAAATTATGTAGAAGGATACATTCAAATAAAATATATTGGGGGCTCCTTTCTTGTTTGTTTTTTCTCCCCTCTCTCTGCTGCTGTTCTCCATTCTTGCCTTATAATTTGCTGACAAATGTTTAAATTCAGACTTCATGTTTAGGTGAGATACAGGTTCTCATTCACTTGACTTGATTTTCTTGTGAAGGTGGACTAGCATTCTGCTTTACCTAACAGTAGGTCGTCATTCATAACCCCATTCGCTGGGTCTCATGTGGCACATCCATCTGGGCAGATAATAAGAACAGTACAATTGTTGATACATTTATTTCCTCCTCTGAGGACAATTTTACTTCAGTCCTTACTTCATTATTTTAAAATTTATGTTGTTGGCATAGCTATTTCTCAAGAAATCAATTGTTTGTGTATGTGTTTTGCCTCTCTATTCAGTGTGCTTGTTTTACTAAAAGAATCTTTTTATGTGTGTGTGCTCAAGCACTCCCTGAATTTTTTTGCTCAAGGCTAGCACTCTGACCATTTGAGTGACAACTCTACTTCTGATTTTTTAGTAGTTCATTGGAGATAAGTCTCACAGACTTTCTTGCCCAAGCTGACTTTAAATTATGATCCTCAGATCTCAGCCTTCTGAGTAGCTAGGATTACAGGCACGAGCCACCAGCACCCAGCTAAAACAATCTTTTTTTTTTTTTAGACCCTTTATAATCTGACAAGGTGCCAGTGAGACTAGATTTGGGTTACTTACCTCAAATATTTCTGTATTAATATCTGAGTGTAGTAATTTTTAGATTCAGCTGTTAAAAAATAGGGCTTGTTTTTAACGTTAGAAAACAAAGGAGCAAGCAGGGCACTGGTGGCTCACACCTATAATCCTAGCTACTCAGGAGGCTGAGATCTGAGGATTGGGGTTTGAAGTCAGCCCAGGCAAAGTAGTCCCTTGTAAGACTCCTATCTCCAATTAACCACTCAAAAACTAGGAATGGCTCTGTGGCTTAAGTGGTAGAGCCTTGAGCATTAAGAAGCTCAGGGACAGCACCCAGGCCCTGAGTTCAAGCCCTACGACCAACAAAAACAAACATGAGATCTGGTCCATATTATTTTTTTAGACAGAAAGTCTAATGTAATAAGTTTTCTTCCTTACAAGCCACTGTTATATTTCTTAAAGCTTGAGAATAAGTTACTTTAGTGTTCTGCATGAAAGCCCTTGCATATATAAGCTAACACTTTAGTTAACATTGTAATGTCATTAGAAAAAGCTAAAGAGTAATATTCTAAGAACAACATAGATGGAGTGAATTTGATACAAGTACATTATGTACAAGTTGTAAATATCAAATTGAAGCCCCTTTGTATAATTTATGCAAATTACATTTAAAAAATAAAATTAATTCGTTAGAAAGCAAAAATATAAAATCAATTATATATGCTATTCTTTACACTAAAATAAGAGTTTAAGTATATACTTAAAAAGGTAGTAAGAAGAGTATAATGGTACTTATTAATGCTGTCAATCATAATTATTTTCCTAAAATTTTATATGAAATGGATATAACAAAATTGCTTTGTCACTTACTAACTAAATATTTAAAAGAATTCTAATAAAATAATGTCTTATAACTATATAAATCTATGATCTGTATGGAGGAAATTATCTAATTTTTGAAGATTTACTTGTCTAGTACATTGTAAATTGTGCACATAAGAGATATTTTTATTTTATTTGCATTTTGAAACAAAATATGGATTACTTCTGTTTGCTGATGCAGGCTCTCATCCTGACTTTTGTCTGGGATATTCATGAGTACTAAATCAATTTTGAACATTTCTTTAACAAGCTTGTTAGAGACTTTGGTTATCTCTTTTTATTCTGGTCCCTAGCTTTCTAATTTTTGTTTTCTCACAGGTCTTCTGGTCCAAAGGTCAATCCAAATTCAGTAAAAACCAATAATTATGGTTGTATTAGGTAAACTTTCAGGGCATATGTTAGTCATAGACATTTATATTTATTTTAACAAGAATTACCTTGCAGGGGCACAGAAATAGGAATCCATGTGAGTAGTTTATTTGGACAAAAATTCAGTACTTAAATTGAGAACTCTTAAGCTTCCACTTTGACTGAGGCCTAAATAGGAATGGTTATATGAGTGAAGGGAGCTGATTATCTGCTAAAGAGTGACTGGTCACTTCTAATCCAACTTGACTGCAAAGTTAAGGACAAAAGAGATTCTTTTTAAACAGGATGCCAGAAAGAGAATCTTTTTTGCGGGGCGGGAAGGGGGGGAGATGGTTAGGAACAGTTCATCTCCCATCTGATATCTTTTTATTGTTGTTGGTAGTGAGGCCTGGACATTGTCCCTGAGCATTTGTGCTCAAGGCTAGTACATTTCCACTTTGAGCCACAGCTCCACTTCTGGTTTTCTGGTGGTTAATTGGAGATAGGAGTCGTATGGACTTTCCTGCCCAGGCTGCCTTTGAACTGTGAGCTTCATGTCTCAGCCTCCTGTGCATTTAGAATTAAAAACATGAGCCCCCAATGTCTGACTTTCTTTTTTTAATATTTTAAATTATTTGTAAGTGTTCCACAGAGTTTTTGAGTACAAAGCATCTTGATCGTGTCACCCTTCTGATCATTCTCCCATCCCCACTCCTCCTCACAATTTTCTTAGTTCCATTTTTTCATTTAACAAGAGAAACTAAGAAGTAATCTAGCTCACTGGGTAGGATATGGTGGGGAGGAGAAGAAGAATAACTATTGGATAAACTGTGAAGTTTTGCACCTTTATTCTTGGGTGAGTGAGGGGGATGGGGGAGGGGGAGGGGGATTCACAGGTCCTAGGGCTTAAACTCAGATCCTGTGCTGCACCTTAGCTCTTTTTTTTTTTTTTTACTCAAAGAGAAAACTTTGCCACTTGCTACAGCTCCACTTCCAGCTTTTTTTTTTTTTTTTTTTTGATATTAATTGGAGTAAGAGTCTCATGGGCTTTTCTGCCCTGGCTGGCTTCAACCCATGGTCCTCAGATTTCAGTGTTCTCAGGAGCTAGGATTATAGGCATGAGCCACCAGTACCAGTGCTTGGACCTTTATCCACTCTTAAAGCCAGCAGAGATTCTAATATCCCCTTACTCCAGAGGAGTAAGTTATATGACTTAGAAAGGAATATATAAATAGTACCAGTCACATGCTAGATACTATCTTGGGCCCTGGAGATAATTAACTGTTGAATATGCAAAACACCCTTGAATAATTAGGTCTTACTGATGTCGTCTACTTAATAAGGAAGGAAGGAAATGGAGGCAGAGAAAAGTTAAGTAACTCCAATTTTTTAGTTAACCGAAGGCTAAACTAAAGGCAGGTTTTTCAATACCATTCTGTATGTTTTACTCAGTTGTCTACGGGCAGTATGGGGATTTCATCAATGATTTATTTCTTTCAATCCAGATCAGATTTTGAATTACACTGAATTGAGACTGAATTGCTTTTTATACCATAGCTGCTTACTAATCCCAGATGGAATAAACATGTGAATTGCAACACACGGTCAAAGGCATAGAGTTATATAACCATGATTAAAAAAACTGCAGTTTTTAAACATTATTAGAAGCAAATGTGTTACCAAGCTCACACACACACACACACACACACACACACACACACACACACACACACACACACACACACACACACACACACACACACACACAGAGGTTGTCATCCAATTGTTAGAATTTTGCTCCCTCACAGCTTACCTGGAATATTCCATGTCTTTCTCCATGTCATTTTGTTGGTGACAATGACTAATTAGCTTTCCTTATATACTCCTTATCATTTCAGCACACATGGTTTGTGTGTCATGCCAAAATGTGTGCTTCCTTAGAATTTTATTGTCCATAGACTGCCTGTTCTTTCCTCACAGTCAGGCGTCTTAGGAAATCAGTGTTCCACACCATAGCTTTCAACTTAGGTTTATCACTAGCTTTTAGGATCTTGAAGGATATGCTCCTTAGGCTACTGATTATCTCTAAATATTTCATTTGTCACCAGTTAAAGTGTGCTACTCTAAAAAAGCAACAGAAGTTTAGAGTTTAGTTGTGTGCCAAGTGGGTGAAGAATCAGTGTCTGCTCCTTTAGGCATCACCAGCCCACTCATTGTATGAGATTCTTTAAATTATTTTAATGAATGTCATACCCATTTCAAATCAAAAGATATCCAGGCAGGAACTCAATTAATCTGCTTATGGCTATTTCCTAGGAAAAGAATTTTAAGAGGTCTGAGTTATTGCAGAATATATCTCTGTGAATCCTGTCACTAATGATAAAATAAGCAATTACTTTATTTTAACAAATCTAGCCTCAGAGTTCAATATATAATTTTTTAACCTTTTAATGTAGAAATTCAGAATTCAGCACAAGTTTATAATTCAGCAAAAGTCTATTTGACTTGGTCAGAATGTCATTATTTAAACCAATTTAAACAAATTGCCTTATTCTGGTACCAAAGTTGTTAGTGGAATAATCTATTAACAGTGGTGCCAACTACAGTCTATTGTCTGTGTAGCTCTTTAAAATTACATGCATTACTGTTAACTATGTGCAGAAGATTGTTCAAAACCTACTTATTAGTTTCTAATTAGAATTTTATTCTGCAATATCTTTTGCTTACTGACATCACTTCTGAAAGGGTCATCTGTATAGAACTACTACCCTGTAGAAAGAGTAAATGTATTACATTAAGCATTTTTAGGTTGATCTTGACTCCTCACCTTGAGGTCACTACGCTATGATGTTACTTCTAGAGGAGAGTATTTATGTCTTCTTCCACCCTACTTGGTTTTGCATGGCAAATGGATTTTTGAAAATATCTAGATTACAAATATCTTTCTCAGGTATGATGCTCAATGGGATTTTCCCCATTGTTTATTCTTTTACAAAAAATGCTATTCAAGCTTATGTGGCCCTTCGAGTAATACTGGGCTTAAACATATAATCAGCTATTTAAATAATATCCTCACTTTCCTTTTCATTATAATGCAAAGGTGCACATACCTGACCTATTAGATAAATAAAGATAGGTAGGTAGGTAGGTAGATAGATGATAGATAGATATAGATGATAGATAGATAGATAGATAGATAGATAGATAGATAGATAGATAGATAGAGATAGACTTTCCTTCTGTGCCCATCATCACTAACCCAGCACTAGCTCTTGTTCAAAAGTTTTGCATGAAATTAGTACCAGGTAATTTCATTCATTGGATATATTAAGAAAAATATTAAGTTATATATTTTTTAAATAGGGAGCATTTAAACTATGAAATTTCACTTTCATATCACTTGTAAGATAAGTTAAAAATGAGTACAAAGTGAACCACTTTCTGTTCCCTGGAGAACACATGGTACAGTTAGGAAGGTAAAGATTTCATGTCCTTGTATCAGAAAACACTGCAGATCTGGAAAAGAAAGCAATGAATCATTTTAATTGCACTATGGTATTCTAGCATGATCTTTACAATAGCCTCTGGCCGCTACTGTTCTCACAATGTTTTTGTTTTAACATCATGATGCCTGTTCAGTTTTTATATGAAATGAGACTCTGGATATAAAAGTTAATGAGTATAGTGTGCATAGCTGAATTTACTGTTGTGTTCAGTAGGAAATGTAGTGCATCACTGAATCTCTGATTGTTTCTCCTTTTTTTTCCTTCAATTTATTATACCTTCCTCATAGTTTATGGCTTCTATATACCTATTTTTCCTAGGTTTTAAAGAACACTTTGTGCTACCCAGTAGCCATCATAGAAAGAACTAGCATCTGTTTCTCAGTGAGATTTATACCACCTCACTTCTGAAAATAAAAAATGCGTTCAAAGTTGCTTGCTCAACTACAAATGTGATAACACTGTTTGACTAGATACTTGAGAGTACTTTCCAATTAAGAATTACTGAGTTTGGATTCCCTTTGAGAATTGACTCAGAAAAAAAAATGTAGTAGGAAATACCTTAAATCGAATAGTCTAGTTCATTAAACAGGGATTACCTGTACAGTGTTCTAAAATTGCACAGAAAAGCACAATTGAGCCAAGGATGTTTTACATCAAAAAGCAAGGATTGTTTTAAATCCATTGAGATTATTCCAAAGGACATAAACGTCTCCACTGAAAGGACTGCAGTGGTACACTAAGCATCAGAAAGAATAAAGACAGCAATGGCTTATGATCCTTATGGTCCCTTGTTTAGGGGAGGGTGATACTGGAGTTTGAACTCAGGGCTTTGTACTTTCTAGAGAAGCAGATGCTCTACTACTTGAGCTACATTTCCAGCCCTTCTGGTGTTCTTTTTTGAGATAGGGTCTTGCCTTTTTGATATTCCTATTAATGCTTCCTGCTGGAGCTGGAATGACAGGCACATGTACCACACACAGCCTTTTTTTGTTGAGATGGGGTCTTATACACTCATCCCCCCCCCCCCCCTCCCCAGGCTGGACTGAAACAGATCCTCCCAATCTCAACCTCCTGCATAGTTTGGATGACAGGGCCACACCACTGCACCTGGGCTTGTTCCCATTGAGATGGGATCGCCAAACTTCTTGCCTGGGCTGATTTCAAACCATGCTCTTGATCTCCACTTCCTGGGTAGATAGAAATATAGATGTGAAATGCTAACATCCGGCCTGATACATTGTTAATTTTTTAAAACTATATATATGTTCGTAGTAATGCTCAGAAAGTATAAAGAGAAGGGAGAGACACATGAATGGAAGTTAGTAAATACAATCCTTGGGCTGTCTGCTCCAGCTAAATCCTCCATTCCCTTATTTTTCCACCTTTTTCTTTCCCTTCATCCTCCTGGTTCTTTAATGGCAAGCATATTTCCGCTGTCTTGTTAAAAGGAAATGTCAGATGTCCAGCAAATGCTTCTTATCCTTTTGGTTAATAGAGTAAGCCCCATTAAGGTTCATAGTAACTTTTTAAAACCCCTTTGTTGTGAGAAGTTCGTGATAAAAGGAAATGAGGTTAGCTGTGGTACTGAGGTTGCTTCTAAGTGTAGATACTTGGACTCTGGAGACCATATTGTCACTTCCATGTCAGGATGGCAGCTGTTCTAATAGTTTGTGGTAACAATAACATTTACAAAACACTTCCTCATACAAAACAAGCCCAAGAGTTACTTGAAGAAAATAGTAAATCAACTTTTTAATCTCCATACTATTGTGGCCCAAACTGTCACTTGATCATTGTCCCTTATCAGGAACGTGGCCATGGTAGTTGTAGTGGATGGTTGTACAAAGGAGTTTCAATTCCACATGTCAGTTCATGATTACAATGCATCTTGATCAGTGTTACCCCTTCCATCATTCTCCCCCGATCCCAACCCATCCCTTTAAATTGTATGGTCAGTTAGACACGTTCCTATTGGAGAACATATGGAATAAGTCTCAAGTATTCAGCAATCACCAAATGAGCCGCATTATTCCTGCATAAGCTTTTTGGGATTGTTCTAACAAATCACACCAAAAAAAGCATCTCTCCATTCCAATCAGCTATCTTTCCAGTATCCTGAAGAGCTGGCTGTGAAGGTGTCAGAATCTTTTTTTTCCTGATAGAGTACACAAGAACATAAACTCTAGTCTTTTTTTTTTCTCCCAGAGCTGAGGACTGAACTCAGGGCCTTGCGCTCGCCAGGCAGGTACTCTTCCACTGAGCTAAACCTCCAGTCCATAAACTCTAGTCTTATTGATGGCCATCCCCAGCCCCATTCCCCAAAAGTTCCCAGAAAATTCTAGGTGCTCAGTAATAGCTGAATCTTAGATACAAAACCGTTGTGAAAACTTAATAGCCAAATTTGGCCACTACTGATCAACTCACTCTTCTTTCCCTAGAGACACCACAAGTTTTCTTGGACACTTTCTGTTAGCATTATAAGTTCAAACATGCATGTATTCCTGAACAGTGACTAGTATTGCTTGCTATGTTTCATTTACCCTTTTTTTTTTTGCTCATGGCTGGACTCTATTACTTGAACCCTCCAGACCTTGTATGTTCCATAATATGCATTAGTGGTTCCATACCCCATGCATTATTCTAAATCTTGCTTTTTTTCCCACTCTACGTTCTCTTTTGAGAGTTGTTCATGTTGCTATATGTTCAGGCTTCCCACCCACCTCCCTCGCTTTTAAAGGCTGTTCTGTTATTTGTGGTTCTCTCCTTGGTTTTACTCTCCTTTTAATAAGCTTTTAGATTGTTTTCCATTTTTTGCTACCATCTACTTCTTCCTTATTTTCCTCCTCTTTCTCTTTGAGAATGGAAGAGTGAAAAAATGATCACACTAATAGCCATACACAAAATTCCAACTGATTATGGGAATGCTGGTCATTGGTTCCCAATCTGAGCCATGTACTGTGATATCATTGTACTCACACCTCACAGTAATTTGCTTTCCAAACTAGAAAACTGAGGCCTGAGTTTTCAAAAACATTGTCCCAAATCCCACAACCTTGTAAATGGCAGATCTAAGTTTTGAGCCCAATTCTAGATGCCTTGATTATAAGTGATACTCTGGATAGAGGCTGGCCTCTCTTTACCCACTACATCTTGTCCTTGTGAAGAGATGTTAATAAGAGTCCCCCTCACCCCCCAAAAAATGTACAGTAAGGAGGAATGCTCTTTATTCTGCAGGAACACTGAGTTGTCTGTTACACAGTTTCCCCCTTCATAAAAATATTTTTTTGCTTGCCTGTCATTTGAGGCATTGAGCCAATCGAAAGACTTCTCACCCTCACTTATAATAATCATTAGGTGCATAATTGGGACAGAGCACTTGTCTTATTGAATTAGCCTTCTAGAAAGGAAAGAAAAGTCTAAATTTATCTATGGGGCTTAACCATCAGCTATAAGTCATGGACATGAAATCCATAATTACGGCACTATGGAAGTTTCTAAGGAGATGTGTATTAACAAAGGCAGGAATATTTATCTTAGTTCAGGATTTGGGGGAAAAAGCATTTTTACTTTTTCTCCTTTCATTCAGCAAGGCTGTTTTTATGTTCACTTAATGGTTCATAAAATGAATCATACTTGAAGAAAATTGCCTAATAAAGCATGAAATTAGAATTGAGGAGATGAGACTTTTCCTAGACATTGTCAATGGAAACCTGTCTGAGAAGCAAATAATATTGATGATGGTTGGTAGTGCTGATAGTTGTGGGTAATGCTTTCTGCTTAGGTACTACTTTCTCTCTGCAAGAGGTCCAAGACATTTATATGTACAAGTGAAGCCCTGTATTTTCACCCCATTTTATCTTGAGAACAACTGAACTACAAAAATAAACAACTTCCAAAAACTCAACTCAGGTAAATGCAATAGGTAGCCTTCCTCAAGCATGGTTTCAAGAAATTTGGAAAAGATTTCCTCCAATACCTCATGGTACTTTTACAATGACTGACAATATACTACTAGAATTACTTAATATAAATTAGTATTACTTAGTACTTAATATAAATTGTTTTATAAATTTCCACAATAATAAGATGCCGTAACAACTATTCATGATGATTATACAAGGTAAAACATTATTCAGAGATTTAATGTAAGGTTTTAGGGGACTTAAATCCCCACCAGAAAATAGTTGTCCTGAACATGTATTTGCACTTTTAGTAGGCAATTGTATTAGACCCTTGTGTCAGGTCCTTTTATAAAAGCTTTGATAACAGGTGGCAAAAAGAATTCACACTGACTATACCCTGAAAGTCAGTGGGTAGCAAGCATAGAATGGTATAAGTGACTCGCAGGAGGAACCTCTACACATGCGTATAGTTACACTGCTCCCACACTGTTGCAGAGATTAGCCCTGTGGCCCAAGAACCAAGATTTGCATGGAGTTTTTTGACAACCATCTAATGTTTTGTCCACTGTATGCCTTTGGAGCTGATAATGTCATCATCCCCCTATGTGGAATGAATGCTTGGTGGGCTTCATAAAATGCCATTTTGGAATACGTGTAGCAAAAAAGCAGATATCTGTATGTAAGAGTTTTTGCAAGCTTTTAAGCTATAACTGTGCATATGCTTTTAAAAAGCTAGCTGGATGCCTTACAGTATTAATATTTTGGCTTCCTTCTTTATTCCTTTGCTGTGTAGGCTTTTTATGTACCTTGCTTCTATTTCTTTGTTTGTGAATGGTCTCTCTCTCTCTCCCTCCCCTTTCTTGTAATGCTGTTGCTTTATCTCTCTTCCATTCATATTTTTCCCCTTTCCTTTTGCTGCATGGAGACTCTCTGCTGTACAAGTGTAAGTATTTTTGGCGGCTCTGCAGTTTCTGTCCATACTACTTGACATTCTTGTGCTCTGTTTGCTTCTGTGCTTCCTGGCTGGTCTCCCAGGAGACTGTGGTGTTGTCATCCATCTGCAGATCCTGAATGAAATAGGCAACAATTTAGAGACAAGATTGGATTTTACAAGATGGTTCAGCCAGTAAAACAGATGATGGATTTTAAATATTCCTAGCCATGTGTCTGAAAGCAAGCAGGGTGAAGGAGGGCAGCAAAATTCAAGAGAATGAAAGAGCTCCTGCCTCACATGTCATGAAGAGAGAAGATGTAATCACTTAAACTTCCAGAATTTTTCTCTTTGATTCTTTCCCTTTTTCTTTTCTTTTTTTCCCCCTTTTTCTTTTAGTGCCAGTACTGGAGCTTGAACTCAAGACCTTAGATTTTTCCACTCAAGACTAGTGTTCTACCACTTGAACCACAGCTCTACTTCTCTGTTTTTGTTGGTTAATTGGAGATAAGAGTCCCATGGACTTTTTTTTGCCCAGGCTGGCCTTGAACCATGATCCTCATATCTCAGCCTCCTGAGTAGCTAGGATTACAGGTGTGAATCATGGGTGCCTTGGCTTGTTTCACTTCTTGCCATTAGGCCCAGAATTGTAGAAAATTGGCATCATGAATTGTTTCTTACATTAGAGGATTTACCTAGCCTACCTCTCAACTGGTATTATTTGGCAGTTTCTTAAACCTCAAGGAGGGAGAAAAAGATTTCTGATTCTTCAAGTGAGTGTATTATTTGTTATTTTCATGTGCAAAATGGAAGAAACAACAAAAAGTCCTCCAAAAAGCAAGGACACTAGCTTGTCCTTTTCTTTTTTTCCATGATGATATAAGCAAGTTTGGACTCATGTAATTAAACTCATATATATATATGGAAATTACATGATAAAGGTGTGTTTGATAAGGAAAATAGCGTATTATTTATTAAGTTCTAACTTTAATTTTTGACTAGTGGTTAAGGTGGCTGTGTCTTTATTGAACTACATGCAGAATAGTTTCAAATACATTATAATAATTGGATCAAATGAATAAAATTTCAGGGTAATGTAAATATTGATGTTGCTTTTGGATTCTTAGACCAGGCAGCCATGGCATTTTGTTCCTATTATAGCCCACAACAGATTTTATTAATGATTTGTGACTCCAAGAAAGAAATTCATGCTTCCCACTGAAGTTACATTATAAAATGAGGATTTAGCTCATTTTTCCTCATCTTTCTTCAAGATGTGGATATTGAAAATTACTTCTTCTTTTTCATAAAATGCCTTTTTGAAAGGAAGCTCATTTTTTTTTTTCTAGGCTTAAAGTAACATGGGATAATGTTAACCACAAATTGATTGATGAGAGGTCCACTTGGAATATTCACCTCTTCTTTTTCTCTTGCTGACCCCCTCCATCTGGTGTACAGTTTGTGATTTCCTGGCCCCAGGAATACTGAGGCATTGACAAGCGTCTAAGGAAAGTCAGTGCGGACTAAGAAACAAAGAAAAATGAACCCTTTCATTTGTACAAAGACAGAAGAGAACTGTTATAAAGATTTGATTTTTTCCCCAAGATGTAATTTATCAATCGAACAGTTACAGAGAAGAGAAAGGTAGGGTACAGACTAACCACATTTCTGAAAAAAACATGGATACTTACTCCTAAATAATTCCCTGGGTTGCTGGGCACTGATGGTTCCCATCCGTAATTGTAACCTGCTGAGGAGGCTGAGATCTGAGGATCACAATTTGAACCCAGCCAGGTCAGGAAAATCTGTGAGACTCTTATTTTCAATTATGCATTCATTCATGCACACACACACACACACACACACACACACACACCCTACCTGGAAGTAGAGCTGTGGCTCAGTGTTAGAACCTTTAACAAAAGAGCTCAAGAATAGTACGTAGGCCTTGAGTTCAAGCCGCAGGATTGGCACCAACAAAAATAGAAAATAAATAAATACCTGAGTGGATAATCATAGTTCATGCTTCCATTTCCTCTTACTTTAGATATCTACATGAGTCTATAGGAATCAGCCTGTAAGGTTGAGCAGGTCTGTACTTTCTGAGAAAAAAAAATTTCAAAGAAAAGAAAGAAAATAGAGAAATGAGCCACTTTTTTTTTTCTTTTTGATATGCTTAGCCCTTGAAAGAACAAAACTAAAAGCAATAGACTCTGCCTTATAAATTCTCTTTTATTTTAGCCAACTGCTGTTAGCCCTGTCCAAACATGATAGAACTTCAAAAATAACAGATATGATCAATTCAGTAAAAGTTTTGTAAAAATATAATTAGAAGTTTTCTGCACTTGTGAAGAGCATACGAAATATTAAGGGAAAAAAAAGCAATGAAGTGTGCTAGAATGTACTTTTCTCATAATCAAATCTTATACACTAAGCTTTAGGTGCATCTAATTGAATTGATGACCAGAAATCCTAGATTCTTACATTTCTTAATATGTCTCTAAAATTGAACTAAATTTTCTATTTACAGATAGGCATCAGGTTTTAAGTGAATTTCTTTTTATATGTATATCTGGTCATATATGTATAGATACACTAAAAATTATATATTCCTTCCTCTGTGGTTATAACTATTATATATTTGAAATGTCACAGTTTTCAAATATTTTTTATATATTTGGTGTCTATTTCCAAGGCTTTAGTGAAAGGGAAACTAGAGCCAGATAATTTTTATCTATAAATACTCTTTGTATAAAATTTAATCAAGAGGCACACAAGAAAAAAAATGGGGACATCCTTATACCTTTTTCAACTTCTGTTTATTTGTGACTAGATGAAATTTCCCAGAAACTTAAACCCCAGGCTACTCCTTGATTCTTTTCTCTACCAAGGTTCTATGAAAGATGTACAGAACTCTGAAGAATTTTTCATAGTACACAACATAAATTTTGGTTGTTTGTGTCTCCTGAGATTATTAGAGGAGTAGAAGAGGAGTATAAGTTACTAACTTCTCTAGCTAAGTACAAGGCTGGTTTTGAGAAATACCTTCAAACTGTATCCCTTTCCAGTTGCATTGTGTCAGTGGTGCTTTTACCAAACTTGAAAACCTGCTGCTTTATAAGTAGCTGTTCTTGAATTTTTTTTTTTTTTTTTTTTGCATTTCAGGAAAACAATTCTTGTTTTAAATACAACTGCTCATAATTTTTCTCTCCCTTTCCTCTCAACAACAGATAATCACAAATGGGTGTTATTACTAACATTAGTTTTTTTCAAAACTGTAAGGTTGTTCCTCCTCCTCCTCCTCCTCCTCCTCCTTCTCCTCCTTCTTTTTTTTGTGACATTAGTCCTGGGCTTGAACTCAGGGTCTGGGCGCTGTACCTTAGTTTTTTGGTTCAAGCTGGTGTTTTACCACTTGAACCACAACTCCAGTTTCAGTTTTTTGGTGGTAAATTGGAGATAAGAGCCTCATGGACTTACCTGGTGAGGTAATTCATAATTCAGCTAGGATAACAGATGTGAACCATTAGCACCTGGCAGTTGTTTGCTTTTAAAGGTTGGTGTGAACCAGTTTTTTTTTCTTTAAAACAAGGAATGTTTTCGAACGACACTGATTTTTTTTAAAAGAAGGCTTAAATGAGAACCTATTAATTAAAAGTGTATAAGCTAAGTTTTTTCAGTTACATTATTTCTTAGTTTGTACTCAGACCAGTTTCCAGGATGGAACTGTTGTGAACATTACTGTAAACCATCACCATGGATTGATAGCGGGCAGTGGCCAGCAGGTGCTGGCTAATTGTCATCACTGATTTTATCCCTGATATAGCTCCTAATGACAGCTGGTGTGTCACCTTTATCTAATCATGAGTTGGTTTTGTCCTTCAAGTTTATTTATATAGGAGATGAAAAAAGTTCCTTTCAGTTTTGGCATTGGTGTGATCCTACAGAAGAAGAAGATAATGTCTTTCTGAAGGTGATATTCTCCAATAAGGAATTGGCACTAATGCTGGGAGAATGATTTTATGTTTTGAGTTTGGGTCTCCCTCTCTCTCTCTTTCTCTCTCTCTGTCTATTTCTTACTCATTCTTTCTTCTTTTTGAATTAACAACTTTCTGATAAGTGTGATCTAATAAGAGATATTTGAGTTATGACATCTCTTAATTTGTCTTTGTGTGTCATGTAATGATCCAGTCTTTGATGGCAAACTGTGAAACAGAAATTGCTAAGCTACCTAACGCATGGAAGTTGTCCTCCAAAAATTCCATATATTTGCATTAATGTTGCTGTGACAATTTATAATTGTGAATAATTTTTCTCAGTTTTGATAATTATTAGTCTATGAGTTTAATTCTTTATTTCAAAAAAACTTAACATCTTCATAGATACCTTGGAGTTCAATTCTATATCCTTGTTCTTTTCAACTGCAGGATTAAACTTTAATTGGTTAAGCCTGGGAGAAAAAGAATGTGAGCTGTACTGTATGAGAAAGTTGTAAGCATTTAGAAATGTTATCAGTTCAGCTCCTTGAATCTGACTATCTGCAAAAGCTGAGCCATCCTTTAAAGAAATTAAACCAATTGGTGTCGAATGTTTTTGAAGTGTGAAAGGCAAGTTTTCTATGCCTACCTGTCTAAGTACTCTCTGTATTTGATTGCTAGATGACCCCCAAATCCAAAAGGAAGAGCATCCACAGCCGGATGCTGCGGCCAGTGTCTAGAGCTTTTGGTGAGTATTTCACTAAAGCCAATGCCAGCCATTTCCTTGTGACAAGAAACACCTCCAGTGAGGAACACAGATGTTCCATAGGAGTACTTGCTATGTGTAAACATGAGAAGAAGGTGGTTTGAGAATGGATGTCTTCTATTCCTGAGACACTTAAAACTATTTATAGGAACTTTCTGCATTATTTGCTACCATCTCTCTACCTTATGCTTTGACTTGAGGCTTTGTTTTATTTTAGAAATGGAGTTTGACCTGGATAAAGCACTGGAAGAGGTGCCAATTCACATCGAAGACCCTCCTTTCCCATCCATCAGACAGGACAAGCGAAGCTCCGGATTTATCTCTGAATTGCCCTCGGAAGAGGGGAAAAAGCTGGAGCACTTTACAAAGTTAAGGCCAAAGCGAAATAAGAAGCAGCAGCCCACACAAGCCACGGTAGGTGGGTGAGGAAGGGTCCCCTCCCACTTTCCTTCTTGTGGAAAAGTGGCCCCTCCTGTACACCACAGACATTTATAGCAAAGGAAACTAGAAGCTCCTTGTGTGTGTGTGCGCATAGCATCTCAATTTGGTGCTCTGTGCATCTGGAACGAATGATGCTGTCAAGGTTCCAGCTTCAGAACAGAGCTTTCTTGGGAAGCCCTAGAAAAACATGAGCTATGGGAAGTAAGACATGGCTACATGTAGAAATTTTGAATGTCAGAGCAAAAAGATACGAAACAGTTACCAAAGAGTTTAATTGTAATTATAAGTCATCTGCATTTCATTTTGGATTGTGTACATACATCACCCATCTGCCTACTTTGGCATCTTGCCATGGTCAGTATTGGACAACCTACAGGTGCTATGATAGGGAAGGGCTGAAGGGGGAGCACTAGAGCACAGGGTGCACAGCGGCTTGCTCCATCCACTTGTGTGTGCTAAGGCGCCTGAACGTGACTTACTTTGGCATCCATCTCCTGAGTGTCTGTCTCCTCTTCTGTATCCCATATAGCCAAACTGTCCCACCTCCATCACTGAAAAAGAGTTCTGTCCTACCATCCCTGTTCCCACTATCCTATCATTCTGCCACCCTCAAATCCTCCTTCTATACCAGCTGACTCCCCCAAACTACCCTCCTAATATCATTTCTGGCTTTCCACCACCACGACCTTCTCATGGCCTCTTTTCAGCCACACGTTACTCAATGGCTTGGTGCAGAAAGTTCTGTCCTCCCTGAGAGGTGATTTCCCATTGGTCTTCCTTGTCACCCATCTTCTCAGTTTTGTTTTTTGGTTTTTTTTTTTTTAGTTATCTAAATTTTGTTTCAGGCTCTGTTGTTGACCAAACCTGTCTACTGAAGTTTGAATTTTCAGGTATGGTTATGTCTCCTGAACTGGAAGGTTCCAGAACATCACAGGTGCAAAAAGTCTATAACTGAGTGCTTAACTTTCCCTGTCAACCTGTCCTCCCTCTTAGATCCTCAGCCTCCCATGGGGCATCTCTAGTTGACATATTAAAAAAACAGATAGGACCCGAATCTCCCGCCCTCACCTTACTCCTTTGCTGTCCTAAGCCCCATCTGGCTTCAGTAGCCCTTTCTTTCTGATTGCTTTCTCCTGGGCTGGGAATGACTGTCAGACCCTTCACATCTCTACTGAGACAGAAACCCCTCCTTCCCAGTCTCGCTATTCTCACAGAGCTATTTGCATGGCTCTGGGGAAACTTGTTCTCACAGATGTGCACAGTGCACGGCCTCAGCAACTCTCTGTGGAAGGTGTTTATCCTGTAATGGTTTTCATCACGTTAGTTTCTGCATGCCAGCCTCCTTGTCTGTAAATTCTTTGTAGGCAGAGCTGTAACTCATCATCCTTATAAAAATGCTCAGTGCTCACTATGGGTTTAGCATAAAGCAAATATTTAGTAATACTTATGCATTAATTGATGGCTGGCTGGAGATATAAACAGATGAGAGTCATAGCAATTTGTCCACATGGTTAATGATTCATTTGTTTTAGATTAGGTTTCAGTTACATTGGGTTGATGTCCTTCATTGGAGTCTGAAGAGCTTAACACAGTCTCCCCTCCCCTAAAAAAAAAAAAAAAAAACCAACAGAAAAGACTTCTAGTGCATTATTTTCTTTCCCAATTTACTTCATTGTAGATATTTTGAAGTGTACTATTATATGTAATCTTGGAGGAGGGGGAGTAATTTTTTTTTCTTTAAGTAGGGGAAGGGCTTTCAGCTAAGGGAGAAAGATACCCCTCCACACTGTACTCACTCTCCATTTTAAATTGTTATCGAGTAAATGTTCTGTAGTTGATTCTATGAATGTGGGAGCATGATCAGCAGCATGACTTCTGTATGATATTATGGCTTCAGTTTCCCTAGGATTAAGCCGGTGGCTCTTGGAAAAAGAATCAAAAAGGGAATGGACTTGTGATGGAGTACACTAGATAGATACTGCATGGTATCTATCTAGAGAAGAGATTACTTTTCTCACCCATTACTGGATCCTGACCAAAGTACCTAAAGCAAAAGACAAATTAACATGAGAAAAGCATAACTGAATTAATTTTTGTTTTATCTGACATGGAAAGCTTCAGAAGTAAATGCACAAGGGAAGAAGAAACCTGTGTGCTTTTATTCTGATGGAGAAGTATGGGTCTGTAGACACTACGATCATAAACTATAGGAACATAGCAGTAAGGCCTGGGGATAGATTCATCTCTGTGTCCCTGTGTCCTCAAAGGTAAGGAAGTTTCCTTCTTCAGATGTAGGGCAGCTACCTCTAGAGTGAAGGGAGTGTTACATGCTTCAGGTGGGAATGACCTTTCTGAACCTACTGTTTTTCTAAGTTACCACAGTGCTGTTTTCAGGTGCTGTGTTCTGAGCCTCATCAGTATGTTCTAGAGAAACTTTACCTTTGTTCAAGGTCAAACCAGCCCATTTCAGGCTCTTCCTTCTTAGAGACTGCCTTTTATAACCCAAAAGTGAGTACCAAGAAGAATGGACTGTGGTCATAGCCTAAATAAATCAGGTTTCCCCCAGGAGCTTTGGTGGACTGAATTAGCATGTTTTTTTTTTCTTGGTTTCATAGTAAAGATACAACACTGAATGGTTCCAGTTTACAGTTTTTCAAGTGCTTTCATGTCTAACAGCCTTGTGAGGTGGCCATACAGCTACTTTCACCTACCTTTTCCAGGAAGAAATAGATGGTAGCGTCAAGTAAAACATTTATCCCTACTGTATGGTCACAGCAATCATTTAGTATTGACACTGATTTTCTGGCTATTGTTAACTAAAATCAGTTTATACTGTCTTTCTTAGCATTTCTAAGTGTTATCTCTACTGCCCCAAAGAGGTATTCCAGATATGAGAAATTTCAAAGACAAGGATCACATTTTTTTAATTTTTAAAATTTTATTGTAAAGGTGATATACAGAGGAATTACAGTTACATAAGTCAGGTAATGAGTACATTTCCTTTTGAACAGTGTCACCCTCTCCCTCATTTTCTTCCAGTTTTTTCCCCTCCCAACTTCCTCCTCAAGTTGTATAGTTCATTTCCATCATAGTTGTCTAGTGGGTGTTACTGCTGAATTGGTTCACCCTTTGTCCCACTATATCTGCGCTTTCCCCTCCTCTCCCCAAATCAGAGCTCAGAAATTAAACCTACCAAAAATAAATCCCCAAAGAAACAACAATCCAATTAATAAATGGGCTAAAGACTTGAAGAGAAATGTCTCCAAAGAAGAAATAAAAATGGCCAATAGAAACATGAAGATGGGTGTGACATCTCTGGCCATAAAAGGAATGCAAATCAAAACAACATTTAGATTCTACCTCACTCCAGTTAGAATGGCCATGATCAAGAAAATTAACAATGGCAAATACTGGAGGGGATATGGCCAAAAGGGAACACTTCTACACTGTTAGTGAGAGTGTAAACTTGTTCAGCCACTCTGGAAAGCAATATGGAGGCTCCTCAAAGGACTAAACAGAGCTTCCCCATGGCCCAGCAATCCCACTCGCAGGCATCTGGCAATTGATCACAAACCAGGCCTCACTAAAACCACCAGCACAGCTATGTTCATTGCAGCATTGTTTATCAAGGATCACTTTAAATTCCAACATGTCAGTGTCTGTCTGGCTAAAGTTAATAATATTTAGACTGAGAATGTGGCTTAGTGGTAGAGTGCTTGCCTAACATGCATGAAAGCCCTGTGTTCAATTCCTCAGTACCATATAAACAGAAAAAAAAAAAAAAGAAGTGGTGCTATGGCTCAAGTGGTAGAGTGCTAGCCTTGAGCAAAAGAAGCTCAGGGACAATGCCCAGGCCCCGAGTTCAAGCTCAAGGACTGGCAAGAAACAAAAACCAGATAGCATTGTAACTTTATTTTTTTTTCAAACAAAACAAATCAACCTTTTACACTTAAATTGATCTTACATTGAACAGAAAAAGCTGGAAATGGCACTATGGCTCAAGTGGTAGAGCACTAACCTTGAGTAAAAAAAACTCAAGGACAGTGCCCAGGCCCTGAATTCAATCCCCAGGACTGGCAAAAAAAAAAAGCGGGGGGGGGGGGGGGGGTGGGGGAGGAAGAGATAATATTGTAAATTTTAATTTTTGCAAAAAAAACCAAATCAACCTTTTATACTTACATTGATCTTACTGTTTTGATATGCATGTAGAATGCTAAGGTTTGAACCCAGAGCTTTGTGCATGCTAGGCCAGTGCTCTATCATGCAGGTATGTCCCTAGCTCACTATTAAAAATAAATTACAAAAGTATTTTAATTTTTAATCTTGTGTGGCAAATTACAATCATTTAAAATTGCCAAGCATCTTTTAAATAATTGATGTAAACCTTTTTTAACTTTATATTTTTTTCTTGTTTTCCTGCTTTCCCCTAAACAATAACAAGAACAAGAATAATAACAAGAAAGAATGTATATACCATCTTGTCCATGTAATTAAAGCACATATAAGGACTCTTAAGACATTACATTATGGCTGGCTGTAGAGTTTCATCACCTCTTTGGTAGGCAAGATGTGAGGGGTTCTCCCATTCTTGGCAGGATATATATGTACAAGGTTTGATCTTTCTGACCCTGGGCTAACTCCTTTCTAAATTACCAGCATTGTCTACATCATTGAATTGTCTTGAAAAATAAATGGGTCGAAAGCACACAAACTTGTATTAAATGCAAATATTATTTTTCAGAGCTCATCTATTAATATTAGCTCTTACAAAAAGTAAATATTGGCTTTTTCCTTGGCTCCATGTCTCCCTTCCTCCATTCTAAGATGGAGAAGGAAAAGAAGAAAGTCTGATTTATTGCCTCTATTAAGCCACCCTTGCTAATTTGGGAGGAGTCTTTCATTAAGTAACAAGTCATATATAAGAAATTCTTCTCTCTCTGTCTGTCTCTCTGTCTGTCTCTGTCTCTGTCTCTCTGTCTCTCTCCCTCCCTCCCTACCCCTGTACGGCCTTCACCAGAAACCAATGCCAGTACCACATCACCATACCCTCGGAACTGAGAACAAAATAAGGCCCTTTTCCTAATAAAGGATCCAGCTTCAGATATTTTGGTATAGCAGATTGAGACACAAACCCTGTAGGCACCCTAAATTTAAAAAAAAAAGAAATTCCTATTCAAAATTCTTTTATAGTTGGAGTGACTTCAGAAGTTTTTGCTTTTGGTGAATGTGAATGAAGTGAGAATGGAAATGGTATTTGGGAAGATCCTAATTTTTCAGAATACATATACAAGAGTATAGCAGACAAAAGAGAAATGTATTAAGTATGATAAGCCTAGCCATTATGTGATAGGAATTTTTATTAGCTAAATCCCTGAGTTCATTTGTTGCTCCCATCATAGTCCACTGTGGGCATTTCTGGTCCCTACAACAGTCATTCAGAGACTCAGGCTTCCTTCACTCATGGCTCTACCATCTTCTTTCATCATGGCAGTCCCAGCCATTCAGCACTAATGAAGCACTAAGATTGATATCCATGAATTTTTGTGGGCCAAGCCTGTAAACATGGTCTTCATTGCACTGGTTTATAATCTATTTTTATTAGCATATTCCATATGGAGGGACATGCAACAGAGAGTGTGAATTACCTAGAAGTCCTTATTACATCCCCCTGGCTAGAAACCATACACACACACACACACGCGCGTGCACACACACACTATTGTTAGACAATTTGGAAAGGTCAATGTTGAAGCTAATCACATTGGTACTTTAAAAGAATCAAGTTGTTTTTTTTTTCACTAAGTAAGAATTGGTAAATAGATCCTGGACAAACACATCGTCATTTCTGCTATTGTTTTTAAGTTAACAATTTTTTCATCATGTTTTGATATTTTTTTCAATGAACAGTTGCTTAATTTAACTTTTTCAGGATTGGCATTGATCATTTTCTGTTTTGTTTTGTTTTTTGTTGTTGTTGTTGTTGTTTTTGGTTGGTCGTGGGGCCTGAACTCTGGGCCTGGGTGCTGTCCCTCAGCTCTTCAGCTCAAGGCGAGCACTCTATCACTTGAGCCACACCACCACTTGTGGCTTTTTCTGCTTATGTGGTGCTGAGGAATTGAACCCAGGTCCTCATGCATGCAAGGCAAGCACTCTATCACTGAGCTACCTTCCCAGCCCCTATTTTTCTGTTTTAACCTGATGTTGTGGTAATCATATCAATAGATTTTTTCTAATGTTGTGCCAGACTTGCTCATTTTTTTTGCAATCTCCTAACAAACTGAGAGGTTTTATTTGTCAATATTCTTATACGATTGTTATATCTATACGCATAAATGGGAATCCTGTAATTACTCTTTTTTTCTTGTCTAGACTATCCCTCTAGTTTGGGTTTCAAAGTCATACTTTATTTATAAAATTATTTGGCAGCCACCTTTCCTTTCCTAATCTCTGGAACAAATTGTATGTAATATAGTCTGTTCCTTCCTCTCCTGGAACACCATCCTTAACTGAAGTGTTCTCTGTGTGCCATTAGTATATGATCTGTATATGTAAATCTATCCAGGTTACTTAATTCTTTTTGAAACCATTTTGATAATTTGTTTCTCTATATATTGTCCACTTAGTATAAATGTTCATTTAGGTTGAAGTTTTTTTTTAAGAGTTTACTCTCTTCACAGCCCCCCTCATTCTTTTCATTTTTAATCTGTTTTAATGTTTGTTCCTCAGACAGGGGATTGCCTTTTATATTAGTCTCTTTCAAACCATCATTTTGAGTTTTATCCATCTTCTCAAGTTCATTAATTTTTGTCTTATATTAGTCTTTATTTCCTTTGAGTTCTTTATTTCTCACCTTGTTTCCTTAAGTCATCAATTTTCCATGATTCTTACTGTCTAATGCATGCATATATACTACCATGATTATTCAGCTTCCTAATTAACACTCTCTAGTCATATTTATTCACAGAGTTACTAATGCACCTAATTGTCCTAACTTCCTTCCTGCCCATCTCCATCCAGCCTAGGAAGATGTAGTGGGAGTTTTGGCAGCTGTCTTATCAAAAGCCAGGTGCAGCGTTCAGGGTTTTCCCCAGGCACATTCCCTTTACTCATCCTGGTAGAGGGAAAACAGAGGGTGGTCCGAATTGCCTTTATTCCTCACAATCACCAACTGATCTTCTAAGTACTCCCAAATTATATCGTTTGAGCGATTACTTATACACTGGAGATGCAAAGAAGTCTGCTTTCTTTATTTCTCAGACATCACTGGTTTTGTTTGCAAGAAGCCTTTCTCCAAGGCAAGTGCAGTCTGTTTGGTCAGCACTAGTTTATAGACTCTCTTCTCTCTTTCCTACAACTGTGCTGCTCTTTTCAGTCTGATTTTTATTCTCCTTGACAGAAAAGACTTGAATTCAATCTTTTCCTTTGGCTAGTGAATGAGCTAAAACAGCATGTGCACTTGGCCTTGAACTCTCTTACAGACCACATTTCATTTCAGTCTTCAGTTTTTTGGCTGCTTGTCTCAGGCCAATGGGTACCTCCTGCTTCCTATTTAAACAGCTGCCTTTTAACACATACCTCACTGAAGATCTTCCAGTGATCCTGGACTTCCCTTAACCTGTCTGCTCTGGGTCTTTTTATCTTTAAGATGACAGGGTTGGACTGGGAGATGTGTGAGGTGCAGTCCAGCACTAAAACCTGGCCTGACCTGCAGAGAAGCAGACAGCTCTGTTCAGCTCTGTGCCTCCATTTCTGAAGCCATTGAAGTTATCCGCATCCCCAGAGAGCCTTTTGTGCCAGCTGTGAACTCTGTTTCAAAGCAGGAGCAAAAGAAAAGGGCTGAGGGGGAGATATTATACAAGTGAAGCTTAATCTCCTGTGCCTCCCCTTAAAGCAGGAAGGAGAGTTATTTGAGAAGCAGCTGGAAGAAAGCCCCATGATAGGACCCAGTGTCCTGAGGTCCTAACCTTCCTCATTCATTAGTGATGTGATAGGTGTGGATAGCCTTTGCTCTCTGCACCACTGTTTGATCTGGAACTATCCAGCAACTAGGATAAAGCTGTATTTGCTTTTCAGTTCAAAGGCTAGATAAGAGGGTGAAATAATAATGTGCAAAACACATGTAAATTTTTGCGCTTTGGCCAACTTAGGGCTCTTAACTACTGCTGTTGAGGTATTCCCCCTTCTTGTCCAAAAAGAAAAATGATAATATAAGTAAGCTCTGTGTTACTTTATCATTTGTAGTCCAAAGAAGTTATTCAGTGAGCTGCTTTCTGTATATAAATGAATTAATAATTCTGCTATTTCTCTGTAGCAATACATATGAAAAGCTTGCACCGGTCAATATAAAGTACTGTTTAGATGAGACGTTGTTTCTATTGTTCACACTGCTCTTTATTATCTGTTGTCTGCTCACTCTTCAGCATTTCATATAGATTTTTCACAGCCTACTAACCCTCGTTTCTGATATACCAGTCGTCATGAATTCCCTATCAGACATCGGGTTTATAGTGCATTTTAGAAACCTTGTTTCTTCCTGTCTACATTATGGTTGTCCACATGGCTTCTATCTCAGCAGCTTATGTGTTCCCTATTTTAGTGAGTCTTGTCCCTCCTGTGGCACTTTTTCAACACTTTCAATTCAGCAATACATGTTTGATGAATTAAGATGAAGGTAAGTTAACTGTATTTGTATTTTCAACAGGTCTGTGCTGTCAACATTGTCTCTCAAGATGGAGAACAGAATGGCCTTATGGGGAGAGTGGATGAAGGTGTAGATGAATTTTTCACCAAGAAAGTGACCAAACTGGATTCCAGGTGAGTTACTTCATTAGCAATACTATCTAGTTCCCATTTAAGTCACTAATAGTTACAATTAAACACAGCATATTAAGTCTTTTTTTAGATAGAAAATGTACAGTTGTGTTGAGTTTATAGCATATAGTCTCTCAAGCCAGCAACATACGTGTCACCTAGAACATGGCAGAAATGCTCATCCTCAAGGCCCTAACCACAGGCCTAGTGAATCAGAAACAAGATAGAGCACAGCAGTGTTTCCATAAGCTCTTCAGCTTAGGTGGAGGCACTTTTCTTAACCAGACCTAAAAATATACCACCTCAATGTATTTTGGCTGGCGGGGCGGCGGGGGGGGGGGGGGGGGGGGGCGGGGGGAGGGTGGAAAGGGGGGGTGCTTTTCTCATTCACTCAAATTATAAGACTCTGAGCACTGCCATATCAGGGTTCCTTACTTTGAGATTCTCCTTGTCCATAATTTGATACATTTGACAGGGGATGGGGTGGAGGAAGCTAAGTCATTGCTAAATGGCATGATCATATGGTGTCAGAATAATAGAATTGGCAAAGAGGTTAGTCTCTGAAGACTTTTTCTTGCATTTCTTTTTTTTTTTTATTACTTAGGATGCTATTTTCTTAGAAGTTAGCTTGGTGGTGCTTCTATTAATAATAATTGAACTGGAAATACTCCAGTCTTTAAACCTAGTCTGTTCTCACCTAAATGCAGATCCATCCCCAAATATGCTTCTCACAAGGCTGTGTGTCTATGAAGTATTCTTCACCTTGAGATATCAGATTCAGGAAGGTGTTTAAACCGTACTGATAAGTGTAGGGCGGGCAGCCCCTGACAGGGAGGGAAGACCCTAGTCTGTTCTGTAGATGTTTGTGCCTTATCTCCCTTCTGCAAAGTGATGAGATAGAAGTAAGCCTGATTTTTATATCAATAACAGTATAACTTGCTGCATCTTGGGAAGTTTAGGACCCAATTTTTTGTCTTCTTTGACACTGGCCTTGATGCTTAGCTCACTACAATTTGGCAAAATTCTATTCTATTTTTCAGGAACCTTACCTGTAAAGCTCATCTATTCTTTGCCACTTTTCCCATGACTGCTCCATCACCACAAATTAATTGTTTTTCCTCCCCTGCTGACTTAGTACATTTTATTTTCATCCTATGCCCACATCTGTTAGAGTACCTACAATCCTTTGAGAATTTGTTTGGTGTGTAATTCTTTTACAATACAAGGATTGGATGAATGTATTTTCAGTGTAAAAGATTCAAGAAATACCAACATTAACAGAGCAAACTGGAAAACCTTTCTGGATAAATAGCTGTGTAATGTTTTCAAAACTTTTTCCAAATAGGATACTGTTCTTCCAGAGTCTGTTTTTGTTCCAGGTTGAATCTTTTTTTTTTTTTTTGTAATGGTGCCAGGTTGAGCTTGAGGCCTTAATGCATGCTGTACTATATCTACATCCCTTGATTTGGTCTTGATTTGTAACCCAGGCTGGCCTTGAACTCATGATCCTTCTGCATCTTTCTCTCATGTGCTGGGATTGTAGGCATGTACGCTATACCCAACTAAGACTTGCTTGGAATTGAACCCAGGACCTTGTGCATGTTGGGCAACCACTCTACTACTGAGCCATCTAGACCTAGCCCTTAACTTCAGTCACTGCTTTTGAATTCAAGACAATTTTGAACTTCCATATAAACTACAGATAGCATTATATACTCTTTTCTTAAACTTTAGAAATGTGTATTTAAGTAGTGGGAGATTCACAGATATTTGATAAAGACCATACATACTGTGAAACCTGTCCCACTGTGGTTTCTTCTGCCATTATGATACTTTAATCATTATTTGTCTCTGAACGAAAGTTGGGGAAATTTGATGGGTGTAAAATCACTTTCTGCAAAGATACTACGCTAGGAAAATTCTGGTTATGTTTCAGGGCACAAATAAAACTACCCATCTCTGTTTTCAAAAATCCAATGTAAGTTTTTTTTTAATTTTATTTTGTTATTAAAAAAATAGACATCAGCCCAGCACAAGTGTTAGACTCTGAGTTCAAATCCCAGTAGCAGAAAAAAAAGATTGCCAAGGTATATGTCAAAATTATAAAGGAATTATGAAGAAGTTTGAAAAATCAAAGTTATGTACACTCACAGTTTAAAATATCAAATGTTTAATTGGCTATGGTGGCACATGCCTGGAGGTAGAGGTTGGAGGATCAGAAGTTCAAGGCCAGTCCAGACAAGGTAGCAGCAAAACCCTATCTCAAAAACAAAATGAGGTGGAGCTCCATGAGCATAGCTCAAGTGATGAGCTACTTGCATAGTATGCACAAGACCTTGGGTTCAATTCCTTACTTCTTCCACTCCCAATTCCCAGTAGTAACTAATAATTTCTCTTCATTAGCTGTTTGGTTTGTTTCATTTTTTTCTTAATAATATGTTCCACCAACCTCTGTTTTACAGTTTTATTTTAGATGATAATTGTAACTATTAAGTTCTTATTATACAAATGACAGTGTAACTCATCTACTCTGTCCCCACCAGTATTTTCCCTCTTTCACTGTGTCTTTCTTTTTCCAATCTTTATTTAATTTTATCATAATTGTTAGATTAATATTTAGTATTCATTCTAGCTATGTAAATATGCACAATTGACTTATATATTGTGATTACATTTTCTTTCCAATAAAACTTTTTATTTTTCCTGGAGTTAATAACTATCCCCCTTTTCATTTATTTTCTGCATTCTTGTTTTTCACTTACGCTCTACATCTCTAGTAAACCACAAATGTCTCAGTTTGCTCAAGTATTCTGTTGCATTTTCTTTGACTCATCTCTTACCTATGCCTAATAGGATTCTGTGCGGCCTCTAGGTCTCCTTCGCTGCTGGCTTTCTGGGATTTTCCTTTATTATCTACCAGGGTATCCCTTCCTGTCTGTCATTCTTATGTCTTTTTCTGTTTGTGTTGATCCCATTGTTTTTGTGGATTACTTTCTGCAATTGGTTTAAATAATATCACTTGGTGTTTAGAAGTTGGAATTTTTAGTCAGAATCCATGTTGAAGTAGAATTTTGGAAACTTAGCTTGATTATTTTATATCTTAAGATGTAATAAGAGTCCCATGTCGTCGTCATTATCACCATCATTATCTTTAAGTAGTTCACAAAAGGGTTTCAATTTAATGTAACAGTTTATGTGTACAACAGATCTTGGTCAGTTTGTCACTTATTTTTGTTTTCCTTTTTTTGGAAACACTGGGATCATCTTGAGTTCTTGGAATACTGAGTTGCTTGTTTGTTTAACCAATTTGCAAGATGTCCTTTTAATCTGAAAATTTATCTCCATTTGGTTCCGTAATTTTTCTTGAATTATTTCTCTCATTATTCTCTTCTGTTTTCTCTGTTTTCTGTTGTTGTTGTTAAGCCTCTGGTATTTGATTTGAGTATTTCCTCCATGAATCTATCAGTTCTGACCTTTTCTCTCCTCATCTCTTATTCTTTGTGTCCTTCTTCCCAACAGTCCTGGAGATTTCTTCAGCTGTGTCTTCCAGCCTTAAGTTTTCCACTGCTGCCATGACATTTCTCTATTATTCTTCTTTTGTGGATGTAACATTCCTTCCTCTCTCTTGTGATGGAATGGGGCACAGACAGGTTTCTTGGAAGTTTGTGAGGCAGGGTTCATAGCTAATGGGCTTCAGATTTCTTGGAAGTTTGTGAGGCAGGCTTTGTAACTAGTGGGCTTCAATGTAAGTTGATCCCTGAGTGTTAACACAATACCGTAAGTCTTTTTTATAGGTTTCATCTCCTGCCTGGATATATACCTCTTATGGATTGAGTGAAAGAAAGGGGTTGAAATGTCCAATATTTAGACTTCTTTTTTTTTTGGGGGGGGGGGGGAGTACTGGGTTTCAAATTCAAGGCATCTACTAGACATATGCCTAGTGCTTTTTGCTTTATTTGCTTTTATGCTATGGCTTTGCTTTTGTGCCCAGGGCTAGCCTCAGACCTCAATCCACCTACTTCCATCTCCTACATAGTTGGGATCATGGGTGGTGTGATCCAGCACACCTGACTTGTTCTTTGAGGCAGGGTATTGATAACTTTTTACCTCAACCATCTTATCTCCATCTATAAAGTAGCTGTTTTTACAGATGTACACTAGATGGTGCCAAGCCTTATTGAGGATGTCTTGAACCCTGTTTTCAGTATTGTACACTTCAGCTGCATTCTGAGTTTCTTTCACTCTCTGCAGTAAATGAAGTCAGAGTGGAGTGGGCATTCTTGCTTTGGACTTAGGGAGAGAAGCTGAGGGTTTTATGAATGAGCTTTCAGCCAGCCTTTCTCTCTTCAGCTTCCCTTCATTTCTATGTCCCCAGATGCCCCTGTTCCTTGTTCCACACCCACATAAATCCAATCACTTCTGGCCTGTGGATAACATTTCAGCTTTCTCAGATTTCTGAAACTGGTTTTTGCTCATAATTCTAAGGACTTTTATTGCTTTTGTCATTTCTCCCTTGGGTGGCTCAAAGCTCTGTTTTTTGGTCATCCCTTGCTGTGTGACTTTAATGGAGATTCAGAGGAGCTAAGTGGATATTGAGTCTGCCAACTTTAGATGGCTTTGTGATGCCTCTCATAGCTCTTGTGTATTCTCTTTTTCTCTTCCCATTCCCCACGTTAAAGAATGCTTGTTTCTGCCCACCTTTCCCATTGCCGTCTCATTTTGCTGCTGCTTTCAGTGGCTCTTACATTTAAGCAAGGATCCAAATCTTGGCTTGGCTTGACTACTAAGGGCAGGATTTCAGGCGTTAATCTAATAATGACAAACGGATTATTAGGGGGCTCTAGAACAATCTGGCCTTTTCCGATGTTCTCAAAGTACACAAAGTAGTCACCCATTTACGTGTCAAATTGACCCCACTTTTTTGGAAGTTCACACACATAGAGAGGCTTGACCAAAGCATCTGAATGTGAAAATTTCCCTGTGTACCCAATTCTACCACGGATAGCCTCAGGTTCTCATTCTTAGTGGCATGTGCCTCTTCCAGATGGATTCAATACAATCATACTCTACATACTCACTTTTCTAAGCAAAAATGCCTTCACTTTTGTAAAGCGAAGTAGGATAGCGGAGGGTACAATGGTAATCTTCATATTTATGTCTTCATCGAATCCTGCTAGCACTTCTATTTTGAGTCACAATCACAGGCTCTGTGTCTTGCGTTGAAATGCAGGAGATCCTCTTCCAGAGGCTCTGAGTCCCAGGAGCTTGGGGAAGGAGGAGAAGAAAAGAAAAAACGAGACTCTCGGAAAAGTGGCTTTCTCAATTTAATCAAAGTCCGGTCCAAGTCAGAGCGGCCACCCACGGTGTTGATGACAGATGAACCCTCTTCACCAAAAGGCGCTGTGAGAAGTCCAGCTGTGGACACTCCCAGGAGAGACACAAAGGCAGCTGAGCACAATGGCAGTTTTGAACGCACCGAGGAGATAAAAACCCCCGACTCCTTTGAAGAGAGTCAAGGGGAAGAAACCGGGAGGCTGGAGCGTGCTGACAGTAGAGGCAGCCCACAGGGAGGGCGGAGATATGGGGTCCAGGTGATGGGCAGTGGTATGCTGGCAGAGATGAAGGCCAAGCAGGAGAAGAGAGCCGCCTGTGTGCAGAAGGTAAGGACTGTCCTTTTGTTGTGTTTTCCTTAGAGACCGTATAGCCCTCACCATGGTAGTGTGGCACAAGTGCACTTGGGCCCAAGGGCCACAGGGCTGAGGTGAGCCACTGCAGCTTTGAAGCTCCATCATTGGCTCTGAGAATTGACCCCTTCTCCCTGAACTTGTCATAATAGCCTGTGAGTGAGAGCTGTTCTTGGAAATGCTCATAGCTGTGAAAGACTGAGTCAGCTGAATTTGAATGCAGACCTTAGGGTGATTGTGGATAGGAGAATTGACAGGCTAACGCAAATACCACAACCAGATGATCATCACATAAAGGCTGAATCTAGTTCCCATTTATTTCAAAGTTTGACTTGTTTTTAATCTGCTGAGTCCTTTTTATAATTCCATATTTAAATAACAAAAGAAAAATTTAGGAGCTAGTGTTGGTATCTTATGCCTGTATTCCTAGCTATTCAAGAGACTGAAATTTGAGGATTAAGGTTTCAAGCCAGCCCAGGAAGACAAATCTATGAGATTTCCAGCAAAAAGCTGGAAGTAGAGGGGGCTGGGAGGTGGCTCAGTGGTAGAGCGCTTGCCTTGCATGCCTGAGGCCCTGGGTTTGATTCCTCAGCACCACATAAGCAGAAAAAAAAAGCCAGAAGTGACGCTGTGGCTCAAGTGGTAGAGTGCTAGCCTTGAGCTGAAGAGCTGAGGGACAGTGCCCAGGCCCAAAGTTCAGGCCCCATGACCGGACCCAAAAAAAAAAAAAAAAAAAAGGAAGTAGAGTGGGAGGTATAGCTCAAGTGGTAGAGTGTTATTCTTGAATGAAAATGAGAAGTGAGAACATAAGGCCCTGAGTTCGAAGCCCAGTAGCGGCTGCACCAAAATAAGGATGATGATGATGATGATGATGAAGAAAAAAACCAGAAAGAATAATTCAGGGCAGTCGTTTTCTAATTGTTTGGTTACTCAACCATTGATCAAGGAAAATTTCATATTTTAAAAATTGCAATCTATTCATTCTCAGAGTCTTTTCAGAGTGTTATATACCTGTTTCATCTACTTAAAAGAGAACATTCTTGTTACAGTCATTAACATAAACATGCCAATGTTGAACTCGAGTTTTAGTTACTGTTCATTAGCCTGAGTTGTGTTTTATTTTAATTTTTTTGTACTTGTTTGTGTACTGCAGGTTAAGCCAGTGCTCAATCCCGAACCATGCTACTAGGTTTCATCTTTTTTTAAGCTTTGTTTTTGAAGTAGAATCTCACTAATTGTGCGTAGGCTTTGTATCGAACTCATGCTCTTCCTGCCTTTATCTCCTGAGTAGCTGGGATTACAAGCATATCTTAAGCTCTATTGATTTTACCTATCCAAGTGCCTCAAAGAAAGGAATATTGTCCTCTGTTTTATGCAGAGTTTCAGAAGAAAACCATTCTCCCCAGTGAACCCTTGATTTTCAGAAGGTTAATAGTAAACTACATAGCCATGTTATAAAGGGATCTTTCATTTTAACTCTAAAAACTCCCTTCTATTAAATCCTGAATCCCACTTGATTTCACAGCTGTTCACCAGACCTCTTCTATCAGCATCAGCCCCTAACCATTACCTAGTTTCAGATTCCCTCAGTCAATGATAGAGGGAAGAGTTTTGAAAGAGTCCATGTAGTTTTCAAGGGAGACAGGATGGAGTCCTTACTGGTCAGAATTCTGATTATACACTACATCCATAGCATGAGTGAGTCACATGTCCAGAGGTTTATATTTTAATCCACTTGTAACTTCTTTATAACAGTGAATGGCATATTTTCACAAATTAGCTGTTTATTTTATCAATGATGCCAGGGATCATGCCAGTTGCTTTTTTGGTGGAAAAATGAGAAATCCTACTGTTGCCTTTTTTAGTGTGTGTGTGTGTGTGTGTGTGTGTGTGTGTGTGTGTGTGTGTGTGTGTGTGTGTGTGTGTGTGTGTGTGTGTGTGTGTGTGTGTGTGTATGCTTTGGATTAATACATAAATTGACTCAAAGTGGCACAATCCTTGTGGCTTAATGTAGTTTGTTTGTGGATGGATTATGTTACTGTTCTCTGAGCGCCATCTACTGTCAGTTTGAGCAACCATCACTACCAATTTTTAGTATATATAAAGTACACACCAATCATGGGTATTCATCAGAATAATAAAGAAAAGGTTTGTTTTTAAATTAGGTTTAGACTAAAATCCCACAACTATATCCTTTATAAAGGTAACACCATGATCATCCATATAGGGTCAATAGTCCATCCATGCTGTTGGTAAAATATATGATGCCTTTGCTTTCCTCCGAATAACTCTTCTTGCATTATCGATAATGCAGCAAACATCGATAGAAGAATCAGTAGGGGAAGATTTGTCACTTATTGAGTGCAATGGGTTGTAAGTGCTTAGGAATCATATCTTTCCTTCAGAGGGGCTCACCAAGTCAGCTGCTGGCACACCGGCACACTTAGTATTAGTATTATATTATTCTTATTTTGAACAGTCAAGTTTGAGATTCATATTTACCTCAGAAAACCTAGGAAAACAACAACAACAACACAGTAGAATACAAAGGTAAGGAGGTCCTTCCTCCAAGGAACCAGCCCTGCACTATAGATGTGTCCTGAGCACAGAGGACTAGCCTGGGGCTTCTTCCTTGGGGGTCACATTTCTATGGTGATGCCAGATGATATGCTTCTTGTAGTTATGGGGCTTGTGTACATGTTCCTTATCAGAGACCTGCTTAGCCCCTCCACTAGCTAAAGTAGAGCTCTGTGATCTCTCCACTCCCTGCTACTTCCTTGGAAGAGCTGGCACTTCCAGAAGGGTGTGGCTGGACACATAATCGAATGTAGTGAGTGGATTTCAAATTTTTTGTAACATCAAAGATATTCTAATTCAACATGTCAACTTATGAGTACAACGCATCTTGATCATGTATTTTTTTAATCTATGCTCTTCATTCTAATACAGACTTACGTACCATGAGGAAAAAAGTGTATGTACCACATACCAGGTACCATATCCTATGTACTATGAGGGAAGAAAGTGGTTCCTTAGTTCAACAGTTTTAGCTTCTGCCCTGAGACTGTGGCATTTGGCTTGTCCCATCTTTAGCACCACAAGCCCCTCCTCTCTGCAATTTTAAAAAAATTCATTGAGGCTTTGGGTTGTAGTTCTGTGGTAGAGTACTTGATCAGCATGCACGAACTCTTGAATTTGATCCGTAACACTAAAAAAAAAATAAACATAAAGTATAATCTTTTTTATTTTTCTCGCAACAACCTACCTGAATTCTGTGGTTCTGAGTCAGTAGCCTTTAAGCCGCTGTTCCTCAACTAGCTTTCTTGGAAACCAAGCCTAGAGAGGATTCCTTTACCTTGCATGGAGCATCAGGTCTGCTAGAAAGAGGAAATATTACTGAACTGGCTGGCTTTCCCTAGTGCCATGCACCTCCCCCTCTGGCAAATGGGCCTTGGGAGCCCAGAGCCTGGACTGTGTCCAGAACAGAGTGTGTCCTCATACCTTTGTCTCAACAGGAGCACCTTTGGGAGGCAGATCGTTCCAGCATGTTCCATGTCAAAAAGTGACAACATTTAGGAGCTATTGTTTGTTGTCATTTGTTATCTGCTGTTTTATTTTTGCCTCCTTATACCTCAAATGAACATACACGTTGGGGATGTTTTGTTTTTGTTTTTAGAAGTTTGGGAATGATGCCATCTCCCAGGATTCTTCTAGCTCAGCCCTGGAACGATTGGAAGGAGGTGGAGCAGGTAAGTCAGGCTATTGCTGTCACTCATTTGCTTTCTGGCTTCAGGAGTCATTTGCAATTAACAGAAGAAAAAAAAGGTGCGAGGAGAGGCAGAAGAGGCCTCAGTGTTGCATTTTCTCAACTCTCACTTAAAAATACCATATCCTAAAATAAATAAGCAAATACATACATACGATACTACATCCTTTTACCAGCTCTGGCACCTCCTGGGGAGACTTCTCCTATCCTTGTAGCCTTGTGCCTTGACAGGACACCTTTTCTCCATTCCCAAAGGGAGGAAATACTGATTAGTGAAGAAGGTGGAAGAGCATAGGAACATGGCAGATGGAGTTTTTGTTGTTGTTTTTTAAATAAGCCATACCTGACATCTGGAAGTTGGTTTTGTGTACTGCAAAAGAATAGTCTTCCCTTGAAATTTGAGTTTGCGTGAAATAAATTATCCATCATTTCTTTGACTTCTTAAGTATAATTAATGGGTGATATACTTGCAATGGAAACTGGGAAATGACTTGCAAATTACATGTTAGAAACTTGACTCTGCTGTTGGATGTACTTGTGCCTTTGTATAGTATAAAATCTATAGTATACAATCTTTCATGTTAGAATTCTGTAGTATACAATCTTTAGAGTTGGACTATAAATCACATTTACCAACTTGTTCTTGACAGCTATTTGGTTAAATTTAGGTAACAGAATAGATGCAGAATGTGATGTGATGTGTGGTGGTGTTCTCACCATTAAAAATGAGATTATGACTATCAACACAGCCCTCACTCAAAACTATTGCCAGAGTCTGGTTTGATAATTAGTCATCTAGAACTGAGGTCATCTTATTTAGTTTTATTTCTCCTTCTTGCTAGATTTGAGAACCTCTCTTCTTTTTGTGCACAATGAGGAAGTTGTGCACTGCTAAATATAAAACTTACCATCTTTAGAACACCCAGGGATCATCAGAAAAGTATCAGAAAGCTCATTACTTTTCTGTGAAGAACTTTAGTCTTTTACCAGTTCTAAAAAAAAAAAAAAACACTAAAATAATCCATATTTAAATGATTGGTCTCGCGATTTCATTTTTAAAAGTGTGATTTTCGTACCACTTTTATTCTAGTGCCTAAACTGCATCCTGGTCTCCCAGAGAACCGCTTTGGTTTGGGGACACCAGAGAAGAACACTAAAACAGAACCCAAAGTGGACATGGGCTCCAGGTCCCGGAATTCGTCCAGTACACCTACAAGCCCGAAGCCCCTTCTGCAGTCTCCCAAGCCCAGCCCAGCAGCAAGGCCCACCATTCCACAGAAACCAAGAACCATCTCCCGACCTGGTAAGGGTCTTGCTTGTCTGGGAGTCAGTTGGCAATCAGGATTGGTTTGATCTACGATTGGTCTTATGAGCAGCTGGTAAGCAGGATGTAGAGAGACCTCATAGGAAATCCACAGAAAGCTACAAAAATGGTAAAGACTGAAGGATTACCTTATTCAAGACCAAAGCCCACCACATATGAGAAGTGGAAACTCTGGAGATTCTCCTTGCATTCAAGACAACCAATTGGGTGGTAGGCAGGACAGGAAAATGAGCCCTGTGTCACATAGGCCCATATACAATGCCTGACTTGGCTTACTCAACTTCTCTCCAGGGTGTTCAAGCCTTTAAAAGGCCACAGTTTAAGAAAGCAACAGATGAGGAAAGCATAAGCTGTTATGTTATCACACTATGACATCCCAAATGTGTAGAACAGGGTTTGGCAAATTGTGGGCCTGTATTTTTAAATCAAGTTTGACCAGACACACCCACAGCATTTGTGTAGATGTTTCTAAAGTTCATTCATGGACTGTGACTAAGTAGAGTGATTGCCAAAGAGCTGTATGTCTGCAGATCCTAAGGTGTTTATTCTTTGGCCACTCACAAAAAGATGGATGATTGCTAATGTAGAAAAATCTAATGACAGAATGGGTGTGTGTGCACACACATGTGCATGGAACACATGTGTTGGTACAAGGGCTCTGTTGAGGGCTGTGTGTTGGCACTCAAGACCTTAAGCTCTCAATTTACTTTTTTTGCTCAAAGCAAGCCTCTGTAGCTCCACTTTTGGCTTTTTGCTAGTTACTCGGAAATAAGAGTCATGCACTTTTAAAACCAGGCTGGTTTTAAACCATGAGCCTCAGATCTCAGTCTCCTTAATAGTTAGAATAGCAGGTGTGAGCCACCATTGCCCAGCTAGGGTGTGGTTTTGGTTTTTTTTTTTTAAACTGTTGTTAGAATTTTCAATATTTACGGAAGTGGAATGGGTAAAATAATAAGCCCCACATTAACTGTTTGCCTCATCACTTTGTTTCCTCACAGAAAACAAACTAAAGACAACATGACTGAAGCATGGCTCACATGATAGAGCACTTGCTCAGCAAGCATGAGGGCTTCAGTTCAACCTCTAGTATTACCAGAGAAAGACTGACACACACAGACAGACATTAGTATTATCTTCCTAGATATTTCCTGAGGTATTTTTTTAGCCTAACATATTCTTCTTCATGTTTCCCATGACCAAAGGATTTTATGATGCTAAAACTTTGTTTCCAAATTATTCCCAAAGATTTCAATGTGTGTTTGTAGCTACATGTCAGTAAGTATGTTGTGACTCTTGCACTAGCTTTGACAACAGGAAAAGGCAATGTACTACAGTGTTACATATTTTAATACAAAATAGTCTTGTGTTTCAGACAGAAGGAACATGTGGCTCATTTATAGGCTAATCTTTAAATATCACTTTATTGAAATTGCTGTATCTGTCAAATAAGATAGGATCCTATCTGGGCCAATTTTAATCTTTTAGAATAATATTTTATTCTTTATTTTTGTGGGCATTAATTCCCTGAGCAGAAACAAAAAAAATTGGCCATAAAAATTCTATAATGCTTTTTTTTCCTTGTGAGTCATCTGTATGTAAAGATTCACTCGGCTTATGTGCTTGGAACAATTGATTCATGTGTTTGTGTTTTCATAGAAGACATCCCAGACTCTCCATCGGGCCCTAGTTCCCCTAAAGTTGCTCTTCTTCCACCTGTCCTGAAAAAAGTTCCCTCAGACAAAGAGAGAGATGGCCAGAATAGCCCCCAACCCAGTCCCAGGACATTTTCACAGGAAGGTAAGAACTTTTATTTCTGAGTTTGCTCTTCCCAAAGATAGTAATTTCAAAAGAAAGGAATGAATTCTGGTCCTAAAGAATATCTTGGCATTCAAATTAGCATCTCTTGGATGAAGGTTGAGGAACCAGAGTAATTCCTTAGTCTAGAAACTTAATTCAGCCTGCTGATGACATTGGATCTTAATGAAGAATTAAATGCATAGCAGAGACACCCAGCCCTAAGGACACACTTCTTTGCAGGAATAATCATAAGATGCTCTTGAATCAGCTCCCAGTGTGTCAGGAGCTCCTTAAACATGATTTTGTGACCTGTTTGACGCTATCTGCAGAATTTTAGGTACCAGTCGTTCCTGTCTGGGCTGGCTTTGAACCATGATCCTCAGATCTCAGCCTCTGGAGTAGCTAGGATTACAGGCATGAGCCACCAGTGCCCGGCTTCTCCCTATTCTTTTAAATGTACAGTTGACTTTCAGGTACTGGTTGTCCTTTGTAAAGTATAACATAAATGCTGTCTTTAAACTTCTCTACACCTTAAAAAAAAAATTCTAGAGCCACACAAATAGTCACATCACCCATGTCCAGATTGCTCTCATTTTGTTTGAAGTTCCTGGGTTTTATTTTAGTTATTTGTTAATGCTTCAGAATTCTTTGAATTCTTTCTGGTCTGACATCTTCCTACCTTGGCTTGTATTTATTATATTGGCCATAGTCTTATGTTGCAGCCTAGTTTTGTCTTTGTGGTTTTAGAGTCTATTAAGAAATAACGCTGGCTTTCTCTTCTCCCTTCTGCACATTCATTTGGTTGGTAAAAGCCTCACTCACCTACTGGCTATGAAAAAAGGGCAGGGGTAGAGGTGGGGCAGCGTCTGAAGCTGATAAAAGGCTTGTCAAAGAAACTAAAGGTATAAAAAGGTGGCTGGTAACTATAGATATTTCACATGGAAGAAATAAATACAGGGCTTGATATTACAGCCAAAGCTTTTAGAAGACTTGGCGTTAAGACAAGAATCTTCAGTGGTGATAAGTTAGCATGTCGAGAACCAGCGAGCATGCTCTGACAGCTTTCTCAACACACAGCCTCTCCCCCATTCCTACCACCCCCACCCTTCCCTCCCTTAAACACCCCCCCCCATCTCTCCTTTCTGTAACTGCTGACTTTGCACCTGTGTTTTCAGGGAAGCTTTGGAAATGCCTGAAAGAATTGAGTAGGGGGGTAGGTGGAGAAATTGGGAGGTACAAAGGGGTAGTAGTATAGTAAGGAGGAGGACTTTTCATCTTGTTAAGAGCAATTGAAATACTGAAGGGGTTACTCTCTCCCCCCCCCCCAAAAAAACTCTAAAGATTGAACAAAAAATCATTTTATGCACACATTTGGACAATGATGCTTTTAAAAATGTCTACAGATAATCAAAACAATGACTAGAGTAGTCTTGACAGTCTTGTGGATAAGATTGTGTGTCATAGAGCCTCCCTGGTTACAAAGAGCATGACATTGGATACCACTAGCAGACTTTTACCTACTGGGAAAAAGTAAATGTTCTTTCTTAAGGAGGTTAAAAGAATTTGGGGGATGGGGGAATACATGTTTGATTCCCCCTCCCATACCAGTAACAGATACTAGGAGACAGCTCATGCCCATCTTTCTAATTGGTTGGGACAACAGAGCAGTGGAATCCTTCACTTTCCCAGCTGGGATACAGAATAAAATAACCACAAGAGATTATGCTAATTATATTAGTTGGTTTTGAAATTGGACTAAAAATATCCATGAAATCTGAGAACAACTTCTGAATGTCCAAGGTGGTAAGATTGTAACTTTGGAGTTTATATCTCAGCTCATCTTCTACCATGGCCCAGAAATGGCAGCCAAGTGTGAGCCCTATTTTTCTCCCTAAAGACTGTTCCCGTTTTGCTCATTCCTGATTTCTTGTATATTATTCATGCTGGTTGCTTCATTTCCTTGTTCTGTGCCTCCCTTTGGACTAGCGTGCCCAACTAATTTCTGAAACAGGTAAATCACTGTGATTCTTCTGGATTATTCCATAGTGAATGTGATTTTTGTTAATCCATCGTGGAATCAAAATGGTAATAATGGGGTCTTTTTTGTTAGTATTTTTGGGGGCAGATTCAGAGCTCACCTCATTTTGCACGACATTTCCATAATGTTGGCTGTTGAATTCTGTAGATAATGGTCTATCTGCCCAGGATCAATACTTTTGAGTTCCTTGAATCCTAGGTTGGGTGGGTGAGCTGGTATTTAATTTGTAATATTAACACTTTTAATTTTAATGTAAACACATTGATGTATTTGCTACTACAAAGGGTAAAATGAGTACCTTTTCCTCAGTAGTGCAAAGAGGAGATTATTACAAAAGACATTCAGATCATGACAGTGGCAAGCCTTCCAGTAGAGGGAAAAGATCTTCAAAACTGTACTCCACCATTGCAGAAGAGGAAGTGAATGCATTTGGGCACAGGAAGTCACAGCCAACAAATGGTTAGAGCCTTTGATTATCATCCCTCACCGACCCAAAGCTTATGAACTGGCACTAACAAAAATGAACTTTAATTGAATAACTTCTATCATGGGACTGGGTCAGGGATTCATCATCTAGATGAGGTTTTATTTATTCAAAAAGCAACAGGATGGTCCTTTCATTGGGGGCAAGAAATACCGAGCCAATAATCTAAATTTAGATGTTACTATGAGGGAGGTTCAAGTTACCTTGGTAACTTGTCCATTTGAACTTTTGCCATCATAGAAGTTTATTTTTATATTTGGGGTCATATCTCCTATTTTCTTCCTTTATATCTTTTCTCTTTTTTAATGCATTAGATTAGAAATTCTTTTTATATTATTATTATTATTTATTTTTATTGTAAAGATGATGTACAGAAGGTACATAAGTTAGGTAATAAGTCAGGTTACATAAGTCAGGTAATAAGTACACTTTGTTAAACTAGATTAGAAATTCTTAATGCAATAGATTTTATTTCCTTAGAGTATTTTGACCTAAGGTGTCATTAACCTTAAACTATTGTAGGGAAAAAAATTCAATAAAAATAACCACTGACTGCCAATCTTGTGTCATATGGCTTTTCGATGGATTTTTATGACCTTTTAGTAACAAAGAAAAAAGTAGGAATTAACTTTTCCATCTTAAGGAACGATTTTTTTTTTAAAGCCCTTTCCTTAAAACTTCTATCTTCCATTTAGCCTTTTCAGTGAACTCTGTCATCATCTGTTCAAGTGGAATAATCACAGGAGATAAAAAGGAGACAGATTTCACTTCAGCTTTAACTTCCAATGGGAAATGTCTTATCCATGACAAAAGAACTCCTTAATCTCCCTGGTCACTAACTTTTTATAAATATGACTTGAAAAATCATTGAAAGGAAATCTTATTATAAAAGAAGAATATTCTGATATATCAGATTTCCTTAACAAACTTCTGCCCTAGGTGTGAACATACAATGGGTGCCAAGGGTAAATGACCTACACTGCCTCTTAAGAAACTATTCTACAATACAAGTTGGTAATAGAAATAACTTGTTTTTATTGCAAAAGGACTTTAGTATGAGCACTTTATTATGTATAATAAACTTCTTGTGCTCTAACTCAGCTTCTAGCTCAATGGGTGTAATACTTCACATGGGAACTTTTGTCTTGGAGAATTTTAATTCACATATTTTAATTAATTGATTTATCTTTTAAAGCAGACAGAGCAAGTTTATTGAATTTGAAAAGAAAGCTGTAAAAGGAGTAGGGAGAGTGTCTGTTCAGAGAAGGCTCCTAAAGAGGAATCCCCTTGATTCAGTGTTTTTTGTTTTTTCTTTTTTTTTCTTTTTTGTTGTTGTCAGTTGTAGGACCTGAACTTTGGGCCTGGGCGCTGTCCCTCAGCTCTTCAGCTCAAGGCTAATGCTCTACTGCTTGAGTCACAGCACCACTTCCAGCTTTTTCTGCTTATGTGGTACTGAGGAATCGAACGTAGGGCCTCATGCATGCAAGTCAAGCACTCTACCACTGAGCCACCTTCCCAGCCCCTTGATTCCAATTTTTAAACCAAAAAGTATCTACTGACTCATCATCCATCAACTATATTTGGAGTCTAGCCCCTGGGTCAGTACTCTGGGATGAGTCATACCCTCTTCCTTGGCTGGTGTTGACACAGGGTGGAGTTAAGGACACTACCCAGAGCATAAAACAAATGTAAAGAGAAAAGAACATTCTGTTTGGACCAGGCAGCATCTGCCCTAGATGATATCAACTATACTCGTCCTTTTTTCTTTTTTTGTAGTACTAGGCTACATCTGAGCTAAATCCCAACTGTTCCTTCATTTAAAAATGATTTCCTGTACAGGTGCATTTATAAATATACAGTTGTAATAATTCTTTTGTTTACAATCAAAATTTTTTGTGACATTGCCAGGAAAATCTTTAGTAGTTTCAGCCATAGAAAAGTTACATAACTGAACACCTAAGACACTTATTTTGTGAAAAGTTCTTTTTGAGAACGTATTAAGTCACAATTTCTTTCTCTATATTGTCTTTTTCATTAAAGATATCTGAGATTACATAGATGTTTCTAGATCCTGGAAATTTACCCTTGAGCATTTGTACCTGTTGACTTAAATCATTTATTAACACAGTATTTTTTTTCCCAGTCATGAAGGACTTGAACTTAGGGCCTATCCACTGTCCTTGGGCTCTTTTGCTCAAGACTAATGCTGTACCACTTTGAGACACAGTTCCACTTCCAGTTTTTTGATGGTTAATTGGAGATGAGTTTCCTGGACTTTCCTGCCTGGGCTGGCTTTGGTTGGTATTCCTCAGATCTCAGTCTCCTATGTAGCTATGATTACAGGTGTGAGTCATCACAATGCAATGTTCCTCCTTCAACAAAAACTAAAAGCACTTTCTACATGTGGAAAGACCACCCCTGGTGTCTCATTAATCATCCAGTAAGGCTTTGAGTCACAGTGGGTAAATGGCAGAAATAAGCCAAATCATTTTTTAAAAAGCAACCAGAAGAAATTCTGTGCTAGCTTAGATTTTTTTTCCATGACCTCATTAGCTGAAAATTCTCTTTGTGATGGGCTAGATAAAATCCTAATGAAATTAAATAGGACCATCTTGTATTAGCTTTTCTGCTTTGATTCTTAAAATAGACACAAAAGTAATTTTTATAAGGAGCTTCAATTAAAGTCATTTTATGTCTAATATCGTAATTTTGTTTTGTTAGTGCCGATTCCTAGCACTTGACCTCCTTCATCTTTGAGAACTGCATAGCAGTCTGCTTTTTGAGTGTTCCTGATTTGTTTTTTAAAAAAAAAAAAAAGCCAGGACAACTAATAAAGCCATGATTATCTACTTTTCCTTAAGTCTTTGAAGAACAGTTTTGCTTACACCAAGCATCTCTCTTAATTTCCTAAATCATGTATTTATGAAACCAACAGAGGCTATTGTTCTCAAAGCATGCTGCATATTTTTATCATGATTGTTATGTTTTGATTATATGGCTATTTTAATATTGATTTGACAGGTAAAATGCTTATTACTAGAAATATTTGCAACTGTGTCTTGAATTCCATTTATTTCCCCTCTATATTTAATCGCAAGCTGTGTTATTTATATTAGCATATAATCCTATTTTCTTGAAGAAAATAGTTGCTTTTTTGGCTTTGTATGTTGCAATGGATCATATTCGTACAGGGCATCTGATTCTGAAAGTCAGAATCAGATATGACTTTCTTGCGTCTTCTGTATTCAGCCTACAGCCAACAAATTCTTGGCTGTGGCTTGCAGTCTGTAAGCTAGTGATCTATTCATTCTTTTACCATATCCAAGTTACATTTCCATTAGAAGAATTCTTCAAGACAAATTTGGAAATTGTTTGGTATCTTTGGTTCTTGCTGGAAAGAATTAAACATTAGGGCCAACCACAACTGATTATTCTGATTCTGATAAGGCTTTTCTTCCATAAAATACAGATCTCAGCTGAGCTAACAGTGAAGAAATCTCAAAGTTTCATGTGAATCTCTGAGTTTATATGCATATTTCAGAATGTTTTTAATTAGCACATATACATATGCAAAATCAAATCAGCATCAAGAGCACAGACTTCAGGTTTGAGCCTCTCTGCAATAATTATCGCCATGATAGACAGGATGTGAATATGCAAGCAAGTGTTTGTGTTGAATAAATTACTAGTTCATTTACTTGAGCACTTTTGATCAATTAATGGTTTGTGGAATGGTAATAAGTATGTGTGGGGACACATATACAGACACACTCAACATTTTTAACTGCATGAAAATTTGTGTTGAAGAGGTATAAGAAAAACATTCTGATTTTTTAAAAACTCAAATCAAGCTGCTTAATCAAAATGCCTAAGAGAAGGTTTGTCTGAATTAGTAAAGATGTGCAAATTGTTTTAATATTTTAAAAATAAATTTTGGAGCTTTAAGTTGCAAGCAGGCAAAATCTATTGAATCTCTCTCTCTCTCTTCTCTCTCTCTCTCTCTCTCTCTCTCTCTCTCTCTCTCTCTCTCTCTCTCTCTCTCTCTCTCTCTCTCTCTGTCTTTCTTTTGGTCGTCATGGAGCTTGAACTCAGGGCCTGGGCCCCATTCCTGAGCTCTTTCTGCTCAAGGCTAACACTCTACCACTTTGAGCCATAGCTCTACTTCCTTGAGACCATCTCTTAATGATAGCCTAACCAAACCTACTTCTGTATATTTTTAATAACATTTTAATTATGTACACTCTACTAGATGCTCCGTAAGGGCTGGAAAATAAACTTGACAAAGAACATTCCTCCTACAAACCTGTTTGCACTAGGGATCTGGGCTAATGAGTCTAGACCTAAAGGCTGCGTACCTGAGTTTCCAGATTTACCAAGCATCAGTGGATTCCTGCTTCACTGTGCTTCAGATTTTCCTTCTGTGGACGGTGCCTGCCGATACCATTAAGGACATGTTAGCCTGGTCCTGAAGTCACTTTACATGCATCATAGTTGATAAAAGTTAAGCATTGAAGATAAGTATACTTAGAATAATTTCCCCTTTTTCCTTGTAGTATTGGGTATTTAACTTCGGACCTCACACATTCTAGGCTACCACTGAACGATACCCAGCTCCAGGATGAAATTTAAAGTGTCCCCACCATAGTAATGGTTTGACAGCCCTCTTGAAATAATGTGTTCTTTTCCACTCTCGTAATGTGTTGGATAAATTGTAGGTTTTGACTTCCATGACTAATATTCGCTCTTTGTCACCAAATCTGTATACTCCCCACCTCTGCTATCTCCCCAAACCCATCCTGGAAGACTCGGAAGCCAGTGTCCCTGACTTGAAGTATGATCTGCTTTTTGCTAAAAGATTCCTGTATTGTTTTTACATGAATTTTACTCTTGTTATATTTCAGATTATTATCTTTGAGATAAACAGTTTTGGTTTCATGAATTTAGAAAATACTTCTTTTTTTTTGCCAGTACCAGCATTTGAATTCAGGATTTTTGCTTGCTCCACTTGTTTGCTCAAAGCTGGTATTCTACCATTTGTGCTAATGCCTCCAGCCAGCATTTTGCTAGTTAATTGGAGATTAGGTCTCTCAGGCTTTTCTATCAAGGCTGGCTTTGAACCTTGATCGTTTGGATCTCTATGTCCTTTGTAACTTGAATTTCTGGCATGAGCCACTAGCACCTAGCTAGAAAATATTTTTTCTGTCTTATCATATAACATGAATTGGCTTTGAGATTACCTGAAAGCCAATATTGGAATTATTTTACTGTATGGATTAGAAAAAGTATATTTGCTCAGACGACACATAAACAATGTACCACCATATTTCTTTTTTCCCTTTGAGCCTGTAGTTGGAAATTTATTTTTTAGTACTTTGGTAAGGAGCAAAATCTTATGGTTTATAATAAAATGACAAGCTTATTGCAAATATCATAAGTCATGTTCTATTTTGAGGTTGAATTTATTCCAAGTATCTTTTTTTTTTTTTTGGGGGGGGGGGGAGTCTGGTCGTGGGGCCTGAACTCTGGGCCTGGGCATTGTCACTCAGCCCTTCAGCTCAAGGTTAGCACTTGAGCCACAACACCACTTCTGGCTTTTTTCTTTTTGCTTATGTGGTGCTGAGGAATTGAACCCAGGGCCTCCTGCATGCAAGGCAAGCGCTCTACCACTGAGCCACCTTCCCAGCCCTATTCCAAATATCTTCAAGATGAAGATACTATAAATCCTCGGTCACCTTGTTCTTAGTATAAGCTGAATTTGAGAGCTTTTTTCAGGTGAATATCAAGTTGGGGTTCTTTATATATGAATATCAAATTAGTTTAGTGATAAAGTATGAAGTATTTACAATTTTCTTTCCTTTCTGCCTGCCTGTCTGCCTGCCTTCCTGCCTTCCTGCCTGCCTGCCTGCCTGCCTTCTTTCTTTCTTTCTTTCTTTCTTTCTTTCTTTCTTTCTTTCTTTCTTTCTTTCTTTCTTTCTTTCTTTCTTTCTTTCTTCCTTTCCTTCTTTCTTTCTTTCTTTCTTTCTTTCGTTCTTTCTTTCTTTCTTTCTTTCTTTCGTTCTTTCTTTCGTTCTTTCTTTCTTTCTTTTTTGGTTGGTTGTGGGGATTGAACTGAGTGTCTGGGCACTGTTCCTGAGGTCTTTTTGCTCAAGGCTAGCTCTCTACCCTTTGAGCCATAGCTCCACTTACTGTTTTCTGGTGGTTAATTGGTAAGCGTCTCATGGACTTTGCTTCCTGGGCTGGCTTTGAACCACGATCCTCAGATCTCACTCTCCTGAGTAGCTAGGATTGCAGGCATGAGCCACCAGCCCCTGGCTGTGTTTGATGGACCAGTCGACCTATATGTACAATTTTTCTCCCAATACAAGCTTAAAAAGTAAGAATCTGTACAATTTAAAAATGTACAAAAAATTTAAAAAAAATCTGGCCAGGTACTGGTAACTCACACCTGAAATCATAGCTGCTCAGGAAGCTAAGATCTGAAGATCCCAGTTCAAAGCCTGCCTAGGAAGAAAATGTCTGTGAGAGCCTTATCTCCAATTAACCAGAAAAAAGCCAGAAACAGAGGTGTGGCTCAAGTGGTAGAGTCAGCCTTGAGCAAAAAAAACAAGTAAGAGAGGCCCAGATTTGGTACCTATACCCTCATATGGGTACCACTCTACACTGATAATGTTCCCAAAGATATTGGACAAAAAAATAAGCAACAAAAAAATGGAGAGTGGTTTGAGACAGGGTCCTGAAATGTAGCCCAAGCTGGTTTTATAAATGCAGTCTTTCTGCCTCCATTTGCCAGTTGCTGGGATTACAAAACTGTGCCACCACATCTGGCTCAAAAATTTTAAATTACATGTTTTCCTTTCAAAATTTCACAAGATTTTTAAAAAAAGTCTGTGTTTTTGTTGTTTACAGTCTAGAATCTGGTTGTGACAACAGAATTGGCAACAGAAGTACTGTAGTATGTTTATATTTTCATTATTGGATATAATGAGCTTTTGTTTCCTGAAATCATCTTTGTTGAGTTGGACATTTACATAATCAGCTCCTGGCACGATGAATTATTTAGCAAAATGTAAAAATCAAAATAATTAGAAGCATCAAATGAAACCTGTAGCTTTTTTTAGAACTGAAATATAATGTTTCTGGTTGGACTATTTTAATGAGGCAATTGTACTCTTCTTTCAAGCTGCTTTATAAATGACACAGATTTGGGATATTTTAGCTCATGTTGTGTCTATACAATGGACATGTGAGTAATATTTAATAACTCTTAATAGTATCTTGGAATTTAACATCTAAATAAACCATTCCCAAGGCATAACAGCAGTGAAGCCACAATCTAGTTGGAATTTTTTTTAAGGGCTTTAGAGAGACAGATTATACTTAGAATCCTGGTTCCAAGTTTTAAAGAACCTATCTTACAGGGTTATTATGAGGAGGAGTGTTAATGAAACAATTGTGCCTGGCATTTAATAAAAGCTCAGTTCCTGTAATGGTTCTCCTGCTGTCCATTTATAAAGTCACAATGAATTCTTCATATGTGTCCATACTCCCAACAGGCAGTAATTGTAATCCTTTTACCTGAGGATTGAATGTATCACGGGCAGTATTTGTGTTCACAGACATTATTTTAAAGACTGTGAAAAGTATTCATTTGCTTGAGAGTAAAGATGAGACATTAAGACTTGAAAGCTGAGACACAGAATGGTCTAACAAAAATTCCTGGGACCTTTACTGATATCCTCCCAGCCAAGGCAGAGATAACCAGCCCTAAACTATTTGCAGAAGATATCAAATGGGAATCTTTCCAGCCAGCACTTCCCAAAGGCTATGCCTGCTCCCTGGGCCACCTGAAGGGGGCAGCTGTGATTGAGGAGGTCACCTGGTACAGAACAGTCTCACCTTGGTGTGTCTCTCCTTCCTGTGTCTCTCTGCTTTGCCACCATCCTTGCCTTTGGGGTCCTCATCTCAGATTCTCAATCACATCTATGAGAGGTTCACCCTGTCATAGATTGGTTTTTGTTTTGTTATGTTTTGGTTTTTGGTATGTTTTTGCCTGTTACATTTGTGGTTTTGTTGGTTTGTTCTAAAATTGTAGTATCTAAATGTAATAAACAAGTTTGTTTCTGATGAAGTTCATCCCAACTGCTACCCTCCTCCTCACTTCTTAGGGCTCCTGTACACACCCCATTGTTAGCCAGGCCATTAGTATTGCTTTGTCAATAATCTGTCAATGCCTTTGATTTCAGTTTCAAGGAGAAGCTGGGGCCAGCAGGCCCAAGAGAATCAAGAAAAAAAGCAACGCTCCTCCAGTAGAGATGGGCCCCCAGGCAGCAGGTCTAGTGACTCCGGAGAAGAGACTGAAAAAGAGTTTATTTTTGTGTAAAAGTCACCCAAGCAGAAGTCTTCCTGGGTAGGGTGATTTTGTCAGCCTTCAGAGAGGAACCAAGGGCAACACCTCTTCCCTTCTCTTGGTGCTTTATTCTGTTCTCTTTTTTTCTTCCTTCTTTTTTCTTTCCTTTTTTTTTTTAAGTGTAAAAACAGATCAATTTCTTGATTATCAAAGCACTTTTTTTTTTTGCCTTTCCCCTAATTCTTGGCATTTGAATTCTCAATATTATTCCTATGCCCTCAATGAAAGCCAGCAATTATACCATGGGCCCTACTTGAATTTCTCTGAGGCAGCTACAAACTGCCCTGCAAGATGAATTTTCAGAGGTTAACAAAGTAACTGGATCCACAGTCACACAAGTAACTTCATCCAGTAGACCATAGGGGTACTGCTGAATGCACTTGTGTCAAATCTGCACATAATTCAATATAGCAATTTATTCTTGATGTACGCAATTGCACATTGTAATTATATTAACAGAGCACACTAATAAATAATTTGTATAAATTATATATATTAGATCTTGGGTATGATTTTTTTACATTATCCCATGGAGAACTTCTTTCCTCCTGATATGGAATTGTATATTAAAAGCTTGGTTGGTGACCTTCACATACCATCAACAATCACAGCTTAAGAACAGAGTGAGATAGGCCAATGGCTTATTTTACCATGTGCCCAGATTAGTGTATATACCCGATTGAAATGAGGTTTTATGAATATCCATGTTTTTGAAGGCCTTTAATGTCTGTCTGCATAATAGCTTTTAATGTGTGATTTTAAGAGAGAAATACTTTGACACCTGTAAAATATTAAAATACAGTTCTTTATAAGACATTTCACAAATATTCACTTACATTACAGGCTGAAGGTATTTTATTCATATGTATTATATTTATACCAATAAAATGATTTTACAAGTGGAATTTTTTTACCTTCTCTGGTTTTTTTAAAGTTAGGATTGGCTTATGTTGGTGACTTGAAATTTGTTTCTAAGATCTAAAATAATTACCATTCTTAGACCTGGGAAACATCTGCAAAATACATATAATTTGCTAATTCTTATGCATGCTCTTAATTCTCAAGGGAAAAATGATAAAATTTACTACATGAGCATAAAATTCTGACCGTGATCTAAATCCCACTGCACAAATTAAGAACAAAGAAAAGATGCAGGCAGAGTAAAGAAGCTGATTAGAAGAGTTGCAAGCCCTATGGTCCTGTGTTGCAAAGGAGAATCACAGAAGAGGGAGCTTATGGGACCTGACACTGTCCCTTACCATCCTCCCCCCACCATCTTCTGGTGTCTGGCATGTTCATAAGTGCCAGTAAATGGAACACTGGACAGCGACATGCTGTCGCCACATGATTTTATGATGGCAGACAGAGACAAAATCATTTCCTCCAACTGTGGCTCTGCTGTGGTTAAACACTGGTAGGCTTAGACACCTCTAAAGATTGTCAAAGTGGGATACACGTAAGGCAGGGATGGGTGTGGTGCCCTAAAGAGCTAAGAAAATGTGAGAGGCAGACTCATGCCTCAACTAAGTGTGGTGATCAGACTCATGTCAGTTGTGCTCCATGAAGGACATTAGTTAGCATTGTGACTCAAGACACCTCAGAGGAAGTGACATTTATGCAAAGCCTTGAAGTAATGCCATCAGAAATACAGTGGCCCTGTCTTATTCTTATTCTCCCTCTGTTAGCCAGAGGGAGATGCAGAGCAATCAAGCCCATGTTTACTTAGAATTCTGCATGGTTTAAAAAGCCCACTTGCTTTCAATTCTACCCTCTTCTTTTTGAGTTTCAGCATGTGTTCTGTCCTTTTTTATTTTTTACTGTTATTATATAGGTGCTACTTTTATATAGAAGCTGTTCTTAAAAGCAGGAAAAGGTCAGTGAATAACCTCATTGGTTTCCTACACAGCTTGTCATGCAGTGGGAACGATGGAATATTTTAACCAATAATGTAATCAGAAATGGATTTTACAATACTAGGAACTGAAGGTAGATACCTAGAGAAGTGAATGAACAAGAATGCTGCATTTTCCCTCTCATGGTGATCAGGATGTGTCCACTTGTGATTACCTTTTAACAGAATTTGATGTAACCTAAGCCACTGATAGTGAATTGCTGCCACCCCCCTTATTTTCCCTCCCTCCCCACCTTGTTTTACATATGCAGAACCTAAGCTAGGAGTAGGATAAGGAATTCACATTGCACTCCTAGTTCTTTGGGAGGTGACTCCCTTGTGTGACTTTAATGAGCAGATTCTTCTTCTAATTTTTTTCTCCTTGTTTAACATGGGTTAGTTTGGGTCTATATAGCACGGGCCATTGGTCAGGCATATGTCAAGTGTTGGAGAAAAATCAAATTACAATCAAAACCTGGTCACTGAAAAGGCGGGAAGAGGGCACTGGACACCTGCTTCACTGGGAAGGGAAAATAAAGCATTTTCATTATTGCCCCTGCCCTGTGTTGGCTCATTTTTCCCAGACCATTCAGTTCTTCTAGTTGACTGTTCATTTAATGCTTCATTTGCAAAACAGCTATGTTTCCAGAGAAAATAGTTCAGGAACTGAAAGGCAAACAACAATAGGCCTCCTTTTGCTAAGAAGAAGGGAATTATAAGAGCAAAGCCCAGTCATTAGGATGGCTTTGATATTTCAATAGAAAAGGTGTATCTGCCCTCAATCTCAGATGTGAAACTCTTAAATTGAGAAAGCCTTGGAAGGATTTTTGCTCAGCACTTTCACCTGCTAGCACTATGAAAGGCAATCCTGGATTATAATGATGTTGGCACTTTCATGGAGTCTCTTTGCTGTTTCCCTCAGCCCCAGGGGGGTGTCCTCAGCAGAAGGCTATCCATTGCAATGCTGACCCTCATTTCCACTCTCAGCCCCTCACTCTTATCATTGCCATCTACCTGTTGCCCAAATAGGAATTTACCTTCCTCAGTTTCTGAACCCAAAACCTAACCTCTTAGCCAAACTACTAAAGCCAAGAAAGTCGAGGAAGACAAAGGACGAAGGAAGAACAGTGTGTTCTTTTGTTGCCTGTGCCTTTTTATTTTTCCTTTGCACTGAGTTTGGACTGAATGAAGCAGAACTGCAATCAAAAGCTGTTTGAGGTAGTCTGCTCCTTGCCTCTGATGGTTCAGCCCAGGACAGGGCAAACTGATCAGTGATCTGCATCATTTAACATCCAGTCTCCTTCCTGGCTGATCAGAGAATGAAGATGAAAGTCCATTCCTTACTGTGAAAGGTCACCCAACAACTCCTCAGGGTAGGCTGAGGCCTCCATTGAGATAAAGACACAGTTCAGGGTTCCTCTACTCACCTTTGCCCTCTCTGCCCACTCATTTCATTCTGCACATGTGTTCTAAAGGAAACCCCAATAACTGAGACTCCATGTCAGAGTTAGCTTCCTAAGAATCCAGCCTGTGATGAGAGTGTATTTAAAGAGGCCCATATCTACATTGAATGCATGTGACGGAATATTTCTAATTCATAACCAGCATCATAAGCATCATTGAGACTCTGAACACTTCAGGGATTATACACCAGGTTTTCCTTTCATACAAATACTGTCACTGTTTCTTTCCCCAGGACAGTATTGGGCAACTCCTTCTCATGTAGCCTCCTGGCATTTCCTTGCCAGAGAGAGGGTGCATCTTGGGGGAGAAATGCTGCCCTGCAGCTTCCTATGAGAGCAAAACTGGTCTTCCACTAGCAGAGGCTGCACAATTAGGCTCTGGAAACATTTGCGAGTTCCTTTCTGGCTTCTCTCCAGCACTATAGCCATCTTTGTCACACCACAAGGGCTGAACTCTGATCTCTTCATTAAACATTCACAAATATTTGGAGTGACTATTACATGCCAAACACCAGCATAGTGTTTTCCTCTCCCTGGAGACTACATCTGGCCCAGCATTACCAGAAACTTCCCCAACCTGAGAGCCATTCCTGAGAGCTTAAACTTCTTAGTAGCTTTCCTAGTGCTAGAGTTAATTCACTCTTTAACCTGAGTTCCACATTTTGTTTCTTTCCATTATTTTTAATCTCTTTCTTGACCAGAGTAGCTTCCAATTCCCAGTAGACGCCTCCACTGTTCCCCCATCCTTAAGTTTTGCTGAACTGAAGATTCTCCATGGTATATGCCAATATGGTGAGCTTAGTGCTTAATGCTTTCTGGTATTTGTGAAGTGTTTCCAAAAGCTCTATTATCCACAGTTCTCATACAAAGAAACTGAGTAATAGAGTGGTTGGGGCCCTCCAGAAATCCTCTAGAAAGATGGAAAAGATGACAAGAAGAGTAGGAAATACCTGAGCTTTGGTCTGTACCAGGCACTGTACAAGCCATTTTGCCTATTTAAATCCCTAGAACAACCCTGTGCAAAGGGTAGTATTCTCATCCCCATTTAAAAATAAAGAATTTAGGACTCAGAGAAATGGAATAACTTACCCAGGGTTACACAGCTTATGACCCAGGCAGTCAATTATCAAGACATTGACCTGCAAGCATCACAGAACACCAGCCTATTTCCTGATTCCCCATTCAAAACTCTTGGAAACAGGTGGGAGTGACAGAGAAGAGCATGGACAAGTAAATCCCAAAGTTCCCACTAACACTACTGCATAAAGCACAACCAGTCTCCTGTCTGTAGAAAAGTCCTGGCACTAAGTACTACTTAAATGAGTAGAACTGAGGCTCCTCCAGCTTTGCCTTTGCAACAAGCTGATACTGGGGAGAGGTGGAAACAAGGTCCCACCCAGAAGAGGGGTTATTTCCTTAAGATTAGAACCCCCAGGGTCCCAGTGCTGGTTAATAATGCACTGATTGTAGCTTTATTATCAGCCACAAGAACAGAAGCAGTCTTGATTAGCTCACAACAACCTCCCTGGGCAAAGTTAGGGAAGTGGCTGGTCCATTTAATGCAAGCAGGTAGCAATCAAAGGATCCTCTGCTTTCTCCTAGCCAGACACCCAAGGCTGGCATAATCTCCTTTGTGGTCAAGCCTGGAGCACTGGAGCATGCCAATGCTGCTAAGCTTAGATTATTACAGTGTTTTTTGGAGATCTAAAAATGTTCCAAATGTCTATTTGCCATATATATATATATATATATATATATATGTATATATATACATACATATATATGTATACATACATACATATATGTATATATATACATATAGATATAGATATATGGCAAATATATATATGGAGACAGACAGAGAGAGCTCAAGGCAGGAAGTTCTTCCTGACTTTGCAGATGCAGGTGGGAAGGAAGTGCCATGCCTGAAAAGCCCTGTGGGCACCATGGCACGTGCCTCTTTGTTGGCACAGGGACTCTGCCAGCTGGTTTGTGATGTCTCAAAGAAGTGATTTGGCTTTTCATCCACAATGTGAAGGTGTCCAGAGCAAAGCTGGGCCTGAAGATATCTCTGCGTGTCCAGTGGCTCTACCACCTGCCCTCAGCATGGTCTGTGTTCCCAGGCTCTGGAAGCTGGTCCTTGACTGGTACAACCACTCGGTTGGCTGTTGGGGCAGCTGTCATGGGATGGGATGTAGGGAGGAATGTGAAAGGGCCAATTGGGAACAAGGACATTCATAAAGCTCTGAACAGAGATCATAGACTGCCCCTGACCTACAAGTGTGAAGGAAAGATGAATAAGAGGTAAGTCATGAACTAGGAATGGATGTGGGAACCTTTTCAAGTTATTTAACTGTCCAGATGATAAAGTTGCCCTACATAATTCAGACTGGAGTTTAATCCTCACTGTCCTAATGACATTAAGAGAGCAGAATCTTAAATCTGACTATAGTACTTCAAATTAGGCCCATTGGAACATGATTAAATTAGAAGAGGTTACTAGAATGGGTCCCATTATTAGTTCTGGTAGTTTTATAAGAAGCGAGAGATAGCCCACACAGGCAAAGATACAGGAACTCCTGCTGTGAAGTGAGGTAGCCAATGGAATTCTTAGAAGTATCTGCCATATTGTTTGCAGTCTCAGCTCCCAAAACTAATGGGTAAACAGACATCTATTTTTACAGTAGCCTGCTTCAGGGATTTTGTTGCAGTAAAGAAAATGGACTGATACACCTGTTTCTTCATTTAGAAGCTAGAAGTAATGGCTCTTATGTAAAAATTGAATATGCCTGTCGCATAGTGAGTGTTTAAAGAAAAACACAATAACTTTGTGACAACTATTTGAATGGACTAGCCCCAGCAGGTCTCAGCTAGGCCAAAGTTCCCTCTAATCCACAAGTTCCCCAGAAAAAAAGTGGTTCTGGAGTCTAGCTCACCTAACGAGACAGATGAACATTCCAGAATGGGAAGAGGAAAAGAGGCAGAAAGAGCTTCATGCCTAATAGTTCAACATTTGGGAAAATCATGTCACCAATAGCAGTGTTGTTCATGGTATTTGAGTCACTGACATAGTACATTGGTCTAGTTTATATTTTGTAACTCACACTCATAAGGATCTGTGTATGTGGAAGCCTGTGACTAATCTGTTTAATGTGTGGTTATGCATGTGGTTACATGTTATGATTTATATTGCTTTGGCAACCTAAGAATCAAAAAACTACTGCGCTCGAGTTGAAAACAACACAATCACACAAATTCTGACTAGTCAAAATTTCAAGAGCCCCACTAATTATCTCCCATGATGGAGAAAGGAACTTTGAATCTTCCTTAAAATTCATCTCCAATCAGGCTGGGAATGTGGCTTAGTGGTAGAGTGCTTGCCTTGCATGCATGAAGCCTTGGGTTAGATTCCTCAGTACCATCTAAACACAAAAAGTCAGAAGTGACATTGTGACTCAAGTGGTAGAGTGCTAGCCTTGAGCAAAAGAAGCTCAGGGACAGTGCCCAGGCCCAAAGTCAAAGCCCCAGGACTGGCACAAAATAATTCATCTACAACCTTTTAGTTTCCAGAAATGTCTTTCAAAGTTCTCCCTTGGTATTTGGATTTAGGGATAGCATCACTGTTCCTGTTTCCTTCCCTGTGATGTCCATCTGTCTCTGTCTGCCCAGTAAATAACAATATGTGGTTAGCTAAAAATCCAAGAAAGGAAAGCAGAAAGCCTTCCTTCCCAGTCTAAACTTCCTAGACCATTCTTTTTCTGATCTGTCACATCAACCATGTGACTTGGTTCTACAGGCCCAATCAAGGTAATCCCACAAGGAGTAGCGATAAACTAAACCCAGTCCAAATTGCAGGATTAGAAAAAAATCTTTATTACAGAAGCCACTATTCGAATAAAATATGAGTCATACCATTGTCAATTTTCTTTTGGGTAAGCTCTAAGGCAGATATGAGGCAGACCTTTTTTGGAAGAGGGAAAATAAATGTTACCACCTAGCACCAGTGGTCTAAGCCTATAATCCTAGCTACACAGGAGGCTGAGATCTGAGGATTGTGGTTTGAGGATCGTGCCTGCGCAGGAAAGTTTGTGAAACTCTTATCTCCAATTAGCCACTCAAAAACCAGAAGTAGCACTGTAAGTTAAAGTGGTAGAGCGCTAGCCTTGAGTGAAAAAGCTCAGGGATAGTGCCCAGGACCTGAGTTCAAGCCCCATGACCAAATTTAAAAAAAGAAAGTTACTTTGGAATGGAGCTTTCAACAGAACAGGGAACATATCTGGAAATAAGAAGCCAGAGCTAACTGGGAGAGATAGAGGGAAGAGGTGACATTGTCCTAAAAGGAATGTAGGCTACCTGACTTATGTAACTGTAACTCCTCTGTGCATCACCCATATAGTGACAATTAAAAAAAAAAAAAAGAAGCCAGAGCTGAACATGAGTTCTAAATTATCCTTTAAGGATGGAAAAAATAAAAAGGTTTAGGTGTTATTGCTCCATAACTGGAAGGGTTTTCACTTGAAGCAACATGGTTGGATACTGTTAAATCATTGTTAATATTAATGCTAGACTTTTATTGAAAGCACACCTTCTAATGTTTATTTTTTTCTTTAATATCCCCAGATGACCAGGGACAGAGATATTCAATTCCTTGATAGCTGTTAGACAATTCTCTGCTCCCTTGAACACAAGACTATCAGCCAAGCAGCCAACTGAACTGCCTTCACACTAGTCTGGCTTCTTTGAACACTCCTCAGCCATAACAACCAGTGCAGCTTGTGGGTAAAACACAATTCTGGCTTCAGAAAACACCATCTCAGCCATTACCATTTCAAACAGATTTCACCAACCCTTTTTGCTATCATAAGCCTAGGTGAGCTCTAGATAACCCTGTGTACCCTGCAGTTTTTGTCACTTAGACCAGAGGGGAAGCACTTCCCCTGTGAACCTAAAAGAAAGCCTGTGATTGGTGCAAACATAGACCTTTATTTGCATGAAGCGTTGTGCTATGATTGGTGCAGACACAGCTGTTGATTTACATGAACCTCTATGATTAGTGTGAACAGCTTTGCAGGACTCCTTTACTAGCTATACAAGTAGGTTATTTGACTTTTTGAGTCTTCTGGGAGACACACTTCTTCTAAGATGGCTTCTTGCCTACTTGTAATCACCAGTATTCCTAGAATGGGCTGAGCTGGTAAAATTAGAGAAGAAGCCAGAGGATTTGCCTAAAGTGGTAGCAGTAGTGACAGTAGCAATAGTAATGACAGGACAGCTGAAGAGTTCCAGTGAGCAGCTGGGGCAGAAAAGACAAGGAACAGAGACAATGAGGGCAATAAAAGCAGTAAGAGCTTGAAGGCCCTGGCTGCAGGAAGAGTTTCATAGCGTTAACCAAACTTTGTGGTAAGGTTCTCATGAAACCAGAGAGCGATCTCTAATACCTATTGCTGTAGAAATGAGAGTCCACCACCTGTGGTCTGGTTAAGAACTTTAATAACAGATAATATTGCCTGCTGCTGGTTGTTGCTTGTTCTGCTGGTTGCTGTTGCTATTCACTGCTGTTGGAATAAGGTTTGAAAAAGCCGCCAAAGGCCAAGGAAGTAGCTCAAGTGGTAAAGTGCCTATGTAGGAATCATTAGGTCCTAAGTTCAGTCTTCCAAACTGCCAAAAATGAAATAAAAGAATAAAACAGAATAGGTGTTAATTGCTAAAATGTACTGGTGAATAATAAGCCTTCATTCTAAGTCCCTGGAACCAGAGTCTCTGGCTTTTAAAGTCCAGAGCAGTAGACCCCACCTCTCAGTGTTTGAAGCTGTATGTCTCTAGGTCTGCCAGTCTAGTTTCTAGGCCTTAGGCACTCAAGGGCCTGATATCACTAGAAGAACTTGCTTTCCCACGATTGCTATCTGGTAACATCATGGTTTACTTCTTCATTGTAGAATTTCTTCTTGATTTGTGGATAGGAACCTTCTTACTCTGTCCTTATATATCCTTTCTTCTATGAATGTAGGGAGAGAGTGTGATCTAGAATCTCCTTTAAATATTAAAGTTCCCACTTCTAAGGCCATGTTTAACCTTAATATCCTCTCTAAAGTCCTTTATCTCCAAGTAGAAACACATTGAGGTTATGGCCTACACAAGAATTTTGAGGGGATCTAATTCAGTACTTAACAGGCTATGTATGTTATTTGTAGATTCGCCTCTCCATAGAGAGGACTACTTTATCTCCTCACTGCATGATAAGGTTAAGGACAAGGTCTTGCCTGCTGTGTGGAACCTGTGTGTACCCAGGTCTTCCAGGGTTGGGCAAACACATTCCATTTGGAAATCAGAAAATGTCCAGAAACTTATCGTAGCCACATTTTATTTTCTACCTTTTATCAGTAATCAGGCTAATATTTTGATCTTCATGTGAATGGGTCTTGTTTCTCAAGGAAGGGAAGCACTATTATTTAATGAATTCCTAAAATGTACAGATCAGGAAACTGGAAAGACAATCTCCCAAGACTACATCCTGCTTCAGTCTTGTGTTTTATTTCTTTTTTTTTCTACTTATGTTCCCTTTACTGAACCCCAAGTCATTAGGCTAAAATTCAGACATAAAATAAATTTATGCTCGGATGGAGTTGTTACCCATGGGTCACTGCTGTTCTATTTAGAGCTAGCAGCAAAGTATTTCATATCCAGATTTGTCAATATTTTGTCAAGGAAATATCAGCCTAGATGATGCCAGAAAAATAACGTGAAATCTCTCCAGGTAAATATTGACATATCTTTGAGCTTCCTGAAAGGCGAGTTGTGTTTAACTCCATGAAATGCATTCTGTTCAGCTTAGAAGCAGATGCTCCCAGGAAGCAAATGAATTCTTGTTTTCTCTGTTTGTGTGTGGGATTTCCCAATCCTGACTCTAATGGAAATGTGAAGGAAGCTCCTAGAAAAATACTGACCTTTCTCTGAAAAGAAGCATGTCTCTTGACATGCTTCACCTAAGTGCACTTATTCTCAGAAAAACACGTCTTCCTCTTTTTCAAAAGTGCTCCTTCAGTCCCAAGCAGGAGACTCTATTATGCACATAGCACTGGTTCCTGACATTCACAGATATGCACCCAATCTTATGTCTCAAGCCAGTTAGCTTTCTCTTAATGGAGAAGTCCCATTGCCCTAGCACAAGCCCTGGCTGTCATTTTAATGAGCATCAGCAGGCATCACAGGCTACACAGGACTTTGTGCCCAATAAGTCCCCAGTTTGGGTAAGGTAGGAACTTGAAGAAATCCAGCAGTCCAATGAGACTCTAATGGTTTTCCCATTTCTAGTGTTCAGGACTTGAAAATGGAATCGCTTTTTCAATTAAATTATTTAAAAGATTCTTCTGAAGGTACATTCCCTGATGCATACTCTTTGTTGCTCTCCTGACTTGCTCAGTTGCTCACATATGTCCATTGCCATTATTGAGCAATGAGAGGAAGACGGTGATCAGTTTGCTTTTCCCTAACCTTCCATAAATAGAATGGAAAGGGCACAAGTCAGCAAGTATGACCTTAGGCATCCATCTCTCTCAGCCTCATTTTCCTCAACACTTCTAGTGTGTTCCAAAGTTTAGAGATAATTAGAATCTTCTAGGTAGCTTTGTAAAAATACTGGTTCCAGACCCCTGCTGTTAAGGTTTTTAATTCAGCAGATCTTGGTCAAGAATCAATAATCTTGCTATATAATGAACAGTCTCAATTCAAATTAGATCCTAAGTAGCACTGTCCAAATCTGGCAAAGGAAGTCTTAGGTAGATCATTTGAATTCAGCTAAGGAGTTGAGTCCCTCTGATACTCTTCCATCCTTACTGGTTCTGAGAGTTTAACTATATGAAGCATTGACAGCAGCTCTTTCTTAGCAGGGAATTTGCAATTAGCAGCAGTGAAGCAGTTATTAAACGTCCAAATTACCTGCTAACTGCAGCTAGTTTTCCCACCTGCTGCTTTTATTCAAATCTTCCAAATAATGTTTCTAAAATTCAAGAACTGACAAAGATGAGATAGTAACATGAATGCATAATTGTATGTATTTTCATAAGTATGTTAACAAAAATATTTTATAAATCATTCTCTTTATCTTGTGTTGAACCTTAGTCTCCTACTTTCTATTTTTCAAACTGGGCACCAGTGGTTCACACCTGTAATCCTAGCTACTCAGGAGGCTGAGATCTGAGGATCATGATTCAAAGCCAGCCTGGGCAAGAAAGTCCATGAGACTTAACTCCAATTAACCACCAAAAATCCAGAAATATATCAAGTGGTAGAATACTAGCCTTGACCAATAAAGCTCAGGGACAATGTCCAGGCCCTTATTTCAAGCCCTAGGATTGGTGTACAAGTGAGCACATGCACACACGTGTGACTCAGTAGGGGAAGAACTTCTAGAGCTGAAAATATAAAGGAATGAAGGAGGGGGTGAGAGTGAAAAAGAGGAAGAGATAGAGAGGGAGAGAGAGTGAAAAGAAAGAGAATACCAAATCTTTTCATCACTATAAACACTGAGAATCTGAGATATTTTTTAAATCAAGATTTCAATTTAGGGGCTGGGAAGGTCGCTCAGTGGTAGAGCGCTTGCCCTGCATGCAGAGGCCCTGGGTTCAATTCCTTAGCACCACATAAGCAAAAAAGAAAAAAGCCGGAAGTGGCACTGTGACTCAAGTGGTAGTGCGCTAGCCTTGAGCTGAAGAGCTGAGGGACAGCACCCAGGCCCAGAGTTCAGGCTCCATGACTGGACCCCCCCCCCCAAAAAAAAAGATTTCAATTTAGCTTCTACACAGAGAAAATTGGAAATTTTTACAAAGCAAAGTGGTATTAAAAACTTAGGGACTTGTATTTCTAACAGTGTAGTAGATTAGCTGTGCTATTGACCTATACTATGAAAAGTAACTGAGAAATGCTATATAAACCATTTACAAAACCATTACAGTGTATTGATGAAGTGACAATTTGGTGGAAGAGTCTAAGGGGTCAGTAGCTAAGTGAAAATTGGATTGCAGCAAGACCAAAGTCATAGTGTGAAGATATTTTCCATATCAAGTAAACTTGTTCTTCAAATTCTATAACATTAATAAAATCTCAAGAGCCATTAAAGAAACTCACTGTAAAATTGTGACCCTAAAGAGTTATATCTCAATGTAAGCTGACTTAGAAAGAAACCATCAACTCATGCCTATAATTCCAGTTACTAGAGTGGGAAGACAAAGGGATCATTGTACAGGGCAACTTTTGTCTTGGCAAAAGTTAGCAAGAGTTCATCCCAATAAACAATATGGTCATAGAGGTGCATGGCTGTAATAACAGATAGGAGGATTAGAGTTTAAGGCTGGGACAAACTCAATCCAAAAAATAATTTAAGTAAAAAGAGGGCTAGGATCATGGCTTAAGTATGCTTAGCATGTGTGAAGTTCTGAGTTCAAAATCCCAGGACAATAAAAAAAAAACAAAACCCTTGCTTATTCCAACTGTAGGCCAGCCAGAATAGAACATTATCTATGTTTACTTAGAATATCTAATTACAGACTGGCCCTCATTATATGTTTGCTGCTTGAATGAATTCATTCCACCTCGGTAAAAAATTTAGTCGGGCCCCAGCTCACACCTATAATCTTAGCTACACAGAAGGCTGAGATCTGAGGGTCGTGGTTCAAAGCCAGCCTGGGTAGGGATGTCTGTGAGACTCTTATCTCCAATTAACCACCAGAAAACTGAAAGTGGTACTGTGGCTTAAATAGAATGCTCGGCTTGAGCTGAAGAGCTCAGGGACAGCACCCAGGCTCAGAGTTCAAGACCCATGACCAACTGAAAACAAAATTAATTAAAAACCCCTTCAATCTGTGAATTTAAAGTTGCCTTGTGAAAAGGATACCCAGGCAACTAGTGTAAGCAAATATAATTCTTTTAAAAAATTTACTCTAAGCTCATTGTTTAAAGTATTTGTATGCACAAAAGAAATAGGTATCATTAGTGAGATCTAGCAGAAAATGACACAGTAGAATCAGATTTCCAAGTAGAGGTATATAGAATCAGAATATTACATTATTAATTGTAATGCATGTTTAAAGAAGGAAAATATAAGAAAAGCAGAGACCATTGAGACAAAATCACAAATATTTTTTTAAAAAGCAAGTGATGTTAAAATGATAAATAATTACAAACAATTGATTAGTAAAGCTAAACTGAAAGTGAATTAAAAGATAGATGCTTTTAAAAGCATTTTCTTTTTTCTTGGGCTCTGTACCACATACACACTTAATTTACTTTCAGTTAAGATTTTAGATGCTTTAAAATATTGAGCCAGGCACCAGTGACTCACACCTGAATTCCTAGAAAGTTAAGAAGCTGAGATCTGAAGATTGTGGTTCAAAGCCACCTGGGGCAGAAAAGTCTGTGAGACTCATCTCCAATGAAGCACCAGAAAGAGCTAGAAGTGAGCTGTGGTTCAAGTGGAAGAGCTTTAGCCTTGAGAAATAACACCTAGGCCAGCACTTAATTACTTTGCTACAAAAAGGCTAAGGTTTTTAAGAGTCCAAAAAGAAAATTTTATATAATAATATCACTGTTACATGACATCATAGGAGAATATTTTTTTTAATGACATGGTCTATAATGTTAACTGAAACAGACAATTTACTAAACAGTATAATTTAATTTTTGTGCAAATTAAATGATTGGGAAGATATAGGCTTACGTATTATTATTGTTGGTTGTATATTGAAAGACAGAAGATTATTTACTCCCTATAAAGTTTCTGGTCTATGCTATTTAAATTACATACTCTTTAGAATAATTGTTAAGGAATCATAGAGAGAGAGATTTTTACAAAAGCATTAGTGCTATTTCCATTGTTCTAAGTTATTTTTCTCCTGATAAACATTATCCAGTTTATTTTAGACTATTTCTTTTGTCCTTTGAAGTTGGTATGGCACTGAATTAAGTTTGTCTCTGAATTCTAAGTTGGTTTATATAGTTTGTGAGGTGCCAATCATGTTTGAATGTTCAATAACTATTGAAAAATGGTATCAAATAAGCCATTCTTTATGGTTCCAGTTGGAAATATCCTGGGTTTTAGTTAGAATTGAATGCATGAGTCAAGGTTAATTAACAATTAACCTTGCTTCAAATTATAGATCATTGCTGTTTCGTGTACAACTAACCATCAATTAGCAATGCTAATGAGAAAAACAGGAAACGATTGCAGGAGAAAGCGACATCAGTAGGGAATAAAAGAAAAAACATCTCATTTTGGTCCCATCACTTGTCAAAACTACACTGAATGGCTTTATATAAATTTGAATCTCTTTCAAATGCTGGAATATTAATTAATAACAAACAATACTGACTCTATTTTTCAGATTGTCCTATAGAGTAGTCAAATTTGCCAAAATAATAAAATGAACACAATTTAAGCAGCAAGAAACTAGAGACAAAAGACTGATAAGTGCTTTCAACATAATCCCTAGAGGAGCTTTAAAGAAAATAATATAGAGGCTTACTCCAAAGCATTAAAGATCTCTGTAAAAGGAGTTAAAGTAATCACTATGCTGCACAATGTGTCCTAGTTGATTGTTTTTTGATTTTTTTGCTTTATTCTGTGTTCATTGTGTCTTATTCCTCTATCCCCACCTCACACTCGCCCTGAGGTAAGAGAACCTTTCCAGTGAGACAAAGTGTATCTCTCTCTAACCTAGTACCTTAAACACTTTCCTAATGGCTTTCTTTTCTATCAAAGTTTCAGATAATTTTCTTGAGAAATGCAGTAAGGTATGCAAACAGCATATATCTATTGTCATTGCAGGTATTTTTATTTTTTAAAAAAAGGTAACTGTTGGGTATCCAGTGATTTAAGTCTGTAATTCTAGTTACTCAGGAGGCTGAGATCTGTGGATTGCTGTTTGAAGCCAGTCATGGGTAGAAAAATCTGTAAGACTCCCCAGTAGTGGAAATGTGGCTCAAATGACAGGGTGTTAGTGTTGAGCGTTGAGCAAAAAAATCTAAGGGGCAGTGCCTGAGGTTAAATTCAAGCTCCAGTGCTGGCTCTAGTGCATGCATGTGCATGTGTGTGCACCTGCGTGCACATACACATACACACACAAGCACACACAAAAATATTGCAGTGAACAGATGCCCGGCTCCTGGTGTTCCAAATTCCAATTTTTCTCCAAACCTGAGGAACATAGCACTTCTAGTAGCCATGCTTCTCTTTTTCTTTCCCTGGATTTCACTTTTTAAAATAAAAAAACCCATCAAATAGTTACCAGTATATGCAAACAGTAGAAGGTTTTCAAATAGAAGATTGATAAATTTCAAATTTAAAATCAGTTATGAGCTTTCCCTTTCAGAGATAAGCATCAGTAATACTACTAATATTTGTACTTCTATTAATATTTGCCTTCTGATTTGTTCTATGTGTAGAAAAGCATGGTGTTAGAGAATTATGGCCTACTACATGTATGCTTTTATAATTTGCTTTTTAATATTTTTTGGTTAGTCTTCTGCGTCATTAATATTCAACAAATCACACCATATAGATGCATCATTTATTTAACCATCCCCCTACCTTAGAACTTGAACATTAATTTTGACATTTGCCTTTTTCTCTTATTTATTAGAAAACAACATCAAGTTATAAACCTTATGAGTTCACACATATTACCATTCCTGGCTGATGATTGTGTATCTAATAATTTCCCTGTACCACATAAGAAATCCATGGATGCTGAGCTCTTTTCCTCCCCTCCAGTTATGTTCTTCTCTAATTATTTTGTGTCCAGAACTTGCTTCACTTGTGCTGATCTTGTTTTTCAGAAATCGTTTAATCAGAGTTGAACACTTTGCATCATTAGAAAGATTTTTGTTCCTCCAAATGATTTTGGCTTTTGGTCTTCCTGTGGCTCTTTGGAGTTAAACATGACCATCTAATCTAATCTAAAACTCTATCTGAGAACTTTGCAGTGGGCCAAGCTGTCTCCTTATAGACTCTTTCCCAGGCAGAACACGGCTTATGAGTATTATGTCTTTTTTCGGCCGTCTTAATGATGCCACTCTACACACACAGGAGCTGGCAGCATGTCTCTGTACTTTCAAGTCCTTATGGTACAGAATAGCATAGCAGAGTGCATGTCCTATACAATCAGAGCGTAATAATTGCTGTGATTGGCTCTTTGCCTATTGCCCCTACTTTTTTGGCTCTGGATTTTAGTTTTATTGTTATTATAGAGGTGATATACACAGAGGTTACAGTTACATGAATGAGGTAATGAGTAATAAGGACAATTCTTTTTGAACCATACCTCCCCTCAGGTTGCTCTCTCCCTGTCTTTCCCTTCCATCCCTACCCATAAGATATCCAGTTCATTTTCCACATAGTGAGTACAACAGTGAGTATCACTGTTGTATTTGTTCAACCTTGTTCCACTTTTTATGTGCCCTCCTTTACCCTCCAAATACAAACAAACAAACAAGACCAAAGGGTAAGAAAACAAAAACAGCAACAATGACAACTAAAAAAAAATCTCGTTTCCTTTTCTTGGAGTTCATTTTCATAGGATGTTATTTTATGTGATCATCTGTACATAGCTATTGAGCCTTTGTCCACCACTCCTATGCATATCCTCCTTTGGCCTCTGAATGTTAATGACTAGAGTCCTACATAATTTATCATGTCCCAGTGTGCGTGCATATATATATATATATATATATATAATATTATATATATTCGTTTACTTATTTTAGTTATTCAGGGTGTTTACTTGTAGATTTAAAGGCATATTCTAGTTACCACAAATGAGGGAAACCATGCAGCTATGTCTCTCTGACTGCCCCAACTTTGCCCCTATTCACTTTCCCTCCCCCTACACTCCATGTCTAACTCATCAGGCCCTAAGGGGCCCAGCACTAACACATCTTCCACTGGCCTCATGTAGAAAACTGCTTGAGACACTAGTTTGAAAGGTGAGTCATATGTGCGGGGGATGTTTCCTTTGAGTTTGAGAAACAAGTCAAAATGCAAGAGCAGTGAGACGTGGACGCCTGGAAACAGATTCTTCCCGAATCCCACACAGCGCTTGCTGAGACAGGCAGGCGCTAGCTACCCTGCAGATCTACCAGGGCAGCACACAGGGCGGGGCAAGGACGACCTGCCAGCAGCGGATCTCCCTGAGAGTTCGCGGCTCAGCGACGCCCCCTTGCCACCAGTCCCCACTCCAACTGGCCTCGAGCCAGCGCCACCGACCACTAGCTGATAAGCAGAGAAAAAAAGAAGCAGACAGAGGAGCCCGGCAGCAGTTGAAGGGAGTTCTTCCCTAAGTTGCGTGGATCCTAGCGCTCTAGTGGCAGGCGGTCAGCACCATGGACAGCGCTCTCAAACCCACATCCAGGCCTTTGGATGCCGCTGGCTTCTGGAAAGTCTGGCAGCGCTTTGATGCTGATGGTGAGTAGGACCAGCTGTTTGCACACAGGTGAAGCATCTGGATTGTCTCCTTCTCTGCAGTCTTTTTCTGAAGTAAAGCAGTCTGCCTGCGTTATTAAAACAGCATAACTAGTGCGGTATATTTCACATACGACTGGTATATTGCTCTTGCACATCTAGAAACCTTGGTGAAAATTCAGGGTGTGTGCATATAATATATGTCAGTATATATTATGCATTGATATACATAAATATAGATATGTATGATGTCAAAGAGTATTTTGTATGTATTCAAGGCATGAGATTCAAGTACGTGATGTCAGATTTACTGTTCTTTCCCTCTTCCCACTTTCTCAAAAGTTGGGTAAGTTTTATCAACTTTCAAATTTACTATCTCTCCACAAAAAAGTTTCCATAAAAACAAAATGTAACTACTTACTATTTTTCTTTGTTTTTGTTAATAAAGAAACAGAAAATATCTATATTGTGTGAAAACACTCACAACTAAATTCAATATTTACCCTTGTGAAGTATTTCCAAAATCTTTGCATTGAACTTTATTCTAAAGCTCATTCATTAATTAAAATTCAAGTGTTTGGTAGCATATTTTTAATCTCCAAATGTCAGTATAAACCCCAGCAAAAATCATTTACCCTGGAACATGTATTCACTGTCTAAATTCTAAAGAGGAATACTGAACAATAAAAAGAATAGAACAACAAAAAGCAGTGTCTGTGGGGATCTTGTAAACTGGTAAATTAAGAACAAATTTAGATAAATTCTAAGTCACATGCTATTTTAGATAAGTGGCTAATAATTATGCATATCTCCTTGAATTTAGAAAAAGGTTACATAGAAGAAAAGGAGCTTGATGATTTCTTTCACCATATGTTGACAAAACTGGGCACTGATGTAAGTACTTATAGCACTAAGCATTGATTTATGCGTCTCATAGTGAAATATAAGCATACAAGTGTTTTGTTGATTTGTACCTATTAATCCCATCTGACCTCTTTTCTTCCTGAATGCATGTAATTTCACAGGAAGCAATTTGGATAGGTTTTATGAGAGATACAAAGGTAACATTAGACATGCTGGTCACTGACTTTCATTGTAACATCTGTCATCCACTCAGAGATACTGACTGTGGACTCAACCAACTGTGATTTAAATGTTCCCTTGGTTACATCTCTGCTAATGGATCAAAACCAGGAGATGGGGTATCCCACTTTGATCAAAACATCAAAAGATAGAAAAGACCAATATAGATGTAGGATCAATAAAGATGCTAAGAGCTTTTGGGTTGCAGGTGTTTAGTACATGTTATATTCCTTTGATGGCAAGTGGTAAACCATTGAAGATCTATTTTTTTCTATTACATGTTTTATTAGAACAGATAGTAGATTTCTCAGGGAATGAAAAACTAGAAAGAAACCAATATATTTATGGCTCAGATATACATGTAAACCAATTCATATGTTCAGTGTTGATCTCCCAGATGGCTAATCTAGCCTTGAGAGATATGGATTAATTCTTGAAGATTCCTGTAGCAAAGAAGAGGAAAAACTCATAGAGGCATTCAGGCATTCAGCCTTGGTATGGGAAAAAAACCAACTTCATTCAGTCATGCATAATCTGGGCAGTTGTTTTGAAGTGAATTGTAATGGTTTATCCTCAGACTTTCAATCATTTGCCTGGAAGGATATTTTGGAGTGCATCACATTCTCATATCAAAAGCCAGTGAGAGGGCTAGGAAGGTCTCCATCATGGACACTGCTTGGGGAGGGGGTTTGGGGCTGAGAGAGGCCAGCTCAGAAAACAAGAGGCTGCCATCTGTCTTCACCAGGCACACAGGCCTATTGACTCTTTCTATATGTTTCTGCCTCTCTTGTTCTGCCTCCGTTTTGTGTATGTGTCTCTGATTTTGTGTGATGTCCTGATGGTGGTGGCCTCCCTCTGGCTCTCGAGTATTACATTTCATGATGCTGTTACAGATATAATTGAAGGACACATTAAGGTAGAGACAATAAAGTAGGAATGAAAGCCAAGGAAAAGTAGACAGACAATATATAATCCAGACACGCCTTTGGCACATTGGAAAACAGGTGCAATAAGTGCTAAGCTCAGGGGTATTTATTGTTTAAAAAAAAGTAGATTAAGAGTTTGGCCAAAACTCAACTTGGGATAAGTGCTTCTCTTTATTCTGTTACCTGGTATATTTAGTCATTCTTGCTAGTCCACTCTTTTGTCAATTGGGTCCAGAAGTTTCAAGGTTGGTCTGCTGATTACATGTAGGTCATTACAATAAAGTTGCTTGAGCATCCTTTAGAACAATTGATGGGTTTTGACAAGTGCTCCCTTCAAAACACATGTACATCCTTGAGATAAGTATTTTCCTTTGCAAGCATTTTTTTTTTGTTGCAAGAGAAGTCATTTCACAAATGTTTTCCCCTCCCCCTTCACCAGGATGATATGCTCAGTGCCCAAAGTTCTTTAACTATTTGGGCAAATGGGCAAATGTCAGAGGGAGAGAATTGTTGCCCCCCCCCATACATTCACCTTAAGCTAATGTTTGCAGCTTATTGAAGTATGAGTCTTAAAGCAAAGAAAAATAGTGCCTATGTCCCTTTAATCAAGCTATCCATCATACCATCCTTGTCTCTAAATTTCTGGCTTCTCTTTCCCATGCATATTTCCCCTATGTATTCTTGCCTCTTTCAGACCAGGGAAAATTTTTTTAAACATACATTTTTGGTGCAGCTTGAACTCAGGGCCTGTGCACTATCCCTGAGCTTTTATGCTCAAGGCTTGTATGCTACCATTTGAGCCACAGCTCCACTTATGGCTTTTTTGGTGGTTCATTGGAGAATTAACTGGCTTTGAACCATGATCATCAAATCTCAAACTCCTGAGTAGCTAGGATTAAGGCATGTGCCGCCAGTGCCCAGACCAAATCAAACTTTGTAAGTGCAACCTCTTTTTTTGAACAATTAATATATGCCAAAATTATCAATATTTGTTAAAATGCAGCCCCTAGGATTTCAATGTATTTTTATTTTACAAACACCCTAAGTCAGATTTCATCTCCTATCCCCAGAGGAACGGTGACTGCCTTGGGCAAGGGTTTCTAATATAATCAAATGAGTCCCACTGAGGCATGGCAGTTACCCTAGGTACCTTTCTCCTTAGCACTTGGCTAGGGAGAAAGTTCTGACAAGTTGCTTAAATTGTTAACCAGTAATGGAATAATTTACCATTGATTTTCTTTCATAACGCTGAGACCATACAGTGGGAATAGGGCAATAAGGACCTTAGCTGGTCACTCAATACTTCCTGGACAAATAGTCTAATTCTGGGCTCTTCTTTGATGAACAACAAGTAGGCCCTAATCAAGTTCAGTAGAGATTGTAGCTTTTTGCTCTGTCAAGTGGTACTTCAAGAGACCTGAATAGCCCTGATTTGTTCTGTTGATTAGTGGGTCACAGAGACCTCAGAAAGATTCTGAGTTTTCTAACAGCAAGCTGCCTGCTTGTCAATCTCAGAGAGCAACCAGGCTACATGTAATTACCCACTCCTCACAGCTTCTGAAGGGATTGGCTTAATGAGACAATCAACTGCTACTATTGCTGCTATATGTGACTCTTCCTGCTGTTCTTTTAAAAAGCCAGTCCATTCCAGAGCATCAGTTTCTATGTGACTATCTCTCTCAGGTGCAGGTTATATCACATCCTTCGGCCCCTTTCATTGCTTTGGGGCTCATAAGTATCCTGCTGGGGCCTGAAATCTCAATAAGGATTGATGGGGAATAACAACCAAAAGAACTCTGACTTTTTTCCATTAGGGACAAGGGATCCTTGGGCTCTAGAGTTAGAGGTCTAAAAGGTCAAAATGTAAGGCTCTATGCCCTCAAATTAAAGGTGGCATATAGAATCTGTTTCTGTGACTGTGGCTCCATCTCTGTTTGTTATAAAAATGAATTTTCAACCAACATAGCCTATGTTAATGAACTTTCTTTGGAAGAAAGACAGAAGCAACATTATATATTCTATAATGGTATATTATATATTGTTTTCTAATAAGAAAAATGCCTCACGCTATTATGATGACTAAGAAGTCCTATTATAGGTTGTCTGCAGACTGGAGATCTTGGGATTTCTAAGAGTATGGTGCAGTCCAAGTCTGAAGGCCTCAGAATCAGGGAAGGTGAAGGCGTAGTTCTCTGTTTAAGGGCAAAGCCTGAGAACCTAGGGAGGGGGTGGCTGTTGTTAGACCTGAAATCTCAGTACTAGAATAGCCTGGACATCTGAGGTCAAGACAGGAGGTGAACATGTCCTAGCTTTCAGGGAGTAAGAGGGGAGACTGATTTGCCTTCCCCAGCCATTCAGATAATGCCCATTCACACAGGGCTGATTGCTCCATTGAAGACCCCTTCACAGACACACTCACCCACAAAATTGCCTTCCAGGTTTCTAGATAGCGCTGGATCCAGCTGACTCCTAAAAATATCCTTTACACTACCAAACACATACACACACACACACACACACACACACACACACACACACACACACACACAATCTGTGGTTAGGAGACTAGATAGGTATGAGGGAATCTGGTTGGAGGATATCTTGGGATCTCAAAATTCTTTTTTCTTCTATAAAGATTAAAAAATGTAACTTTTTGCACCCACTTCAGAAAGGCCTCACAGTGAGTGGAGATAGAAATCCGCTTTGGCTGTACCAGCTCTGATCTTATAGCTAAATGATACCAACAAGCTACTTAAATTCCCTAAGTCTCAGTTTTTATGACCATAAAATGGGAACAATCATGTTTTGGGCCACCCATTTCCTCAGGAGAGCTTGGGCTCTGTCCCTGCGTTCTTCAGGTCAAGGTGAGCTCTCTATCACTTGAGCTACAGCACCACTTCCGATATTAATTTTCTTAACTAGCCCTTTGATTATTCTGTTTATGATTATTAAATGAATACATTTGTGTGGTGTATTTACAGAGTCAATCTGTCCAAGTCCTCTTATTTTAATCACTTATTTTAATCATTCTAAATACGAAACCAAAGCCAACAGTCTAGCAGATGGTCTTGGTACAGATAGGATACCCAAATCCATTTGATTAATACATTGTCTCAGTCACAAATGCTAGTGGTTTGGGCTAGCATGTTTAATAGAATTTAAAATTGCTATCTAAAGAACCAACCATTTTATCATTAGTTCTTATTAACAAAACTTTAAACTGTTTTACAATCTTACCCTTCTCTGCAATTTATATTGATAATAAATGAATAATAAACAAACTTTTTAGCTGTTTATTATTCATTTATAATAAATGAAAGTAGCTCTCACTGTCTAGTATTCAGTTTGGGATATGTGAGACATTCATTTATTCATCTCTCTGCACTTTATCCATTTCTGAAAAAAAACAACAAAAACATGTTTTTATCTTGTCCTGCAAAAACAACAAGACAAAAGGAAACACAATTTCATTTTTGTATTTGATGACAAAAATATGTATATGAGGGCTGGGAAGGTGGCTCAGTGGTAGAACGCTTGCCTTGAATGCATGAGACCCTGGGTTTGATTCCTCAGCACCACATAAGCAGAAAAAAAAAAGCCAGAAGTGGTGCTGTGGCTCAAGTGGTAGAGTGCTAGCCTTGAGCTGAAGAGCTGAGGGACAGCGCCCAGATCCAGACTTCAAGCTCCACAACCATACCCCCCCCCCCACAAATGCATATGATTAGCTATTTGGTTGACATGAAAGTTGGTGGCTTCCCATTCTTGTGGCATTCACATCAGTCTTTGGAAATCTAGAAAATTAAGATGATAATAAGGGATCCAATTTCTTCAATTATCTCAGCTCAGAGTATCTTTTCTATTCACTGATGAAACCCACCATCAAATATTGGCTGTCTATTCATCTACTGCCACTAGTGATTTAGGATTCCAATGTCAAGGGCCAATATCTTATAACGATGTTATAATAATGCTCTGGATCTCCCTTAGCATAAAGTTGTTCCACTGGCCAATAGTGCTCTTTGCATTTCCAAGAGGATTTCAAATTTGTGAGTCTACATGATATTTAGACAGTCCTATTATTTAACTAACTGCCAAAATCTATCTTGAAAAAAATATACCAAAGCAAATCACCAAGTTCTCATTGGATCTGTTTTGAACCATTTTTCATTTCCTCTGCTAGGTGCTGTCCCATAAGGTAACAGCAAGGTGGGGTGATAAGTATACACTGTACTTTCCAAAGTTCTGGTTTCTGTCATGTTCTGCCAATATCCAGCTGCATGTTAAGTCACTCCTTTGACCTATTTTCCCATCAGTCTTAGAGAAGAGTATCTATGGGCCGGGAATGTGGCTTAGTGGTAGAGTGCTTGCCTAGCATCATGAAGCCCTGGGTTTGATTCTTCAGTACGATATAAACAGAAAAATCTAGAAGTGTTGTTGTGGCCCAAGTGGTAGAGCACAGAGAGGCTCAGGGACAGAGTCCAGGCTCTGAGTTCAAGCCCCAGGATTGGCAAAAAAAGAAGAAGGTGTCTAATATTCCCTGATTCTTTTTTCCTTCACTCTTTTCCTTCAATTTACCAAGACTGTTCTGAAAGAAGTGTATAGTTTGATTCAGAGTGTAGTAGTAGATATCATGAATCAGAGTATTCCTCATACCTGAAGATCTAGAAGGCAGAGAGTTTGCCTTGCTCTTCTACTAGATCTTCTAACCCATGGAAAACATATATGAAAAAGATCAAATGAAGAGCTAACTGCTTAAGGACAAACAAGTATAACTGACAGGCCATTCAATCAGGACTAAAGAGAAAAATAAGAACAATAAAACCTGAAAATTTTTTTAGCCAGTAATAGAGAATTTGAATGTATGTAGCTCAAATATAAAAAATATTCAAAGAGACTCAGGTACCAGTGCCTCATGCCTAGTTTCCTAGCTACTTAGGAGGCTGAGACCTGAGGATTGAGTTCAAAGCCAACCATGGCAGGAAAGCCCATGAGACTTTTATCTCCAATTAAACATCAAAAAAGCCAGAAGCGGGTGTGTGGCTCAAATGGTAGAGCACTAGCCTTGAGGATAAAAACCCCTTCAAGTGAGAACCCAGGCCCTGAGTTCAAGCCCCAGAACCTTCTACCCCATTTCCTGCAAAAAGGCAGAGAATTTTCAGTTAAGGATTTAAACCCTTTAAGTCCTTAGGAAGAGCATCTATATATTACTGACAACTCAGTCCTTTCTAGAAACCAAACACACAACTATATTCAAATTAATCTAGCGCTCCAGGTTCTCAGCTTCTTTCTATACCTATCTCAGTAATTTTACGCATTTCACATAGTCAAGATTTTGATGGTTGGTTGTTCAAGAAATATCAATCCCTTGCTCTCTCCTACAAAATAGTAGGATCACTCAATTTTCCTGGTTAGAATAATGTAATGAGTAAGCCAGGTGAATACTTATTATCCTAACTATGTTTTGGGGATTTCATTGGCTAAATGTGGTGATTTGTGGCCTATTGCAGGATGCACTCATGGAAGAAAATATGCACAAAGTGAAACAGCAACTTACGACAGCCCATAATATCTCTAAAGATGGCCGCGTACAGATGAAGCAGGTACTGCTCATGGTTGTATTTTTCTCGGCAATAGCTTTCTTGACTGCTTCTTCTTGGATATTATCTTTTTGGACTGTGATTTCCACTAAAAGAATGAATGAATCTGCATTCAACTGGGAAAGACGAACTTCCTGCAATGCAGTTGGCATAATTTTTAAAAATAATTATCTAGCTTCTTTTCACCTGCTTAGTAACAAAGAGTATGCAATTCTTTCCTGATTTTTATTTAGGTCAATGGGGAATTGAGATGGCAAAGGCCTTTCAGTTATCTGATCTAACATTGTCTCTTGGCACAGTGTCTTATAAAAATTATCCTTGGGATAAGAAAAACATACTGATTTAAAAAATTTATACTTCAGTACTAGCTCTCGGTAGAAATTGGAAAAATTACCCTAAAATAATGGGTTATATAGCTTACGTGGTAGAGGATTTGTTTAGCATGTATGAGGACCTGGGTTCAATCTCCAGCACTCTAACTAAGAAAAAAATCCTCCTACCAGAAAGTATTTTATTTGCTTCCTTTGAAGTCACTTTCATTGACTGCCTACCAAATCAAGTAACTGCCTTAATCATGCAGTACCTTGGATATTCTATTATTTGTGTATGTGGCAGTAATAGGGTTTGACTCAGGGCCTTTCACTTACTAGAAAAACACAGCATCACTTGAACCATCCCTCCAGCACTTTTTGCTTTAGTTACTGTTTTAGGTTTCCTGCTTTCTGCCTGGGCTGACCTCAGACCACAATCGTTCTACCTATGTCTTCCACATAGCTAGGATTATAGGCATGGACCACTGTGCCTGGCTTGTTTGTTGAGATGGGATCTCATTAATTTTTTGCATATGTTGCCTTTAAATCATGATCCTCTCTATCTCTGCTTCCTGAGTAGCTGGGATTACAGGCCTGTGTCACTATACTCAGTCAGCCCCAACAATCTACTTCATTTTTATTTCCCCAACGTAGTGTCCAGCAAGTACCATTGCTGCATTTGTTCACCTTTTGTCCCTACATGACAATCTACTTCTTATCTGAATATGTCTCCTTTAATTACAAAACAGGTTACTACAGTGGAATATTTTCTACCTACAGTTACATACTGGTTAACAACAGCACACATACTGAGAAGTGCGTTGTTAGGCAATTCTTTGACAAGGGAGGGTAAATAGAGTCTATACCATCCTTATGTGAAAAACAGCATTTAACCCTGAAGAGAGGTGACCATGTATGGGTTGATGGGAAAAACACAAAGTCAATATAGTGGAATGTAAGACCCCAGGAAAAGTCCTCTGAGCTTCAGTTTCCCCAGCGCAGCAGTAAAGAATGTGTAACACTGTCATGCACAGCAGCTATTCTGCTAAACAGTCTGTTACTATTGACTCATTCTCCTTTTAGTCTTTATATAAGTATTAGCTGTCTATTTTACTAGTTTACAAATGAAGAACAAAAGCATGAAATGTCAAATTGCCCAAGATTAAATAATTGGTGAGTAATAAAGAAGGAATTTAATTCTACTCTAAAGCCTAACTCAAGGAAAAGGGGAACACTGATAGCTATCAATCCCAGAGAACTTGTGTTGGGAATGTAATAAGATGATAAACGATAATCACCATGGTGATGGCTGCCACGTGGTAGGCATCTAGTAGAGGGCTAGCAGAATGTGTCGTCTCGTCTATTGGCTTATGTTACACAGGAGTGGAATTCATTGAGCTGATGTGCATCGAACTAGGGGATGTGAGTGAGAGTGTGAGTAAGCACACTAAAACCCCACAAGGGCACCTTCCCTGGGCTTGCACTACAATGACTGCTTACAGGGACAACCAAGGAGACAATGCACACTTAAAGAACTGACAAAACTGGTCAGTGTGCTGCAACATGTTATAATCATTAGGGGAAGAAGATACTGCTATGTCATGGGAGTGAGAGAAGGAAATCAGTCATGCTGACTGGGTGAACTTACCATGCTTGAATGTTGTAGTATCCAATAGACACCAACAATGGAGGAGTATTAAGTCACAGCCAACACTCAAGAATCCACACAGGCCACAATCACTGCTGCTTTTACATAGGACACTGAAGTATTTTATATATATAATATATATATATATATATACATATATATGTGTGTGTATATATATATATATATATATATATATATATATATATATATGACATCTCACCAGCAAAGTCTAGTCAGAAAAAGTGTGCTTGCATTCTACCATTTTTGACCAATATAACTTTGATACATCCTTTGACTTTGTGTAGCCCAGAATCTGAAAATACCTATATGGCATGTGTGTAACTTGCAGTTGGTCATTAGGGTTAAATGAGTTAGTGTTTATCAATGAATCTTACAGCAATGCCTGGCCCATATGATCATTGTTTGACATTTTTGTTTTTGATTATTATAAAGTTAATTCAATACTAGAAGTTCTTAGAATAGTACCTGAACATATTAAGTGCTGAATATACTAGTAATTACATATAATATGTAATATATATTATATATAATATGCTAATATATACTATGTATAGTATATTATATTTAGTATATGTACTATATATTATATGTATAATATATATTATATATTAACTCTATATTATATATTAAACATTGTATATGACATTATATAATTATATTATACAATTTAATTATAAAGTACATATGCATGATTATGTAATTATATGAATATAATATAAACATATAATTACAATATATAATTACACATAATAATATATAAGATATTATTATTATTGTGTATTGCAAACTCATGGAAGGCAGCTATTCACAGTATTTTGTATCTAACAGGAGTATGATACTTTTTGAAAGAGCTAATAAATCAATGAATGAGGATCAAGGGTACAGAACTGCAAGCTGAGTTTTCAATCTTGAGATAAGCTTGTTTTACAATATGTACTATCATGCATTTTTTCCAGGGAGCACTCCTTAAATGAACACTGACCCGTATCCATGACTGTTATTTTGTTCCTTTAGCTTTCTAGTATGTTTTTATCTGAGGATGAAAACTTTCTACTGCTCTTTCGCCTGGAAACCCCCTTGGACAGCAGTGTCGAGTTCATGCAGGTGAGTGTTTGCTTATAACTTCCTTTGAGAAAGAGGGTTGTGGCTCCCTCCTATTCCCTGCACAGTTCCTATATAGAAGACATGCAGAGAGGATAGGACCAAGCCCTTAGTCTGCCAGGCCTTTGGTGCCCATCTCCAGTGTGTTCTCTCATTCCTGGCCTGAGATGCTCCTGAACTGATGGGCTCCTTTAATCTAGGCTAATGGAAGGCTTAGATAAGGGCCAGGAAGGTGGGCTGAAGAATGTAATGGGAGGATAGAAAGGGTGTTGTGAGGGGGCTGTGCAGCCTGGGGAGCATGCATACTACCTAAAGTCAGTGATCCTGTGGAGCCTCAGTGAACTGTTGTCTTTTGAGAGTGCTGTCTAAAAATCCAGACTCTATGTGACACTGCTTTTCATCAAATGTTATCAGTTCACTCTAATTTTGAATGCAAGTCCAGTCAAGCCATAATTTGTTAGAGTGCTGGTCTAGTCAGTGGACATTCTGACTTGAGTGAAAGCTAAAGGCAGTATTGATGACTCCTCTGGCCTCTTTGTTTCAGTAAATCCCTCTCAGCTTCTAAATGTGATTGCTCTGTAGGAAATACCAGGAAAGGAAGTTCTGAGTTTGTCCAAGGCCGCAGCAAGAGACTCAAGACAGCCACTATGTCCAGGGCCCCATTCCTGAAGCAATCTCCACATCCCCACTTAGGACATGTAGCTTAGCATCCTTTTGTACTATTATGTTTACCTTCTGGTACAATCAAGCAAGCACAGGTGAGATTTGAATGGGCCATAATATTTTCAAGTAACCCAAGAAATGCAAAATAGAACAAGTATTTTTTTATAATTGAGTGATAATTTCAAGAGCATGTACAAATATACACAGTGCAAGTAAACAAGCCCTGAAATGGTTATCAATACTCTGTCAGAAGGTATGTGTACTGTGAAATAATTGTATAGGAAATTAATTTTGTAAAAACTCAACCAGAAGCCTCTAAAATTCATTATTCAGAGTTAGTTTTTGTTAAGTCTTTATCTTTCAAGGTAATAAATTCCACTTCCACAACATCTATTTTATGTGGACAAAAGTTTCTTTTGAATAATTTTCATTAAACATTGCAGTATTATAGCTGAAGTAGAAAATAACATAAATAGAAAATAACATAAATGAATTCTTTCATGGCTCTGAGTATACACTGCAGTACATTTCTGATGAATTCTGTCCAAATCTGCTGTCACCAAAATAAGACTGTAGCTCCTCATTACAAGTCAATTTGCATCTAGCCAAGTACTTATTTTCAGGTGGAGAATCATTAAAAACAAAAACAAAAACACCGTAGTCAATCCCAGAGTCTCTGAGGACAATTGCATTGGTGACTTGTGTATTTCAGATTTGGCGCAAGTATGATGCGGACAGCAGTGGCTTCATATCAGCTGTGGAGTTGCGTGTAAGTGTTCCTGGGCACTGCCACTGGGTGAAGGGTGGGTGGATTGATGTGCACGATGAATTTGGTTTCTGTGGATCCAAGAAACATAGATTTGAATCTATAAATCTTTTTTTAATAGAAAAAAATGTATTTATGTTTAGAAGATTTAGAAAGTGCAAGTCATGTGTCTGTCTTTGGGAAAGAGGTAAAACTGAGCATTTGTGATTGTTTTTCATGTATAGAACTATTCTCTGGATTGCAAAGGCATCCTGTAAATAGTTTTTATGTCTTGCTTGTTGAAACTATATTCCCCAGGACAAAGGCCTCTGGACCCCTTTCTAACTTATTTGTTTACTACATAAAATGCCTTGGTGTTACAGAACTTCCTCCGAGACCTCTTCCTCCATCACAGCAAGGCTGTTTCTGAAGCTAAACTGGAAGAATACACGGGCACCATGGTGGGTAATGGAGTCTTGTTTCAGCAGGGCAGCTTTCCTGCCGCTGTGCAGGTGACAGATGCTTAAAGAACATCTCAACTCTGGAGAACATGGCCTAAAATTGAACTGTTTTAACCTCTCTCACCAATAAATTGCAGGTGTTTAAGGGAGGAGGCTGATCACCTGTCTTAAGGGAGCCAGGAAAGATCATTTAACCTTTGGTTTCTAAGCACCACACCAATAAACTCAGTGTTGCACCAGACCAATGAACTCAGTGTTAAAGTCAATATTGAAACAAGTAAACATGGCCTCAGCCATCAGAATCAAACAGCTGCCTCTCACCAGAATAGATTATTGCACTCACTCAGTGTGTTGATTTGGAACAGTGGGAGGACAGAGAAAGAAGGGAGAGGGAAGAGGATGTATGTCTTTCTTCTGCCACTTAGTAGCTATAACTTAGGATGAGTATTAAGTCTCAACATTGCTTATTTCTTCTGTAAAGTGGGGGTTAATCATGGTTAAATACTAGGAGGGCGAAATGAGTTGATGTTTATGAGCCACTGTGCATTCTGTGTAGACTATGACTACTCAGTACTCCTTAACTCTTCTGGTAGTGATTGTGGTCCTTGTTGTCCTTATATCATACCCTCTTAGGACTTAGCCTTTTCCTGAGTGAAACACTACTTCAATGTCAAGCTCCTTAGAAAATGGTAAAGAAGAATTTGCCTTTGATGAACTTATCCTCATTCTGGATTTGATGCATCTCTCCCAGTTCTAGTCTACAGTTCACACTTAATTGCTTTTGGATCCCCTCCTGCTCTCTTCTATCTCCTTCCTATCTCCATTTTCACCATATCTTCAGATTTCCAAACTAGTGAGGAAGTTGTTTGCTAAGAAGGCTCATAGCATTGTCATATTTATTATATAAAGAGGTGTGTGTGTGTGTGTGTGTGTGTGTGTGTGTGTGTGTGTGTGTGTGTGTGTGTGTCTTTGGTGGGGATGGGTTCTAGGATTTCAACTTAAGTCTTCATGTTCTTATTTGAATTTTTCCACCAAGGCTGATATCCTACCACTTGAGCCACATCTTCACTTCTGGCTATTTGATGGTTAATTGGAAGTAAGTCTCTCAGACTTGTCTGCCCAGACTAGCTTTGGATCTTGATCCTTAGATCTTAGTGTCCTGAGAAGCTAGGATCATATGCCTGAACCACTAGTGCCTGGCCACCAATATTTTTTTTTGAACAGACAGCCCTTACTGAGCCTTATGGCTTATAGATAAGGACAAATAGTACTTAGAAGAGTGTGTGGATCTCTTTTAAAATATGGGCCTCTGGATGATGAACAGGCCTTTAATTAGGTTTCCAGATACTGAAAGTTTTGGAGACTGCATACCTGATAATAACTGTTACTCAACCAAAGGCACTTGTTAGACTAGAAGATAAGTCCTCTTGGTTTACTTGGACTCTGACCTGCCAGAATGCTGCCTTGAGTGAGACATACTTTGTGTCAGCTTTGAGAAAAAAAAAAAGTGCTCTTACCATGATGTCTTGTTAATGGCTTGGACAGGGAGAGAAACAAGTCCCAAGATAGGATCTCAATTAGGGAAGGAGCTTGGCTTCTTACTATGATGATTTGTTTTATTAGAATGGAAAATCATGTTCAGAATTCAGAGTAAACATGTACTCAGCAATTCAATGTGAGGTGGAAAATCCCCCTGAAACAAGAAGCACTTTCTCAGCTCAGTGTCTAGGTTCCCTTTGTTCTAACTCCAATGGAACCCTGTCACCGAAGAAATGATATCAAAAAGAAATTTGACACTAAACTACTAGGAGGCCAGACAAATAAGGAGATTTCTTTTCTATTGGAGCATGTTTTTAAACATCAATTTAATCAAATGTTTGTACTGAAAATTATTACCTGAGTTTTATTAATTTATAAAACATGCACAATGAATATATCTGCATTTTGGATCTCCAGAATGTTTCCAGTATTTCTTTTTTTTCTTTCTTTCTTTTTTTTTGGGGGGGGTCCGGTTGTGGGGCCTGAACTCTGGGCATGGGCGCTGTCCCTCAGCTCTTCAGCTCAAGGCTAGCACTCTACCACTTGAGCCACAGTGCCACTTTCAGCTTTTTTCTTTTTGCTTATGTGGTGCTGAGGAATCGAACTCAGGGCCTCAGGCACGCAAGGCAAGCACTCTACCACTGAGCCACCTTCCCAGCCCTAGTATTTCTTGAACATACAACATTTTGACTCTGAAGGATTCTTCCTCACTTTGAGCTCACAATTTGAAATCACTGCTTTCTGACTTCTTGATACAGCTTAGCCATTTTTGTTTCTATATCTCTTCTTGCTCATTGCATACAACATTTTGACTCTGAAGGATTCTTCCTCACTTTGAGCTCACAATTTGAAATCACTGCTTTCTGACTTCTTGATACAGCTTAGCCATTTTTGTTTCTATATCTCTTCTTGCTCATTGGTCAGGCTCATTCTTGGAGATTCACTTAGGTATTATCTTTCTTTAAAAAAACTCCATGGCCTTCTACAAGTGAATCCCTGCTCTGTGTACTTTGCATGGTACCATGTTAACATCATAGTCACTCATCATTTCAGTCACTGCACAAAAACTCCTCAGATACTTATTATACCCCAGGCACTATTCCAGTCACTAAGGATTCAATAGTGAGACAAAATGTGCAAAAGAGAGACCGACAATGAACAACATGAATAATAAATTGGGTTGCATGACAGAGAGTAATGAGTGAAGTAGAAAAGTAGGGACAGGCAGGGGATGAATATGCCAGCAGGTCAGCTATAGTGGGGGACTGGAGGGCGCATCAGGATAGCCTCTTGGGAAGGTGGGATGTAAAGGACTGAGGTATAGCAGGCACAGGCCCTCAGGGAAGACCATGCCTGGGATTTTTTTTTAAACAAGGAGAACCAGTGTAGTTGAGCATACTAAGTGAAAAGGTGACTAAATTGCAACAAGAGCATGATGGGATTTTTAGCCACTGTAAGGACTTAGCTTTATTCTGAGTTGGATGGAAGGCTACTAGAGGGTTTGAAGCAAAGGCTACTGTGTTGAAAAGAGCTTGAGTTGGACAAGATGGTATTAAGAAGATTCATACGAGGCCATTGATGCCCTCCGGGTGATAGAGGGTGACAGATCAGACTATTAGATTGGGTGAGAGCCAAATATATTTTAAATATGGAATATTTTAAATATGGAACAGGTGTGTTTGTGGGTACTATTACCCCCCCCCCAATTAGTTACACACTCCTCAAGGATAAAATGGCATTTTGCCAGTCCTGGGGCTTGAACTTAGGGCCTGGACGCTGTCCATGAGTTTTGTTTTTGTTATGTTGTTGTTGTTCAAGGTTAGCATACTTAAGTGTGAGCCACAGCTTCACTTCTGGCTTTTTTTTTTTTTTTTTTGATAGTTAATTGGATATAAGTGTCTCACAGATTTTCTTGCCCAGGCTTGCTTTAAATGGCGATTCTCAGATCTCAGCCTCCTAAGTAGCTAGGATTATAGGTGTGAGCCACTGGTGCCCAGCAAGATGGCATCTTTATGTCCCAAGCACTCACACGAAACCTGATATACACAGTAAGCTACTTAATGCAAATTAACTCAATGTCCAGTTGTTACTTAAGAGCCAGCTATGTTTAAGCCATGCCAAAATAAATATTTCTTTTTGGGATTACCTATCTGTATTCCTTGTAACCTTGTACTTCTTTGTGGCTTCTGCTCCCTCCTGGAGTGTTTGTCAGTTTGATATCATTTCATGACATTATATAGATGAACTTTCTCAAGAAGGACAAGAAGGACTTAAAGCAGATTATCTTGGTGGTGCTGAGCTCTATGCTTTACAGCTGTGACTAGGGTGAAGCTCTCACTTCACCACAGAGAAAGGCTCAGCAGAAAGATCCCAAGTGGTATGATTCAACTTGGAGATACTGAGAATTGGCCATTGGCCATAAAAGTCCTGTTATTCTCTATGTCACCTTACTAAGTCCTTGGAGCTCTTCTATGTGTGTGTGCTAAAAGTTAAGCACACTTTTTTTTCTAACTTGTCCTATGCAGATGGGCTGGTGCTTGATCAAGCTCCATTATTAGCTCTTGACATTTTGAGCTGTTAGCTAAGAGTGGGATAATTTGGTGGGTTTTCAGACAAAGAACTGAGTGTGAGCAGAAGATGAACCAAGTCTAATGAGCTTTTTGGTCACACATTTTCATTTTTTTTCTCCTAGTTTAACAGCGATGACTATATTTTGTAAATAAACAGATTTTGGACCTGGAATATTGATCTTTTTTAGGAATTCTTATATTTTTAAATAGACTCAGTTCTTGAGTTATAAAGGTATTAATTTTAGAAACCTAACCTTTACAAAAAATGACTTCCACATCCTGTTCCTTTTTTTCTTTTCTTTCTTTTGTATGTTTTTTAAATTGTAGAAATACTGTACAGAGGAGTTACATGAGTAAGGTATTGAGTATATTTCCTATTGAGCATTGTCACCTCCTCCTTTGTTTTCCTCCTACCATCCCTTCCTTCCCCACCTCCCCAACTCCTCCCTCCTGCCCCCACGTTGTAAAGTTCCTTTTCAACATAGTGTCTTGTACATCACATCCTAAGTTCTAAGTAACTCACCAAAAGTGAAATCACATTATTGCTGCTTTAATAGATTTTCATTGAGAAATGAACCAGTCATGGCAATACTATATTAAAGGTTCAGTTCTGAGGTTCAACATCAAATGCTATGCTTAAGTGATGTAACCTGCTACACAAATTCAAATCGAACCGAATAAGGACTGGTACATTTGAATAGAGTTCAAAGCATGACTAAGTGAGCTGGAGCTAAGGCCTGCACATCTCGTCTTCTCCAGATTCCTAACTGATGCTTTAGAAAAGGAAGTAGCCTATTATGAAATCCTCTTGTGTTGTAGAGGTATAGTCACAGTAGGCAGGGGGAATGATCTGCTGTCTGCATAGAGGACATATTACTAGACAATATTTGGCTTGGTACAATGTAACCTAATGTTCCTGGGAGATGAGTGAAGATCACCAATAGTTTGAGTTCCATATTCTAACTTGCAAAATAACAAAATCTTCTACCTTGACAGGAAAAGAGAATTGTATGAAGTTAGGCCGACTTCTGTTCTCTGCATGGTCTTGACCCTCCTTCTTCATCTCTGGACTCAAAAAGCTGACTTGCAGTTTGCTTCTTTTCCTGGTTCTAGGCAGTCATTTCACTGATCCAGGCAAGTCTGAGGCATGTCTGGGCTCAGTCTCAAGATAAAGGTATCTTTCTGTGTCTCCATCACAATAGCTCAAGACTGATGGCCTCTAATTTATATCTCTGCTTCAAACTATTCCTCTGATTGTCTTGGCTATCCTTGGGTATGACTCTCCACTTTGACATCTAATAGCTCTCTCCAGCTTAGAATGCCAAACTTGAAATGCTGACCTTCCCTCACAAACCTGTTCCACTAGTGATCTTTTTTCAGTTAATGTGAACTTGATGTTTTCAAGTTATTCAAGGCAAAACTTTTGAAATCATACTCTTTCTCTTTTTCTTTCTCATGCTTTCTCTTATCACTCCAAATCTAGTTAGGAAATCTTATTGGCTACTGTATTACTTTGTTGTTAACAAATACTCAAGGCTGGATAATATAAAGAAAAGAGATTTATTTACTTCACAGTTTTAGAGATCAAAAATTTAAGATTCATGGTTCATATTGTTCATATATTGTTAGGTGAAAAAAGTAAGCTGCTAACTTATAGAGAGACTAGACAAGGTAGAGACCTGTAAGTTTCACTTTTTGTGATCAATATTTATGTATTTTTCACATTGGTCATCCATTCCACTCAAATGATCAGTTATCAGTTGTTGCCTGTTCTACCACAAGACAATAGTTATAATTTGGGTGTATAGTTAGAGGAATTGCCAAACTGAAGAGAAGTCACTATCAACCTAGTAATGACTTAACATAAATTTGCATTTCACAATCATTATTGAGTCCATAAAGATATTAAAAAATACAAGGAAATATATTTTTCATTCTAAAGAGAATGCTGCACAATTCTCCTTCCCCAAGATGTCTCTTGCCTGAGAAGGAAGAGCTTTCATTCCCCAATACACCCAGAATTTTACAGAGTTATTAAGACATGAGACTCTATTTCTAGAGCCCTTATAGCACCTTATGTAAAATTGCTACCCTAGCTGCCGGGTGCTGGTGGCTCATGCCTGTAATCCTAGCTATTAAAGAGGACGAGATCTGAGGATCATGGTTCAAAACAGCCCAAGCAGGAAAGTTTGTGAGACTCTTATCTTCAATAAACCACCAGAAAACTAGAAGTGGCTCTGTAGCTCCAGTGGTAGAGCATTAGCCTTGAGCTGAAGAGCTCAGAGACAGTGCTCAGGCCCAGAGCTCAAGCCTCACAACATCAAAAAAAAAAAAAAAAGATGATTTTTCCTTTGAGTAAGTTTACATAGCAATGAATGAAGTTGGACTTTCAAAATGAGTTACTACTTGCTTCAAGTTCAAGATAATCTAGATTTTGTTAAGACATCTTATAATGATGGTATTACAGAAATTACCTTATTGCTCATCCTGTAGCAAAATGTTATCAAATATGTGTTTGACATGATGTTTAGGTGCAAGGGACATGGTTGAACATATAGGGGACATTACTGGATGTATAATACATTCAAATGTATAAAAATATTACCTTTTTTTTGTGAGTCATAGAGCTTGAACTCAGGCGGGGCGCTGTCCCTGAGCTCTTCAGCTCAAGGCTAGCATTCTACCACTTGAGCCACAGCACCACTTCTGGTTTTCTGGTGGTTAATTGGAGATAAGAGTCTCATGGATGTTCCTGCCTTGGCTGGCTTTGAACCGCAATCCTCAGATCTCAGCCTCCTGAGCAGCTAGGATTACAGGCATGTGCCATCAGTGCCCAGCTTACCCATGTTTTAATAGATTTTGTACAATATATTTTTGGTTACAAAGTTTATGACAAATGGGCTTTCTAATTCGCTTTGAATATTAAAACTCAGCTGATTTTAGAGAACAAGGAAGGAGAGTTGAGCATTTTTGACGCTAAAGTTTGTTACACGTACTTTTAGATCATTTCCTCTTCCTTCTTCATGTAGATCCGTTCAGAGATATTCTGCAGCATACAAGTTCATTTACAGTCCAACTAAGATATGGAAATAAATGTATTTATTCTGTCTTGCATAAACTCAATCCGATGTTCATCATTTGTGACTTGTCTGGAAAATTGTTTCCTACATTTTTATTAGCATCAATTATTTGTACAAAGGGTTTTCATTTTGATATGTCCGTATATGCATAATGTATCAGAAAGTTATGCCATAGTGCAGACTTTAAAAATTTACACTATCTTTAAGTAGTTGTGCCAAGAGTTTCAATATTTCAGTAGAAATTTTGTAAATTCACAGAAAATTTTAACTTTTAATGTTATCTTGTCTAAAGCTTCGCTTGATCTAATAATGCAAGTGGGCTCTTTGTACAATGCAGACTCTCTCTATGAAAGGAAAATTCAGTCTCACTGTTTAGCCTTTATGGAAATAAGAAATTTCTTCTCTACAAAGAGTACTATACATCCTATGAACCCCCTTGACTTGGTTGTTAATATGCTGTATGGGCATAAAATAATTTTAGAAAATCTTTACTTAAAGCAGAACTTTAGATTTCAAGCTTATAAAATCCTCTTTTGCCTGTCAGAAAGTGTGACAGTTATTACAGCCATCCACCAAAAATTTACAGCTTTCTTTCCAAGCAAATTGTAGGACTGCAGTGCTCTTCCCCTTTGAAGTTAGGTGTGGCCAGGGACTTGCTTTGGGATTATAAAATTTTAATCAGTAACAGTTTTTCTTTCCTTTCCTGCCATGGAAACAAGGAATATTGCCAGAAAGCAGCTACTTTGCCACTTTGAATCCCTTAACACACAATAGAGCTCTGGTGAATCCTTGATTATCCCGTAATAGAAACAAGAAATAAACTGTGTGTTAAAGCACTGAAATTTAGGAGCACTCATTACTATGACCCATCCTAACACAGAAGTAGAGATATAATTCTATAACAAACACTAATTTTACCCCAGGCATATTGGTTTCTCAGCTGGAAGAGTAAAATAAAAAGTGCTTTAATAACTTTCAAAAAGAATTCCTGTTATAAGTTGTGTGTGTGTGTGTGTGTGTGTGTGTGTGTGTGTGTGTGTGTGTGTGTGTGTGCATGTGTGTGAATACTGGGACTTGAGCTCAGGGCCCAGATGCTACCCTTGAGCTTTTTTATTCAATGCTGGTATCCTGCTATTGGAACCATAGCTCTTCTGCTTTCTTGTGTTAATTGGAAATAAGAGTCTCACAGACTTTCCAGCGTGGGCTAGCTTCTAACTGTAATTCTTAGTGCTCAGCCTGAGTAGCTAGAGTTACAAGCATTAGCCACCAGTGGCTGGCATTCACACGTATTTCCTGCAACAATTTTTCCTTTCTGCATTTCAGATGAAGATTTTTGACAAAAATAAAGATGGTCGATTGGATCTGAATGACTTGGCCAGGTGAGTAGCATGGAAATGATACCATGGATTCAGAAAAAGGGTTTGATGACAACATATTTTATATATATATATATATATATATATGATAACATATATGTATTTATATCTTTATATATATATATGTGTGTATGTATGTATGTATCCCTTTTGGAGTCTTATGTAGAGTCCAAAAGACTAGGTGTGTCTTAACAAATAAACTGCAGTGGTGTTGAATCTTTAGTAGGTAACAGTTTCCTTTGTAAAGATACTGGAACTCTTTCCCTCCTAAAATGCACAAGAGACAAAATTTCCATGACCTGAAAAGCCAGCTATAACTATGGCGGGATTAACTTTCCATATTGTTAATACCATTGACATCAATTTTGGAGATTAAACTCTCCAGCATGACTTTGGAGTGGGGGAAGGGGTGGAAAACAAAGCAGGTTTAAACCCTAGAGGCATTTCTTGTCAAGGTTTAACTACCCCAAACAGCATGCAATTGTTGAGCAGATATGGAGTAGAAATTGCTGGATCTAAACCATATGGATAAAACCTTACCCCTTTTTAAAATTTTATTTTTATTCTATTTATTTTTTGATTGGTCATGGGACCTGAACTCTGGGCCTGGGCACTGTCCCTCAGCTCTTCAGCTCAAGGCTAGTGCTCTACCACTTGAGCCACACCACCACTTCGGCTTTTTCTGCTTATGTGCTGAGGAATTGAACCCAGGGCCTCATGCATGCAAGGCAAGCACTCTATCACTGAGCCACCTTCCCAGCCCCAAACCTTACCCCTTTCGGGGAAGCAGTTGTAATTGTTGATACCTTGGGATCAGGCTGGGCAATGATAAGAGTATAATAGTGACAGGCTGTAGGTCAGCAGCTGGGCAAGAAGAATTCCAGGGACTGAGATAAGTACAATGACAAGGGGTTAATATGACTAGGTCACAAGTAGATAGCAGCTTTGTGGCTAAGCATATCTTACCTTCTTTACAAGATATCTTTTATTGATAGTTATTTATACCAGGTTTTGAAAGCTATCTGTGAAGGAGGACACACCAGGAAGAATTTCTCCACTGTAATGACTGTGGCATTGACGAACATGTTGTTAACATGTCTCATAGGAGCCATGAAGCTGCTGGTGTTTCATCATTAGCTACTTGCTCCAGGACCTTCATTCTGATTTTGGCTACTTTGATGATATAGGGTCACTGTCAGACAAGCCAAGAGGGGCACAGTGTTCCTGCCTCCAAGCCTAGGGCAGAAGGAATCTCAATCTCATCATCTTGCCTTAGTTCACTAGGTTCTCTGGAACAATTGAAGCAGAGTTCCTCTTATGTAGAGGTCAGAGAGCTGTGGAAGAGTCATTCTTAGGAAGAAAGATGCATTGAAAATAAGGCAATCTGGGTGAAAATAAGAGCTTTAAATCTCATTTCTCACTTTACCAATCTTCTGCCCGTTCTGGACCTTTCATATAAATATAACCATACAATAGGTGTCTTTGTGTCTAGCCATTTCACTTGGCATAATGTTAATCTATATTTTATTTTTAATCTATATTTTATTTCTGTTTACTGCTGAATAATATTCCATTGCATCTATTTTTATCTATTCATCAGCTGATATATGTTTGGGTATATTGAATACTACTACTATGAATATATCTACACAAGTTTTGGATGGATATAATAGATTATCATGTGGATTTTGTTTTTATTTCATTTCCCCACTTAGAATTCTGGCCCTTCAGGAAAACTTCCTTCTCCAATTTAAAATGGATGTAAGTAGCAACGTTTCTATAGATGGGTCTATGACATTGTTTATGGATTTAAGAAGGAGAGGAGAGGAGCAAGGAAGGCATTCGTTTGTCTTTCTTTTAACTTATTTAGGGACTAGAAAGGCTCAGAGTGGAATCAAAGGATCTTAGTGATTACTAACTCAATGTTTCAAACATTGGAAAGATTGTACAACTACAATTTCTGTATTGCTGGACTGACATAATATTTTCTGCTTACATAGGCTTGTTCTACTGAAGAAAGGAAGAGGGATTTTGAAAAAATCTTTGCCCACTATGATGTTGTAAGTGTGCCTCTTGATGGATGTTTTTAGATGGGAAACTTCCTTAGGCTCTCAACTTACGTGATGGATACTACATGTGTTGTTTAGTTAGCATTCCCTCAACTTTTCTGTACTTTTATCTTTTTAAAACTGTTTTCTAAGAAGTAAAACTGAGCAAAGGAGTAATTACAATTGAAACAGGAATAAAATCACAATATATTCTTTTCTTCTTATATCCAGACTAAGAAAAAGTTTCTCCCCGTAGGACTAAAAGCCAATTTATGATAGTTTGCTCCAAAACAAAACTAAACAAAAATACCCCACATCTGACCCAAAGAAATAGAAGTGATGTCCTGAGTGCACACTACAAAAATAATTTCACTTGGAGGAGCAATTATATTTTTAAAAAAAAGGAATTCTTTTCATTCATATAGGACATTCATGTCCTTCATAAGAAAGTTGAATTAGGATATGCCATTTCTAAATTGGCTGGCTGTTACAAAAGTTCATTTACTGGTCTACTTAGCTAATTTATTATTTAGCTTCTTGATTTAAGAAAGTGATACTTGAGTGACTGGACTTTCTTTCTTTCTCTTTTTAACCTTTTAGAGTAAAACTGGAGCCCTGGAAGGTCCAGAAGTGGATGGATTTGTCAAAGACATGATGGAGCTTGTTCAGGTGATTTTATGAAGCTAAGATTATTCATATCATGGACTGAGATTGCTACTTTGATGCCATTGCTTATTCTATGGGAATTAAGTTGAAGTTTAATGCCAGCAGGAAATATCAAGAGATGTGATCGGTTTAATAGTGTTTGAGATTCTGTGAAACCCAACATCTCTCTCTCATTTCCTTAAGATTGTCTTAGTCTAAATTACATGCATTCATTGTTGAAGCATCTTTTGGCATCATATATTATTTCATTATATATTACTTCACAAAATAGTGTATTACTATTGTATATATTAATTTTTCTTTCTTATTCATTTTCTTATGCTACTAGGATTTGAACTTAGGGCCTATGCCTACAACATAAGTGCTCTATCACTGGAGCCATGTGTCAAGATTCCTTTTCTATGCTTTTAGCTATTTTTCAGCATCTATGCTTCTTGCCTAGGCTGCCTCAGACTATGATCTTCCTAGCTTCACTTCCCAAGTAGTTGGAATTACAGGCATGAGCTACTGTGACAAGTTTATTTTTTTGCCTTCTTGTTGCAGAAAATACTTTCTAACTCTCTGGATTTGATTAGAAAAATAACTAAAATTTTAAATTTAATTTCATATAATAGTTCTCCTATTTAGAATTCTAGAATTCTCACCAATGGGTTTCTCTAACATCCAGACTAAGAAAGGGTATATGTATTAAGAAAATGATGTGGCTCAGACTGATGTACTTGAGGTTATATTTACATGGTATAAATGTAAGCTATAAATTTTATATAGGCTTGACAATATATTTTAAAAGACAATCTCCTTTGAGGTCCTGTTGCATAATCTGATTAAGCAGATAATTTCAAAGTCTTCCTTTTCTGTGGGATTCAATGATTCTGTCCTAAATGGCATAGACAGTAACAATCAGAATAGCAATCAATAACTGTTTCTAGAATCTCTAAATTCCTTGTAAATCTGATTAAAGCTATGGATCATTGCAGTAGAAAAATGTCCATATATCAATTTATCAATTTTGAACAAATCTTCAAGAAATTCATATTTTATTATTGAGCAGGCACAAAAATTCTTTCTGGTGTCCAATCAGGATGACTGATATATCTATAACTCCTAATTTGTTATTCCCATCCTAACTGGTCCCTTGACTCTCTTTTTCTCCTTTAGCCTATTGCCCCAGTTGTATATATAGCAGGCATTCACATAGAATAATTATTGATATATATTTGCATAGTGTTTCCCTTTGCATTGATTGCCAAGGAAAAATTGTTCACTATCTATTTAATGCAGAATGATTTCTGTAATGAAAAGCTGGCAATTATCTCTGGGACATTAGTGTTGCATGAAAGACTTGCCAAAATGGAGTTTTCATTTGCTCTCATGGAGTGAATTGGAAGGTGAGCCTGTTGGAGGGAGCTTTCTAGTCTCCTATATACAGAAGAGCTGAGGCTGGTGATTGTTTCAGTTGAAGACCTGAGTACTTTAAGTTTTTACAGACCCTAGGCAGTGAGCTTGGCCTCCTACTCCCCCTTCCCTGTGATCTAGATACATAGCTAAGTAGCAAGTGTGGCCACCCAGCCAGAGTGAGGAATTTGTCATTAACCCCATATAGCTTCCATCTTTGCTATCCTTTTTCTTGTTTCTTAGATGCATTCAAATTGGGATAGCATTTTTCAGAGGGACTGTCATAGTGGCAATGTCAGATCCTCCTTTTTTGTTCTTCTCTTTTCTATGAAAACAATGGATTGGAAGCTTGTGTGTGTGTGTGTGTGTGTGTGTGTGTGTGTGTGTGTGTGTGTGTGTGTGTGTGTGTGTGTTTGCAGAGGAGACAGCATGACAGTACTTTGGAGTCTGACAGATCTGAGCCTGACAGATCCAAGCTCTAATTCTGGCTCAGCCATTTTTTTTTAATTAACTGCATTTTGTGGACAAGTTACTCACCTTCTGATACCTAATTTCTTCCTTTTTTTTTTCAGTTGTGGGGCTTGAACTCTGGGCTTGGGCGCTGAACCTGTGCTCTTCAGCTCAAGGCGAGCGCTCTACCATTTGAGCCACAGCGCTATTTCCTGATACCTAATTTCTTATCCATCAAGTGCACATAATAATATTTGATTCCCCAGGTTGTGTGATTACTAACAATAGCATAGATAGCTGTCACAGTGTCATTTCTGAATATAGTAGTGTTTATTATAATATTTGCTTAAAGAACCTATATGATTTAGAGCACATGTCCAAGCTTGAGAATAGTTAACATTTGCATGGGAATTTCACAAAAGGAATTAACTATGCTTTTAGTCATTTTTCAGAGTATAGGCTTTTTGTCTAAGCTGCTTCAGACCATGATCTTCCTATCTCCACTTCTCAAGTAGTTGGTGTGTGAGCATACCATACAAGTGGATAATCATGCTTATAATAGTAATATCAAAGAAGACTTGCCAAAGAGATTCTAAAAGATAGGTTTGGCTGTGCTCTATGGCAACGAACTTACCATAGTATTTTCTTTTACCATAGTGTTTTCTTTTATGATTTTGGTATATTGTTGAAAAATATTGAAAAGCAAAGAAAGTAAAAGTTAAGATGCTAACGAATTCAGACCAAGAAATTCAGATTCCAAGCTGATCACCCTGAATTCCAGGTGATACTAACTGATAGTGTGATCTTGGGTAAGTTGTTTAGCATCTCTAAACCTCAGTTTCCTCATCTAAAAAATGAGGAATGTCATAGGTTCTACCTCCATTAAGTTGTCAGTAAGATTACAGGAGAAAATTTGCATAATACAATATTGTGCTACTGTATTAATTAGCCATAATAAAAATCTATCATTGTGCTGGTGGCTCACGCCTGTAATCCTAGGTACTCAGGAGGCTGAGATCTGAGGATCACAGTTCAAAGCCAGCCCGGGCAGGGAAGGCTGTGAGACTCTTATCTCCAATAAACCACTTGAAAACCAGAAGTGGTGCTATGGCTTAAGTGGTAGAGCACTTGCCTTGAGCTGAAGAGTGCAGGGACAGTGCCCAAGCCCAAAGTTCACACCCCACGACTGACCAAAAAAAAAAAAAAAAAAGCTATCATTGATAATTCAATAAATCTTAGCTGTTATATATTATATAATGAATTGATCTGAAAGCAAATAGAGCTTTTATAACTCTACTTACTATACATTTTTCACTCTATCCATGTGATTTTTTAAAGATACCCTAGATATTTATATACAGCATATTTTGGGGGGCAGATTCACCATTTAAAGTCATCAATTGTTGTCAGGCATCGTAGCTCATAGCTATATTTCCAGAGCTCAGGAGGCTGAGACAGGAGCATCAAGAGTTTGAGGCCAGTGAAACTTTGCCTCAAGAATGAAAATAAAACAAATAATATAAAAATAATAACAAAAAGCCATTTTTTTGACTCTGGATAATAATCTAAAGTTTTCAACGATTCTGCCTTTCAGTTTTCTCTGTTTGGTAATAGTTGTCAAGAGAAATAAAAAAGAAAACCAGCAGCACAGTAGATAGACATTTTTTTCAGAGAAAAAAATTAAAGAGAAAGGCAAACTTCTAGATCACCCCTAAAGATTAGTTGGAGGCAGGCATCAGTCACGCCCTTTGATGGGTTCACATCACTTTCACGGGAAGTCAGAAGTCCACACCACCTCTGCCCCTGCCTCATTTTCTTTGGGGCTGCCAAGGAGGCAAAGAAACACTTCTTCCTGTTAGCACTAGCCAAAGACTGAACTAGACTGTAATCAGTGACACAAAGCAGGCTATGGAGGATCCCAGATGATTGGTTAAACTTAAAATTATGTGCATAGTAGCTCACACCTGTAATCCTAGTTACTCAGGAGGCTGAGATCTGAGAATTGCAGTTCAAAGCCAGTCCAGGCAAGAAAATCCATGAGACTCTTATTTCCATTAAACTACCCAAAAAATGCCCCCCGAAACCCTTGAATAAAAGAAGCTCAGGAACAGCACCTAATGCCTGAGTTCAAACTCCAGTGCTGGCACCAAAAAAAAAAAAAAAAAAAAAAAGAAAAAGAAAAAGAAAAAAGATATGCATATTAATTGGTTATTGATTGTTGTTATTCTCTTAAGACAGACAACAGAGGATACAAACCTTTCTTGTATCCTTCCTAGTTTTTATTGAATCTTTTCTTACTTTTCAAAGTTTTAAAAATATATTCACTGCATAATTCCAGCAACTAGGGAGATGGAGATGGAGATGGGAAGATTATAGTTTGAGATCATCCTGGGCAAGAACATTAGTGAGATCTCTTGCTCAAAAACCAGCCTAGCAAGGGTGTACATGCAAATGGTCCCAGCTAGGAGGCAAGATAGTAATACAGGATTAGCCTGGGCAAAAGTGACAGACCCCTAGCAGTGCACTGGTGGCTCATGCCTGTAATCCTAGCTACTCAAGATGCTGAGATCTGAGGATCGTGGTTTAAATCCAGCCTGGAAAGATCACGAGACTCTTATCTCCAATAAACCACTAGAAAACTGGAAGTGGCACCGTAGCTCTAGTGGTCTAGTGCTTGCCTTGAGCTGAAGAGCTGAGGGACAGGGCCCAGGCCCAGAGTTCAAGCCCCACAACCGACAAAAAAAAAAAAAAATAAAAGAGACAGACTCCATCTAAGAATTAGAAAAATGGCCAGAGGTGTGGCTCAAGAGGTACAGCCATTGCCTAGCAAGTGTGAGGCCCTAATTTTAAACCCCAGTGGCATGGGGGAGAATTTATTATATAATGTTATGGATGTAATCAAAGGATAGCCACTAACTGAATCTAATATTTTTGGCTTTATAAACATTATCTCCTGTGACATTTTTTAATTTTATTTTTAAAAAGCCATAGGTGGCAGTAGCTCATGCCTATAATCCTTGCTACTCAGGAGGCTGAGATTGGAGGATAGCCCTGGCAGAAAAGTCCCCAAAAGACTCATCTCCAATTAACCACCCAAAAAACTGGAAGTGGTGTTTTGGCTCAAAGTGGTAGAGCATTATCCTTGAGCAAACAAGATGATTCAGATATCTGAGTAGAGGTAATGAGAGTTCCACTTCCAGGCCTCCTCAAAGTCTTTCTATTCCTAGATAGGCAACATCTGCTTTTCTCTGCTATGCCAGAAAGATGCCTGGCAAGAGGAGACAGTACCAAACCTATAGGATTGAATTTAACATATGTCCCTCCAAAGAGTCTGCCCTTAACACACATGTTTCTTCTCATTTTTAAATTGTAAAAATTATCATATATCACAGACATGAAAAAAATAGAAGAGTCTCTACACTCTATTGTACTATGAACTGATGTATCTCCTCGATGTTCTTGAGATTATAACCAAAATAAGCATCGAGATTATACCAAATAGCATTACTTAGTTATAACCATTCAGTGAGTATAGTATTTCACCTGAACTTACATCGTAAGTTCTCTAAGCACTTTCCCTATCACTAATCCTATAGATGGTTTCTTATGTGTGTGATTCAAATTACTGCTGTGATGGACATCCCTGTCTTTAAGTCTATTTGTCCTTGTGCTAAGAATAGAATGACTAAGGCAAGGGTTTTGCACCCTTTAAAATTCCTAGCACCCAAGGTTTAGCAGAATATGTTCTCTATTTCCCTCTCTTATGGCCCTTCATCCAGCTCTGTTTTTCCTCCCTTCTACCCAGGAAGCTAGTGATGACTCATTGTAGGCCAGATTATTTGTCTGTCACAGAAGAGAATTGCCTGCATATATGTGTGTGTGTGTGTGTGTGTGTGTGTGTGTGTGTGTGTGTGTGTGTATAATGTGTGTGTGTGTGTGTACACATACATATATAAAATATTCTCACTGTAATTGTTGCTGTTGTTCTGAGACAACGTCTTACTATTTGGCCCGAACTGAGCTCAAATTCACGATCCTCTTGTCTCAACTTCTTAAATGCTATGATTATAAGCATGTACCTCCAGTTTAGCTTTTTTTTTCGTCCAGTACTGGGACCCAGGGCCATATGCTCCCACTTGGCATTTTCCCTCAAAGCTGGTACTCTACTACCTCAGTCACATCTCCACTCTGGCTATTTGCTGGTAACTGGAGATAAAAATGTCATGCACTTTTCTGCTAGTGCTGGGTCTGTACCTGAATCCTCATATCTCAGCCTCCTGAGTAGCTAGAATTACAGGCATGAGCCACCCAGTGCCTATCTGATACACAAATTTTAAAAGAGAGATTGAAGAAGGCATGTAATCCTTGTGTGAAAAATCTAATGAAAAAATACTGGGTACTGTGGAAACTGTGGGAATTGTTTGGGGGAAGACAGTTGGAAGGCAGAAGTCTCAGCAGACTTCCCAGTTTTTCTCAGCACTTCCCAGTTTTCTCAGCAGGCTGCTCTACCTCCATAGTAAAAAGATTCTGAATAAATTAGAAAAAGAATCCCTATTTAGTCTGATACAGCGTTGGCAGGATAAGACTGGCCCTGAATGTAGGTCTCATTGTTTCCTAGGCCAAGCCCAGCAACAGAAATACAACGAGGGAATGGCTTAACTAGTAGATTGCTTGCCTAGCATGCAGGAACCTTGGGTTCAATTCCCAGTATCATACTCCCTTCCTCTGATGCAGAAAACAAAAAACCCTACTTTGCAATTGTACAATAAGCAAATGAAGCCCCTTCTAAAATGAGGCCTCAGCGTGAGACTGGCTGTTTTCAGATCTTCCAAGCCACATTTCCTTGGACCACACTTAGACCTGCTTGATACCCAGGTTACAAAGGTCTTCAGTGACAGAGGAGAGGCAGCATAATTATTCAGCATACCTTCATAGGGGGATAAAGTTGACCAAATTGATCTGATGTCTTCCAAATCCAACTTTGACTGCTCTGTTGTTTATTCTTCCTGTTCCACTGTCTGGCTCCATTACTATTGCTCTCTTTTTTCCTTCCTCTTCAAAGCCTTCTATCAGTGTCAGATTTGAATCAGTTGGAAAGTGTAAATCAATGTGTTTGAATGTGGTTCTCCAATTACAGAAAGGAAAGTTTTGTTCCTTCATTGAAGATTGTTTAAAGGTTTCTTTGGAAGGCAGGAAAGCTCAGGATCAGACTGGGTGCTAGAGGGTGGCACATCTCCTGGCTTGTGTATTGACACATTCCTTTTTTATCCTCTGTCCTCAGCCCAGCATCAGCGGTGTGGACCTTGATAAGTTCCGGGAGATTCTCCTGCGCCACTGCGATGTGAACAAGGATGGAAAAATTCAGAAGTCCGAGCTGGCTTTGTGTCTTGGGCTGAAACTCAACCCCTGATTGTCTTGCAGCTTTGCCCTGTCCTCTGATTGTGTTTCTGAGTGCTGTGAGAATCTTATCTGTGCTTTGCTACTGGGGACTCGGTGGTTATTCTGAATCAATGGGAGGGCTTCTGAGGCACTTCTTCCGGTGGCCAGGCAATCCTGCTTCTCTGCTAGCTCCCAACCCCAGAAAGATTGTGTTGTTTCCCCTTGACCCTGAGCTTCCTTGCTCCTCTCTCCAAACCAAAGTTCAGCTCACCTGTTAGATCTTTATCATCTTGTACTCTTCTTGTGGACTTCCTGCTGAGTCGGAGTGACATGTGGCATAGTTGTGTCATTTCTACCAACAGGTTTTCATGTGGAAATAAATATGCAATTGAGAATAAAGGTGTACTGGTAATTTCTTTTGTGTTATAACCTTTGAAAAGTTTGTCCTGGTGGTAACAGATGAAAACACTTATCTATCTGCAGGGTGGGGCAAGTTGGGAGGGAGAGGGAGGGACCTCCCAGATGGTCAAAGTAGCAACTACTGATGCCAAGTTCAAGCAAAAGGACTAGGGGCATAGGCACAGGAGGATGTCTCCTGGCTGCTCATAAAGCAACCTGCATAGCCTGCTTATATATGGAGAAAGAGGTTGTGGTAAAATACCTGTATGAATCAGGAAGTTCATTATGCAAATGAAGGATTGTGTTTACACCAATTGGGCCCTTTCCTTGTTACCAGTTAAGGTGGTCCCTTATGCTAATGAAGGATTGTGCATGCACCAATCACAGGTCGCTGAGTCACTGTTGGGGGGGTGGGGAGGAATAGGAAGGAAAAGTGCTCTCCTCTACTTATAGCCTGGATAGAAGTAGCTGCTGTTGTAGCAAAAGGCACCTGGTCCAAGCTACGTTTTAAGAAGTGTCATCCTTAGCCAGAGTGTGTCAGAGTTCAAAGCAGTTGGTGCTGACCTAGAGCAGCCTGCTTTGAGCAAGGCTGCTTAAGGTTACTAGGGTACTGGGAACAGGTCTATCAACTATGGATTAGGGAATTAAATCTCCCTAGCTACCAGTATCTCAGCTCATTTAAAAGAATAGGAAACTTTCAAAAGAGTAACAATGTTTTTATAGTATTTGAAGGTTCTAACAATACTAACTCCTGTCCTAATGCCCCAAAAGTGAATCCCAGTCATCTGTCTTAATTCCTTTGGTTCATGGTATGTTCCCTGGAAGTTGTCCAATAGTTCCTCATGGAACTCTAAAGTCCTAACCTCCCACCCTTGTAATCATCTCAGGATTTGTTCTGCTCACATTTAAGTCTTCTCTCTTTAAGCCTACTCCCTATCCCAAAATTTGAATGAGTAGTGCATCTTCCAGCTTTCCCACTAAGGCTGGTAATCCAAGTAACAGAGATTCTAGGCTTTAACCTTGGCCTGCAGTAGCAGAAAAGAACTTCCCATCTTGCTGAAGTACAAGTTGAGGAGAGGGCTTTGATAAAAGTGTCATTATGAAAAAATTGGGGTTTAGAAGAGTAATTAAGTAGTCCTAGGTCTTGTAGCCAGTAAGTGATAGAGATGACAGAGAAAGACACAAATCTGTTTTTTTTTTAAAGTTTACTTCTTAGAGTGTGTGTTTGAATTCTTTAGATTTAAATATACATGCAATATCCTACCTTTCTGTCTTGACTAAGGCCTCCAGTGAAATTTTTCTTTTTGTACTCATCCCAGGGACTTGAACTCAGGGCCTACTTGTTATCTCTGAACTTTTGTTTTTCTGCTCAAAAACTAGTACTCTACCACTTGAGCCATATCCAGCTTTTCTGTGATCTTGGCTTTGAACCAAGATCCTTAGATCTCAGCCTCCTGAGTAGTTAGAATTATAGGCATGAGCCACTAGTGCCCTGGCTCTCAGATGAACTTTGACACAAATCTTGATCTTTCTTTCCATTCATATAGGTGATTTCTGTGGTGATTGTTGTGCCCTGAGTAACTCCCTACCAGGGATAACTAGGGTAGAGGTATGTACCCCTGGAGCAAAATCTAAGGGGTCATTTAAAGGAAATTCAGTAATAAAGAAAACCACTCATTTAATTCAGTCCTAAACCACAAAGTATAAAAACCCTTGATGTAAAATACCAGCATGATAAACAAAGCCAGGATCAGTATTACTAGCTTCTGCTTTACCTCCAATGGGCTTGCCTTTGGGGTTCACTGCCTAGTTTGAAATTGTAATTTGTGAGACAACTTTGTGTCAATTCCTTTCTTGTTAAACAAATGACCGATTTATATGACAAAGACTCTGGGAAAGGTAAATGGCCCTGATCTATAATTCCCCTAGGTTTCTTTCTCTTAGAAGCATGAAAATTTAATGTATGAGTATTTGGGGTTGGGAGAGTAGAAGATCCTGGAGAAACAGGAAGGCAAACTGGTTCCCACTTCCAAATAGGAAAAAAAAGTCTTACCTTGTCTGGAGGTCTGGAGTAACTAATAAAGTTCTTTGGATCTCAGAACACTGAAATTAGACCTAGCTTCATGGCAGGAAAATAGCATAATCTTTGAAAGAATTCCATGTGCTATGGTCAATTTGGTTACTTTTGTCCCAAGCTTAGCAATGAAGTGGAAAATAAGCAGACTCAAGCTGTATCACCACCACCACCACCACCACCACCACCACCATCATCATCATCATCATCATCATCATCATCATTCATCATCATCATCATCACCACCACCACCACCACAACACTATTCTTTTGGTAAAAATACCCCAACTTACTCACATGTGCAGCCAACATTAATAGTGATTTTTTAAAGGAGTCATGAGTTAAGCTCCATTTTATGTCTTAATTTTCTTCATCTATCAAAATATAATGCTTAGAAATTGAGGGCATAGACATCGAAGCAACATTTTTCTCCCCTAAATTTTTTAGTACAGATAGTAGGAGAACTGAGTGTGAGAAAATGTTGTATGCATGGTGGAAAGAGGGGGAGGGAAGAATTGTTTGTTTGGAAACCCTTGCTTAGTACATAGTCTTTTTTTTTTTTTTAAATAAATCTGTGTCATTCTGAGTCAGCATTGCTTACTACATGTGTAATTATAGTAATCTACAGGCAAGTATTAATATTGCTAATGATATTGCTTTGCAGAGTGATTATCTAAGAGCCATTCTCAGCTGTTACACATGGATTATAGCGTTCGTGTAACTCCAAATTAAGCCAGAGGCAGAAAGGCAGCATTTGTTCAGTCAAAAAGAACTGTTGAAGAGGGCAGCCTGCAATTAGATCAAGCTTGCTGTCACCAGGGGGCTGGAAGCCCTAGTTCACATGCTTCAGGGTTGAGGATGACCTTTAACAGATGTAGCTACTCAACATAAAATTCTTGAGTTTAAAACACATAAATGAAGGAAACCTAGTAGCTGTCAGCTTCATCTTTCCATCTTTGCTCTAATAAGCACGTTTGGGGCCGCCAAAGGTCATTAGTGAGCTCTCTTAAAGAACCAAAAAACCCAGTCCCATCTGTTATTTTATACTTGGTAACCCCAGGGGTCACTTTAGCCCAAGTCATACACTGGTAGTAGGCCCTTGGACATTTTCTAGTTGCTCTTTTTGCTCTCTTGGACAAGAAAACTCTATCTCCAAATGTTTTTTGCCTGCTATTTTGACCTCAACAGGTATGCAGAGCAGAAGCCAGGTTCCTCCTTGTACTGAGATCCAGATAGCATAAGGAGTGGAAAGGCTGAGGAGCTGGGCACTCATCTGCAGGTCTGGATATTAGAAGTATGTCAGTGAACCTCTGTCTCTTCTCTCCCACCCCTATTCTGGGCCTGCCAACAAGCCAAATAATAAACTTGATTTTATGAAAGCCTAATCTTTCATAATAGGCATACTCAAGTTCACTGAAACCTTTTTGTTGTTGCTGTTGGTGGTGGTGGTCTGGGCAATGTCCCTCAGCTCTTTAGCTCAAGGCAAGTGGTCTACCACTTGAGCCACAGCACCACTTCTGGTTTTCTAGTGGTTATTGGAGATAAGAGTGTCATGGAGTTTCCTGCCCAGGCTAGCTTTGAACCGTGATCCTCAGATCTCAGCCTCCCGATTACAGGCTAGGTTTACAGGCGTGAGCCACAGGCGCCCAGCTTCACTGAAATCTTAAACAGCTCCTTATTGGCTACAAATTTTATCTCTGGCAGATTTACAACCCAGTACAAAACCATATTGGTAGCACTCCTGGAATGCAAAAAAATTTAAGCATGTGCTTACTTATATGTGTCCTCTGTTCCAGTCAAACTGGTCTGGGAGTTTTCTTGCCCTCATTTGTGCAAACCTCACTCCCCACATATCAAATATTATCTTCAAGAAAGTTCAGAGCCCACATATCTCAGGAGGCCATCCTTTATCCCTATCAAAGATTTCCCCTCAGCAAGTAAGACAGTTGGTCTATCAAGAAAAGAACATTCACTGCTGGTGGTTCATGCCTGTAATCCCAGCACCATGAGAAGTAAAGGATTATCACTGTCTAAGATTGGTCCTAGGCAAAAAGCATGAGACTTTCCCTATAAAATAAACTAAAAGCAAAAAGGCTCAAGTGGTAGAGCACTTGCATTGAAAATGCAAGGGTAGGGCTATCAACACCAGTAAAAGAAGGAAGGAAGGAAGGAAGGAAGGGGGGATGGAGGGAGGGAGGGAGGGAGGGAGGGAGGGAAGGAGGGAACAAAAAAGAAAAAGAAGGAAAGGAAGATTACATAGAGAGTTACAAGGTTAGAAGGGCTGAACCCCAAACCCAGATTTGCTAAGAGCCAGAAATTTGGTGGCTGAAATGACAGAAATGTGTTGTTTTACAGTACTGGGGACTTGGAAGGACTGGGAATCTAACAACTAGCATCCGCAGGGCTGATTTCCCTGAGAGCTGTGAGGGGAATCACTTACAGGCCTCTTGCCTCATTTCTGGTGGCTTGCTGGCAATCTCAGGCATTCCTTATCTTGTCTTTCTGGGTCTGGCTTATTTTACTTATCATGATAATCTCCAGTTTTCATCCATTTTTCTGCAAATGACATGATTTCTTTCTTTTTTTATTGGCTGAAAAACATTCCATGGTACATGTGCCCAATATTCTTTATCCATTCATTTGTTGATGGGTACCTAGGCTGATTTCATAACTTGGCTAACTGTGAAACATATAACCTGATTTTAGTAACCAAAAATGTCTCTAGACATGTAAAATGTATATTGGGAGGCAAAATTACGGTGGAGGAGGACCACTGATTTAGATGGAGATCATCTCTGGAGGACCATTGAGTTAGATGGAGAAAAATACTACCTGAATGTGTGCTAGAAGCTTTCTATGCATTATGTCAGTTTGATCATCACGATAACCCTCTTAGATAAGTATTACCATCAGGCCCATAGATATTAATTAGCTTGTTCAAAACCATTTAGTTCAAAAGTAGGAAAGATGAGCATTAAAACAGGACTGTCCAATTTCTGTGTTTACAAGAGGCAGAAATAACAATTGACACAAAATATTACCAAGTCCCTGTGGGTGTTCTATAATTACTGTTAATTTAATTACTTTCTGATTTTATATTTTTACCAGTACACAAAAAGTTGAAGTCTGAATATATATTTTAAGCAATGGTTTCTACTTTTCTCCCTAGACTTATTAAATAATATATTAATAACTGTAAATTTTTCCCAGTGTAATTTCTGAAATGTATTAAAAATTGGATATATTTTTACATGAAATTCCTACTAGGCTGCCTTTGGTGTTAATAATGATTGTTTTTTACATTAAAGGAGCTCTTGTGTAACCATATTTCAAATTAGTAAAGAATTTTGTTCTTCATCAAGAAATAGTTTAAAAGATTCAACTGCACTGTAAAATTATTTTCAGACTAAAAATATTCTATTAAGGGCCTAATTTTATGTTATTTTATAATGTTAAAAAACAATTAATGTAGCTGGGTGTCTGTGGCTCACATCAGTAGTCCTAGCTACTCAGGAGGCTGAGATCTGAGGATCACAATTCAAAGTTAGTCTGGGCAGGAAAGTCTATGAGACTCATCTCCAATAGACCGCTCAGAAAACCAGAAGTGGTGCTGTTGCTCAAGTGGTAGAGTGCTAGCCTTGAGCTGAAGAACTGAGGGACAGCACCCTCGCCCAGAGTTCAATCTCCATGACCAAAAACAAAAAAACAAACAAAAAAACAAAACAACAATAAAAAACATGTGTGTGAATTCATTGTTTAAGTTCATTTTTAATAAACCCACCATGGCATTTTGCAAGGTAGAACTGGTAAAAAATATCACACAGACAGACAGGCAGACAGACACACAGACACATAGACACACACACACACTAGCCTCATTCTGATGAAAAGAAATACAAATGAACTCTTTGTTCACTATGATCTTTATTGTTAAAGGGCTAATTTCCATGAAGGCAAAATGAAACAATATACTCATGTTTTGTTTTGTGTATAATCATCTGGAAAAGTAACTTCATGATATATATATTTTTAAAACCCTACAAATTCTTGCATACTCTGACTCAGTCATTCCATTTTGTTACTATAATGAAATGCTCAAGTCTATGCACTATAAAGAGATTTATTTTGACGTATGCTTCTGGAATAACAATTTTCGATTTTACAGTTTTTACAGCTCACATTGCTATCTTTTAGTAGCTAAAACTTTGGAAATATTGTCCCTAATTTCTAAATTTCAAAAAATGATGTTTTTTTTTTCACATTATTCATTTTCACACACACACACACACACACACACACACACACATTTGGTGCGAGTACTAGGGCTTTAACACAAGGCTCTTGCATGGCTTTTTCACTCAAGGCTGGTACTCTACCACTCGAGTTATACTTTCACTTTCTGGCTTTTTGTTAATTTGAGCTAAGTCTCTGGGATTTATCTGCCCTAGCTGGCTTCTAATTAAATCTCGATCCTCGACCTCAGCCTCCTGCTAGGATTATATGTTATTCTTAAGAAACAATCCTATTATTACTTTGAGCATCAACTATTCAGAAATACTCCTTTACACATCTCCTACATTTTAGCTTACTTCCTCACTTTTGGCTTACTCAAGTACATGTGAAACCTAACCATACGGACATTACTACATTGGGAAGGAAATTCTTTTGTAGAGACAGTTCGGAGAAATCACAGAACCTGTAAGACTGAGTTAAAGCAAGAGTAGCAAAATCAGTCTATTTGTGATTTAATCCATATATGCCCGTTAATCTATTGAGAATCAAACAGTATTATCTTCACACTACCTCAGAAATGATCTGTTTCAATGCTAGAATATCCGCAACTAGCTCTTTTCTCTGGAGTACTCCAAAGTGTGTTAAGAGTTGCTACCACCAGTTTACTACGTACCAGTTTCCACAGCCCGCAGTTGGCAGGGGGCTAGGTTTGTGCATTACTGTCTCCAATTTTTTTCTACTCGTTGATTTAGGGTTCAATAATCCATGAGAAACCAAAAATCAAGAGCACCACAATAAAGTTAAAATGATGGTCTTGATGGCCTAGTCCACGAGGATCACTCGAGTAGATCGTGCACAGCTAGCTTTGTCTGAATCTGTAGGTGGCTCTGAAAAGAGCCGTTTGTGCCGTTTACACCAGGTAGGTCATATGAAACTTGCTTCTTGAAGTTATTTGCTCTGAATCTTATGACCACTGGTCTTAGGCAACAGCACAGCATGGATGTGAGGCAGGACGCCACCCTGTGGGATTGTCACACCACGCAATAGCTTGTTGAGCTCTTCATCATTACGGATAGCCAATAGCAAATGACGTGGAGTAATGCGCGTCTTCTTGTTGTCCCGGGCTGCATTGCCAGCCAGCTCCAAAATCTCAGCTGTCAGATACTCCAGTACCGCAGCCAGATACACTGGGGCTCCGGCTCCTATGCGGTTGACATAGTTGCCTTGGCGGAGCAGCCGGTAGAGGCGGCCCACAGGAAACTGCAAGCCCGCTCTAACAGAGCGGGACAGGGCCTTAGCGCGGGATTTGCCGGTCTGCCTGCTCCTCACACACATAGTTCCAAAAGATACCCTTATAGAGCAAGTTATATGGGTAATCTATTGACTGCTATGGGTCTATTTATACTCTGACAGCAGGTCGCAAATGGACACTTGATTGGCTGATGATTCTGTGGCCAATCAGAAAGGTTTGATCGAATAACCTGATTTACATACACGCAAAGACCATTATCCAATCAGATAGTGGATACCATACGTCATTTGAATACCAAGCCTATAAATACCAGTCTTTCGGGCCTTTGGATCTCCGTTTGCTTGGCGGTTTCGGGACGGGTAGGCGTTTTACGGCTGTGTACCAACTATGCCTGAGGTATCTTCGAAGGGCGCCACCATCTCTAAGAAGGGCTTCAAGAAGGCTGTCACTAAGACTCAGAAGAAGGAGGGGAAGAAGCGCAAGAGAACCCGAAAAGAAAGCTACTCCATTTACATCTATAAGGTGCTGAAACAGGTTCATCCTGATACTGGCATCTCCTCCAAGGCCATGAGCATCATGAACTCTTTCGTCACCGACATCTTTGAGCGCATCGCGGGCGAGGCGTCGCGCCTGGCGCACTACAACAAGCGCTCGACCATCACGTCTCGGGAGATCCAGACGGCCGTGCGCCTGCTGCTGCCCGGGGAGCTGGCCAAGCACGCCGTGTCCGAGGGCACCAAGGCGGTCACCAAGTACACCAGCTCCAAGTAAATTTGGCAACCCAAGTTCGTTTCTAACCCAAAGGCTCTTTTAAGAGCCACCTACGCTTTCTGATAAAAGAGCCGTGTGCTTACTTGATGAGTGTGGATTTTGGTTTTGGTTTTTTCTATGTGTGCAGGTACTGGAGCCTGTACTCCAGGCTTCATTCTTTCAGCTCCCTTCTCTCCCCCCGTCTGGTGTTCTAGGTCTTGAGGCCACACTTCCAACTCCGTTAAGTCATCCTTTAGTCCTAAGGTCAATGTGATTGGACGCAGGCCTAAGTACGTACTTGTAGACTAATCATGAGGCCAGTCCAGAGGGTCTTCGATGATTTTTCAAAAGGAGCTGACGTTTTGTAGCTGATGAATACGATGTTGGGATAACTGCTACAAGGACGCAAGTGGCCCTTCACTAGAACTTTTTCCAAGCCTATCAAAAAACAGATCTTGAGCTTTGTGGCCTGAAGTCTTTTTGTTTTATGAGTTTTTTTGTTACTGTTTTTTAAAAGGAAACAAGGCTGTTTTCCGATTACACTTTTCCAAGTACAGTGAAAGTGAGAATTAACCCTTAAAATTGAGGTTTCTAGGAAATGGCGCTGTGGCTTAAGTGGTAAGAAGTGAGCTGAAGAGTTGAGGGACAGTGCCTAGGTCCAGAGTTCAAGACCCATGACCCCCCCAAAAAGTTCAAAATTGAGGTTTCTAGGCCAGTATCTTTCATATTCTTTGAGAGGACACCCTATATTAGTTTTGCTGAGAGTATGGTGAGAGTGGAAACGGGGAGAGTCTAAAAGTACTTCAAATAACATGGCTGAGCACAACTGGCAAACTTAACTTCACTGAATCTCCTCTTGACAACTAATATTCCACCTAAAATGTTTTATGATGAAATCACTAAAATTGGTGTTTATGTCCTCTATTACAGGATCACTTACGTTATTCTCCCAGGGTAAATAAGCATGTAAAACAGTATAGACACTGAATTTAACAGCCTTAAAAAGAAAACGTGTTAGCTGAAAATTTTGATTTGATAATATTTTTTAAAATTATTTTATAAAAAGACTTAGAAGGTGCATATATACTTTTAAGACTTTCTCTACATTTAAAGTGCCATTTGGTGCAATTTCTTAATGTGCAGGAAAAAAATCCATCACATTAAAATGTCCTAAACTTCTGTGCAAAGTGAGACAGCATTTCATGTTTTGGCTACAGCTCCTTCAAAGAGGTGACAGACAAGACATATGTGTCCATATTGTATTGCAAGAAGCATTAGCTCTAATTAGGAGTGCCAGCTGCCCTGTAGAGACCTTGAGAAGCTGGTACCACACAGCTCTCTGACCACTCTCAACAAATACCCCAATTGTCTAAGAACTAGTTAGATTACTTGGGCAAAAAGTAACTTACACCAAAGCTGATGTAGCTTTTACATCAGATATATTTTGACAGCCATCATATAAACTTTGCATTACAAAAGTTCTAAATATTTTGCTTATGTGCTATTGTGCATATGGAATTTCTCTAATATCTGCTAATATTTTGCTTTATATGAAATATAAAATTCTGTGCTTTATTTTAATATTCTATGGTCTCACTGTATTGATTTATTTTCATTTTAGTTCTCTGATAGATTTTGTTAGGTTTTACATGTTAACAATGTTATTTGAAGAGAGTAAACTTTTATTGTTTCCTTTTAGATAGTTCACTTCTAGTTTATTTTTCCTGAGTTCAGTAGCCTACACCTTTACTATAAGAAATAGGGATAAAAATACACATCACTGGTGCTGGGAAGGTGGCTCAGTGGTAGAGCGCTTGCCTTGCATGCCAGAGGCCCTGGGTTCGATTCCTCAGCACCACATAAGCAAAAAGAAAAAAGCTGGAAGTGGTGCTGTGGCTCAAGTGGTAGAACGCTAACCTTGAGCTGAAGAGCTGAGGGACAGCGCTCAGGCCCAGAGTTCAGGCCCCATGACCAGACCCCAAAAAAAAATACACATCACTGTCCCTAATTATGTTGAAGATTGTTCTGCATTAGTAGTGATTAATTGTATGTTATAGGGAAGAATTATACTGCTTATTAATAGTTTTAAATCAAGAATTTGTTGAGTTTTGTCAAATATCTTTTTAGCATCTTTGCTCATTATATTGTGATGAGTTATTTTAATAGGTTTTCTAATAGAGTGGACCTTGTATTATTTTTATAAACCCTTGCTTGGGCACTATATATTTTAATTTTAACCATAATTTAACATTTTGCTACATTCTACTTGCCAATGTTTTATTAACAATTTGCAATTCAATGTTATAAACTAAGGCAATCTATTTTTTCCTTTTTTGAATGTAATGTCTGGATTTTTAAATCAATTTTTTTTATTGAACTTACAAAGATAATACAGAATGTGAGGTTATTTATAATCTAAAATTGTTTAAACAGCATTAGTATTCTTTAATCTTTATTCTTCACTAAAATTCATTTTGAATTTCATGCCATCATTTAAGGATAGTTCTTTAATTTTCTCTATTTTTCTTTTATAAAATTATTGACTCACTAATTTGGAAAACTTTAAAATTATATTTTTCAAGGAAATTATTAATGGAATGTCCTTTAGAGATTAGCAAACTCATCTCTATTGGTACTGTTGTCACCATTGTACTTTCTGCAACTGTATCTTTAAAATCCTTTATTTGCTATGTACATTCTTATAGTTTACAAAATGCATTATTGGTTAATGCTCTTTCAAAATGTATTTTTATACTTTTGTACTTTTTTACTTTTTTTCATAATTATTTTTTAGTCTTTTTCTCCTTCATAACTTATTTTTTCTGTCTTTTGGTTCATTAAAAAAAAGTTTCTAGCTTCTTGAATGGATGCTTTCTTTACAAAAGCTGCCCTTAAGCTTCATGGTTTTGGTATACATGAATTTTAGTCACTGAAGTTTAGTTCACTAAATACACTCAACAACAACTGGAATTTTAATTACCGTGGAATATTAATAATTGAATAAATTGGAAGCGTTACTGCTGTCTCTTTAATTTGTAAGTTACTATACAAATAATGACTGTAAAAGATGACTAGTGACAATCACATTACTTCTCTTGAAGTTTGTGAGTGGTATTTGTTGCTTTGTTTATGTGAAAATAAAAGTGTGCTGTTTTGGAGATTACCTTAGAAGCAGGAACAATAATACTTGTCCTACTTCCAGACTGTGATTTTGCATTATCACTGAACAGAGAACATAAGCCTGTTTAGAAACCTGTATGCTAAAATTACCTTCAAATAAAATTACCTTCACCATAATTCCTCTCAACACCTACACACACACACACACACACACACACACACACACACACACACACACACACACACACACACACACACAGGTTTTTCTGGAGAAGAAAGCAAGCAGCCCTTAAAAGGAAAATTTTAGGGCCATAAGATAAGACAAAGCAAAGCAAGGTAAACTTGTGGCTGGTTGCTTTCTACTAGGTACCCAAGGAAGGTATGTACTGTCTGTAATTTTCTTTAAAGATTTCTAAAGTATTAGATAATACGATCTATATTTTTTTCCTGACTAAAGACCAAGATAAAGCTTTGGGTACCTTTGGGTACTTTATTAATATGTGGCTGTAGTGTTTCCTAAGATCTTCTGTATCCAACAGCCCTGTCCAAGTCTGTACCCAAGGCCCTGTGAATATGTCCTTGCTTGAAAGCAAAGGTGTTTGTGGATGTATTTAAGAACAATTAAATACGATCACCTTGGATTTTGGGGGTGGGTCTTAAATCCAGTGATGACTCTCCTCATAAGAGAAAGAACACCAGACACAGAGACGTAGAGAAGAAATCACATGAGGTGGCAAAAGAAAATTGAATGCAGTGGCAAGTCAAAGAATGCCAAGATTTAAATTACCATCAAAAGTCAGGAAAGTGTGATTCCTCCTGACACTTTGGTTTTGATGATGATGAAAGAATATATTTCTGCTATCCAGACAGATACCTTAACAAGAAGTGTCAAGAAGGCTAGAAGGCATGGCTCAGTAAGAGAGAACCTATCTAGTAAAAGGCTTCCAATATACCATTATTTTAAAAAGTGCCAAGCATATATACAATGTAAATTTACTTATTTGTCATTATAGAAATGCAAATAAAAAGAAGATAATGTACACCATCTAAAATAATCCTATCATAAAAGTGATAACTGAAAATAGATTGAAATAAAATTTAAAAATATATTAAAAGTTTGTTAGTCAAATTGCTGGATTCCAATACAAATTATCTGAAATAACAAGATCATGTTCCAATGTCAATCTGTCCTCCACATAGTGATATAAAGACCTCAGTAAAATGTACATAGGGCATCATCAGAAACCCTGGACTTGGGCAGCTCTGGGTTAGCAAGTTTGAGTCATAGAAAACTTGGTTTCTTTTATACACCACAGCCAGTGAAAAAAAAAAAAAAAACACAAAAAAAACAGCCTTGATGGTCCTGTCAGATTTCCCTAAAGTCCTCTGTAGGTCTATAGCTATAGGCTTTTTTTTTTTTTTTGGCTTATCTGAAATAGGATTTGCATAATCAAAACCTAAAGGCAAGCCACGTTCTCGCAGAAATCTCCTTATTAAGCTGTGATTCTTGTGAATTCACTTGATGTGAATTTTCACAGAAAATACAACACAAATACATCAAAGCTTAGAATCAATGATAGTTTTAGTCATAGATAGTAAAATGAGGTTGTCGAATAAAACAAGTTAATCAGTTTATTACTTCAAGAAATGACATCCCGTTACAAAAGCAACCACCTAGGTAAACAGCTTACAGCCCTTTTAAAGAAGTGTGGGTGGCTCTTAGAAGAGCCATTGGGTTGTAACTTCGTCTAGTGGCTGGACAGTCTTACTTAGAGCGCTTGTATTTGGTCACGGCCCTCTTGCATTCAGAAGCAGCCTCCTCGGCTAGTTCCTCCCGCGACCATCTGGATCTCCTTAGAGGGGATGGCACGCTTGTTGTAGTGCACCAGGCGAGAGGCCTCGGTCGCGATGCGATCAAAAGTGTCATTCACGAAAGCATTCATGAAGTTCATGGCCTCTGAAGAGATAGCAGCATCCAGATGTATTTGTTTCAGGAACTTGTAGATGGAAACAGATGTCTCAGCAGCATCTCTTGCACTTTCTTCGGGCTCCTTTTCAATTTTGACTCCTTTCTTGAAGCCCTTTATAGAAACATTCTTGGCCATGAGGCCCGGCATTTTCACAGCTAAGGCTCCAAGGTTAAAGGTTAAAGGTAACAAACTGCTGTCCAACAGGCGTAAAGTGCTCTATTTATAGGCGTGGGACTCAAATGACGTCTTTTGCGTCTAACTTGTGACTGGACAATGGGAAGTATGCAAATGAGGTGATACGGATGACGTCCTCTGATTGGATAGATGGCTTGGCAGTAATCAGTTAAACCACAACTGCCATAACAGATACTTGTTTTTTCCGTTATAACGGATTTGCCCTTGGGAAAATGACGGCTGTGCATGGAAAGGCGCGCTAAACTCAAGCCCAGTTCATTCGAGTGAGCCTGAAGTCCTCCATGGCTGCGGATTTCGAAAGGACCAGTACGTGGAGAGAATTGATGGTAACTAACCTGGCCATAAAGATTCAGGAGCTGGTGACAACGCAGCCCATAACAAGAAGGCTCAAGTCATTCGCATGTACAAAACGAACTCAAGGTTTTGAGTAGTGAGACCACCATTCAGGGTGGAGTTTGTCCAACAACCGATCTGTGCTGCTGCCCAAATGGCAGCATCTGCTAGTTCAGTTCACAGCGCCTCATACCTTGCAAAAACCCCAGTGAGTGCCTTGAACTTAGGGAGCAAAAACAAAACAAAACCCAGAGCTGAATGCCAAAGGCTCGTCTCAGAATTTAGGTGGCTCACAAAAGAGTTATGGAAAACAATGATTTCTGTTTCATCGACAGTAAATTTAATTGGCCACCACTTCCTCAAATTAAGAGGACTGTGGGAAGAATTTTGTTCCAATAGCTGGGCATATGAAATGTGTTCATTTTAGTGCTTGCAAATATTGACAGCTGAATCTGATCCTGGACGCAACTGTTGGGCAGCTGCTTCAAGTAGAGTAGTCTTCCTGGCAGGCTACTGTTAATGAAAAAGCCATCACACTTGGGGAAAACGAGCAAATGGAGAACAGAACATGCATGTACACACACACACACACACACACACACACACACACACACACACACATTTCCTAAGAGAATGAAAATTAAGAACACATGTAAATATATTTATATGTATTATACTGTATTATACACACACACACACACACACACACACACATTTCCTAAGAGAAAGAATGAGACCTTAAGAAATATGTGGAATCCTATTAGGGAACCTTTTGGGTATTTTAAGGAAGGTAAAGTTACACTGAATTATAAGATTGAAACAAAAATAATTTTGTAAACTCTTAGTTTTGGAGAACATGCCTATAAGATATTAAGTAACAAGTAAATCTCAAGCTGTATGTTTTCTCAAATATTTTCTAGCAAGGATTTCCAAAGAATTCTAGGATGACTACATACCCTGAAATCTTAACACAGCCATATTAAACAAACAAAAAGTCGTAGCAAAGGAAGATCTTAGTCACAGGTAGGCTTGGACAAAAAAGAAAAAAAGAAAGATCCCTATCTTAAAAACTGAAGCAAATGAAAATGAGGGAAGAGGTGACACTGTTCAAAAGGAAATGTACTCATCTGACTTATATGACTGGGACCCCTCTGTACATCATCTTTACAAAAACAATAAAAATATATAAAAATGAAAAAAAAGGGCTGAGGAGTGTTACTGAAGTGGTAGAAATCTTTTCAGCAAGGCAAGTCCCTGCAATTCCAAACCTAAATACCACCACTATAAGCACACATACATACCTTTAATACCTTATGTGAAACCACAAATCATATGTTGAGTTTTTTCCTTGACCCCCAGGCTGGCTGGCATGATGACCTGCCTCATGATCTGCTTCCCAAGTGCTGAGATTAGAGACATCACCATGCCCAGACTAATGGGTTTATTCTGTAGTTTATATCTCAAAGTCTAACACTATTTCAATACTGAAAATGTGACAAAATATTTTGCCACTTCTTTAACACTGTGAGTTAAACAACTACCGAAACAACTGAGAGACAGTAAAAAGCAGCCAAATATGACTATATAAAAATGAAAGTGCCCAAAATTTCCAAACCAAAGCAAATATCTGCATATTCATAACAAGCTACAAAATTCTTTCACAATTTGCAAAGTATTAGTTTCTTAGCAATTGTCATACCCACAAAATTGAACTTAAACTTATAGAATTGAATAAATGTGAGAATTGTTTGTTGAAAATTAATAAGCATCTTGAGAACTTCATATTAGAAGAAATGGAAAATAAGGATTGTTTTAAAATTAAAAAAAACATAGTTATAATCTATATTGACATCTTCACAAATAATGATGAAATGTAACAGTTTCTGGAAAAATATAAATTGCTTATATTGAACCTAGAAAGTAGTAACAACTAAGAGAAATGAGGCAAATTTGAGTTTATCGGTGAGCTAGCATCCACAGATACGAACTTTCCAAAGAGTGCTTCATTAAATCTTTAGAGATTAAAGGAAAACCGTAAATTCACAGCAAATTAAGTGGTCTAGACTATAAAAAATATTTATTTTTGGAAATTTGACAAAACCAAATGAAAAAGTTTACTACTAAATGCTAAACCCTCAAACATAGCATTCCACAGTTCTTTCATTAAAAATGAACAACCAGCCAGGTGCTAAGGGCTTACATCTGTAATCCTAGCTACTCAGGATGCTGAGAGCTAAGATCACTGTTCAAAGCTAGCCTGGACAGAAAAGTCTGTGAGATTTTTTTTTTAATTGTCAAGGTGATGTACAGAGGGGTTCTCGTTACATAGGAAGGTAGTGAGTACATTTCTTGTCAAACTTGTTACCCCCTCCCTCATCTCCAGGTAAGTACCAAAAAAGCTGGAAGTGGAGATGTAGCTTGAGGCCACTGAGTTCAAGCTCCAGAACTGGCAGACACACACAAAAAAACTGACCTTGGCAGCTCACTGGACAGTTAATATCAAGCAAGGATCCATCTAAGAATATAAGACTGCTTGAATAAAATGCAAACTTTATTTACTTTATAAGGTCAAAGGAAAAATAAATACTAAAAACAGTAGGTGTTTAAGACATTCACTAATATGTTGAGTTGAATAATTTTGTTTCTTGGTAAAATACTAGTAGTTTAGATAATTTTTCCTGTTATTTAATATTTTGTAGAATATTAGCAAATCTTTAAAAATAACATTAATGTTCTCTAGTACTAAAGAAGAAGAATAAAACCAGGTCTAAGTAATTCATTCAGGTAATGCCCCATAGCCAACCAAGAAATTATTGTGTTAATAATCAACAGTTCTTTTTATAGACAGCCACACTTTCAGAGAGGGGTTATGGTCAAGTTTTGAAACATGGTATGTTGCTAAGTCACTTTTATTTAATGAGTAACTACAGCAACATCAAAATACTAGCATTTATCTGATGTCTCCAGTTCATACATATTTTACTGCATGAGAAGGCATGCTAGTGAGTAAAAAGTAAGATTTTCTGTGGATGTTGCCGGTTTTCCATCTATAAATCCAGCCAGTCATAGTAAACACTAAAAGAAATGCAGTGTCCCACTGTAATCAGGCTGTGGAAAATGAGGGATTAAAGTAAAATGAAATTGGCAACAATGAAGGCATGATGTTAAGGCTCAGAATAGGATAGAATTATATCTGATTACTCTCTAAAGTGGGTGAATGGGGACTAGAGAGATTAAGGGAGCAATCTTGCTTTAATGTAGCCTCTTACGCAAAAAGACTAAAGAAGAGAAATACTTTGCTGTTATGAATAATAGCAGCTGAAAACAATAGCAAGTATCAGTAGCAACCCACCAAATACAAATACAAATAAACTGTGCGGCAGGCAAAGGGCTTTCCAAGTTTGTTAAAATTACAACACAAATTAAGAAATGTATTTTATTTTATGACCAATAATATACATAATACCTAAAGCAAAGTTTTTTTTTAAATGATTTACTATCATGGAAGGATTCAGAGATTACTCTAAATTGTCTAGTGTGTTTTATTGTTTCCCTGTGTGTCCTATTTCAAAGATAGTGACTTGCTGTTTGGAATGGTGAGAATTATAAATCAGAGCAGTCACTCAGCATAAGGTTGCTTTATTTAGAGAAGAGACAGCTCTCACAAACACTGGTTCAAAGCCGAGAAAGCTATGCAAGCTGAGTAAATACTTCTGAAGATTTTCAGACTTAGAGGTTGAAGGGAATGATTCTGAGGAGCCAGGCAACTTGAAAACATTAGAAAATTAATATACAACTCCCAGTGGCAGAATCTGTTGCTCTTGGAGTAAAATGAAAGTAACATTGGAAATAAAAAATTTCTGTGATTGCTGGGGGCAAGGAGATGTCTGTGTGTCTCAGATCCTACTCTGAAGACTCGTTCCTAGTAACTTTTCATTCTGTTCTAAGTGTTACCCCAAAGAAAAAGTAACTTCAATAACTTTCTGCCTTTACCCCATTTTAATTGCTATTTTTATTTGTAAGTGCAACTTCAGGAAAAATTGAAGGGACAACTTTCTTGGCATAATGAAAACCTCACTCCTAGCACTATGGTCAATTAAGTGTATTTGGTCTCCCTTAGTTTTCATCAGGATGTGCAATTAGGATAAGTAACAAAATAGCATAAAATTAAGCTAACTTTTCCTCATCTAATATTATAAGGTAATTAAAAGACATTTAAACCAAACCAGAGGGTATGATTGAGCCTGTAAGATTTGTGAAACAACAAAATATCCCGATTCCCTTCTATGACTTAAGCTCAACCCTCCCTTTGCTAAGAATTCATATTTCTTCTGTCATTTCTTGATTCTTTGGAAAGTCTAAAATTCTCAAACTAGACCAAATTTGAATTTGTTTTTAAGGTTTTACTACAGAGTACCTTGCATTGTACTTTCTTATATTGTCCAACTAAATTGGACAGTGTTAACTAGTAATATGTGACCATTGTATGACATCCAAGTAACATGATACAGGGAATAAAAGCTAAAATTTCTGACCAATGTTATTAGGTCACTGACAATTTGTTCCCTCAAAAAGACATATGGATTTACCATATGAATGTCCTCTCCCCTTGCCACCACAAGAAAATGAAAATACTACATTATATAACAAATTTATTCCTAATACTTCCCTTCTGTTTCTTTTGATTCTAGCCATTCATGTCCTGCCTAGATTCTGGTTCATATCTCTTTAGGGTAATCCAGGATTTCAGTTTAAAAGCCAAAGGGGTCCTGAAGCTAATGGCAAATGAGATGGAAGAGAAAACACAAAAGAAGACGATGCTAAGATAAAAGCAAAAATTGGAATGAAGCAGCTACAAGGCAAGGAAGACAAAGTATTCCTGGCAGCCATCAGTAGAGGCAAAGTATATGGGGCAAACTCTTCCTCAGAATATTTAGAAAATACCAGTCTTGATTTGAATATGTGAAAGTTGTGACACAATAGACAAATATATGTTATACGAAGCATTAAAAAATCAATTAGAAAGTGGACAAAACCCACGAAGGGGTATTTTACTATTAAAAATATGAGCAAAGAATCCCATGAAAGAATATGCACACAAATCTATATGAATGTTCTCAACATTATATGTCATTATAGAATCGCAAATTAAAAATAGAACACAGTCAGGAGCTGGTGTCTCACACTTAATCTTAGCTACTTAGGAGGCTGAGATCTAAGTATAATGGTTCAAAGTCAACCAAGGCAGAAAGATCTGTGAGATTCTTATTGCAAATTAACCAGAAGAAAACCTGGATTGGAGGAGTGACTAAAGTACTGGTACTCTACCAGTATTGAGCAAATGAAAGGAATGCAAAAGCACAAAAGTCCAAACCAGAGTATGAAGCCCAGAGTTAAGTACCAGTACAAAAATTTAAAAGTGCATTCAGATACCACATTTGAATGGCTTAATGCAAAACACAATGCCAAATTGTGGTGAGTTTGTGAGAACAGGAACTCATACATTGCAGGGAAACATCATACTGAAAGTATCATACTGATACTTTCTACTAAAACTAAAATACTTTTACAATGATTCAGTAATTATGTGCCTTGAACATATATTTATGCACAAAACTCTGCACATGAATATTTACAGAAAGTTTATTCATAATTTCTAAAACTTGGAAGCAATCAAGATAGGTGAATGAAGAAATAAACTGTATCAGATCCATACAGATGGAGTATTATGAAGTGATGTTCCATAAAAGTCCAGGAATAGTGTTGCATGCCTATAATCCTAGCAATCAGGAGGCTGAGGCAAGTAGAATGACAGTAAGAAAACTCACTGGGGTTGCTTACTGAGACTCTTATCTTGAAAACAAAATAAAAAAGTTGAAAAAAGTAGGCATAAAAATAGAAAAGGCACAAAGGAGTTTGGAATATACATTGTTGAGTGAAATAAGTCACTCTGAAAAGATTGCATATTGGCTAACTCTATGATTTGTTCTGAAAAAGTCAAAACCACAGGTCAACAGTAAAAGGACCAGTGGATACCAGATGTTCTGGAATATTGGAGAGGCAGTAGAGAGAGGAATAGATGGAACTATTCTGGGATTCTATAAGTTACCATTACTATGAAATCAAATCTAGATAAACTTATCACAGGATAAGTTGAGACTAATCTCAATTAAAGTAGGTACACAAATTCTAAACAGAATAATATAAAATTAAATCAGCATTTTTTAACACTGATGTATGCAGAGTATACAAAATTGTAGGCACCCCAAGAAATCAAGCATTTTACTAAGGACAAATACATTGTAAAAACACATAGTTTATTCTTGGGATGCAAGTATACTTAAATTCTTAAAAACCACCCATTTTCTCATTAAACAAGGATTACTGAGCATACTGAGCACATGCACCTGATGAATGCTACTCTTTACACTGGAAAATTGATGTGAGCATTGAAGAAACCAGTGGAATAAGTGTGGAAGGATTGTAGTGTGGAGACAGTGAAGGAGGCGAAAATCTATCAATGTAGTTAGCTTGTACCAGAAACTTGCTATTCCCTTAAGCATAGAATTCTGCCCTTCAATCCTTGCACATAATCATCCACAGAATCAATATGATACTGAACCTGGTTCTCCTACATTTATACCAGGATATGGTATTAAAAAATGATTATCTGATTCAGCCAATTCATTCCCTTTCAGACAAAGAGTAAACTAGCTCTTTGACCATGAACATGGTTGAAGAACTTTAAATGTATGCATAAAATAGAGCAATGAAACCTGCTGATTTTTTGGGAGGTGAGGTCCGGTCGTGGGCCTGAACTCTGGGCCTGGGCGCTGTCCCTCAGCTCTTCAGCTCAAGGTTAACACTCTACCGCTTCAGCCACAGCACCACTTCCAGCTTTTTTCTTTTTGCTTATGTGGTGCTGAGGAATTGAACCCAGGGCGTCATGCATGCAAGGCAAGTGCTCTACCACTGAGCCACCTTCCCAGCCCACCTGTTGATTTTTTAAAACTGGGATTTAATTTAGTGTTTGCTAGACAGGTGCTGAGTCACACTCCCATTCCTGAAGTTGCTTTAAGAAGGGGGAAGAAGAAGGAAGAAGTCAAGGGGGTAAATTTTATCATGGTATATTGTATGCATGTATAGAAATAACACAATTAAATCATTTTATACAAATAAGCTATGCTACTAAAACTATAACAAATAGTAAGCAATTATTACAGTTCAATTTTATTACACTATTACTAGTAATTAAATTATTAGATTTTGTGAGAAACATTAATTCTTTTAAAGCTTTAGATCCAAATTGAAAATTACAGAAGCATTTTAGCAAAATATCTACCTCTAAAATTATATGGAGAAATATTTAATGAAATTTTACACTAATTTTAATGGCATATGAAGTTTATATGTATGTATGCAGATAAAATGGAAATGAAATATATAAATAAATATATGAGAAATTTATGTTTTGTTGGATATATATGTGTGTGTGAGTATGTGGGTGTGCACTTCCCTATTGGAGTCAGTTGTTGAACATTTATGAGCACAACACTATTGAAAATAACATACATTTGAGAGAGGTCTCAAAATTCAATACATGCATTTGAGAATGAGAGCTGACTGAATACTTTTATATCTACTTGATTTTGATCACAAATCCTTATTTCTCCTGAGAAGAATAAGGACAGATCACATGAAAAAACAAACATATTCTTTTCTGTGGAAAAAAACAAGTAAATCTTCCCATTACAAATTAACCTGAGTTGGAGGGTTTTACTTTGATCTACAACCTGTGACTTATGTGAAATCAAGGAACTAGAAACGAATGATGTAACCTCGTTCTAAAACGATGGAGCCAATCAATGCTCAGATCTTGTGAGGGCTACAAGTATGGCTCAAGTAGTTAGAGCCCCTGCCTATCAAGTATAAGGCCTTGAGTTCAAGCCCCAGTACTGTCTAACAAACTTAAGAACCTCAGGAAATCCACAACAACAACAGTAACAACTAAACAAATTTTTAAAAATACCTAAAGGAGAAGGTACTTTCCTATGTTTGTTGGAAGGTTCAGTGAGTTAATAACATATATAAAATAGTTTCAACAGAGCTTGCTACATATTAAATGTTATATAATTGTGTGCTCTTATTATACTCTGTTTGCAAACAATGACAGTCCTTGTACATACTTCAGCTCATAAGTGTGCAAATGAGTATAGTTCAGGTAAAACTTAGCATGATTAATTACTGGTTAAAGTCCATTGGCGTTTTAACCATTAATAGATATTGCCAAATTGTTCTTTTTTATAGAGACTGCAGTAATCTGCATGCTCATTGCATTAGTCATCTTGGGCTGTTAGAATAAAATAGCACAGACTTGATAGCTTAAACAATAGAAATTTATTTATTTTGCTAATGTGAAGGCTGGAAACTTGCAAGGCCAAAATCTGAAGGATTCAGTTTTTGATAAGTGCTATTTTCCTGGCTTATTCTAGTTCCATCCTCACATGGAACAGAGAATAAGGGAAGAAAGGAGGAAGAGCAATGGAGAGGGAAAACAAGAAGGAAAGAGAAAATAGGTATGAAAACTCTGATTTCTTCTTCTTCTTCTTCTTCTTCTTCTTCTTCTTCTTCTTCTTCTTCTTCTTCTTCTTCTTCTTCTTCTTCTTCTTCTTCTTCTTCTTCTTCTTCTTCTTCTTCTTCTTCCTCCTCCTCCTCCTCCTCCTCCTCCTCCTCCTCCTCCTCCTCCTCCTCCTCCTCCTCCTCCTCCTCCTCCTCCCCCTCCTCCTCCTCCTCCCCCTCCCCCTTCCCCTCCCCCTCCCCCCCTCCTCCTTCTTCTTCTTCTCCGAAAGTACTGGAATGTGACTTAGGACCTTGAAGCTTAGCAGACACTTGCTGTATTACTACTTGATATCTCTTGTGGGTCCCCTCCCCTCCCCCTTTTGCCTAAACTAGTTACTGACCAAGTTCCTCCTCCCTATGCCTCCAGCAGAACAGTAATTACAGATGTGTGGATCATACCTGGCTTGTTGAGATGAAGGTTGTGTTAACTTTTTACTCAGATTGAACCAGCCCAGTCTCCACCTCCTGAGACGCTATAATTACAGGTGTAAGCACCACTTCTGGCCCAGCCTCTCATCTTCTTTTGAGGACACTGACCTGTTCTGGAAGCCCAGCCTCATGCCCTCATCTAAACCTAATTACATCTGACAGGCCCTGGCTCTAAATATGGTGCCATTGTGGATTAGGTCTTCAAAATGAACTTTTGGGGGACACATTCAGGCCATAGCTTCCATCAACAATGTATTTGAACATATTTTTCTAATTTCTAGCTGTGTTTTACAAGACTTTGGATCACTAGTCTCAGAGGTAAAAATTATCTAATTTTAATTTCTCTTTCTCTTACATTATAAAATAACGTACTATGTGTTTAAAATCCATTTGAATTAAAAAATTTATTTTCTTTACCCAATTATCTACAGAGTTATTAGACATTTTCACCTCTTCTCCCTTCCCATGTTCTTAATTCAAAAATATTAGTTCCATAAACTGTGTTATAGAATTTACCACTTCTAAATTTTTTTTTTTTTGGGAGGGGGAGTCCGGTCGAGGGGCCTGAACTCTGGGCCTGGGCGCTGTCCCTCAGCTCTTCAGCTCAAGGTTAGCGCTCTACCACTGGAGCCACAGCGCCACTTCCGGCTTTTTTTTCTTTTTGCTTATGTGGTGCTGAGGAATCGAACCCAGGGCCTCAGGCATGCAAGGCAAGCGCTCTACCACTGAGCCACCTTCCCAGCCCCCACTTCTAAATTTTTTGAAAAATGGAATAGTACTTCTTAGTTTCATTCGGTAAGGTTTAATTTTTTGTCCACACAGATTCTGAGATTTTGAAGGAGGTTAAGTAGAAATCATTTGTAACTCTACAAAATTTATCTTTTCTCATTGATACACCCTCTTTTACCTCCTTTCTCACTCTCTCTCTCTGGATTGAACCCAGGGTTTTGTACACACTAGGGAAGTCTTACACAGCCCATTTCTGTTAGTTCAGGTTGGTCTGGAACTTGGCTTGCTGAGATTATAGGCATACATCATCCCATCTGAATGTTCAGGTCTCACATCTTCCATGCTTCACCCTCCTCCCACTCCCCCTTTCTCTTTCTCACGCCATGTTTTTCCTCTAGTATCATACTTTTTCTCATCTGTTTTTAGAACTCATTGACTGTAGAGCACATGGGCAGCAAAGATAGCACTGAGAGGGAATTGAGTGGGCAGAGCCTGATTGGCTCTATGTTCAGTGCATAACCAGTCCGTGGAAGCTTAGGTACATGATAGGGTGTGACCTTGACAGTGATTGGTTCCTCTTCCTCCCCTCCCATGCCACCGGCTCTTTTTTTGCTATAAAAACTGCTTGCTCTGTGTTAATAAACGAGTTTTCCTGCTTGAGTTGACTCCCTGCTGCGTCTGGTTATCTCCTGGGCTGAGGGAGGCTGGGGAACGGGCGAGCGCCGCACTTACCTTTCCTCAGACCCCATCCGGCTTTCGTGGGTCCGAGGAAGACCCAACAGTTGACAAAAATTGACCTTCAGTTATTACTCTAGATCCCTATTTTCACTGCTTTCTTTCCTGATTTTGTCTCTCTGCCATCCACATCAAACATCCCTTATTCATCTACCTTCAGATCTCTGACTCTTCCATTTCTCCTCTAATACTCATTTAGCAAGCTTATTTTGGTTATTATATCCTTTAGTTTTAAATTTTTCCTTAAGCCTTTTATTCATTCATTTATTTGCTGAGAATTTCTGTTTCTTTTTTATGTTTTTAATTGTAAAAATAGTGTACAGAGGGGTTACAGTTACATGAGTAAGGTAATGAGTACATTTTTTATTGAGCATTGTTACCTCCTCCTTTGTTTTTCCCCTACCATCCCATCCCTTCCTACCTCCCCAACTACTCTTCCTCTCCCCACTGCAAGTTGAAAAGTTTGTTTTCAACATAGTGTCTTGTACATCTCATTGTTACAATGGTTCAACCTGTATCCTCATTTCAGCATTTGGTTATTTCCCTTCCCCTCCCCAAATTAGAAAAATGTACATACAAGATGCAGGCCAACAACATCAAATGCAGTGAAAACGGGGGTTGTACCATGGGGGAAGAACATACAAGAGAAACAAAAAAAAATCACATAGTACATTTTAAATACGTTAAAAATAATAGCAAGAAAGAAAAAACTACTTGTGTCCCTATGTTGGGGTTCATTTCACTTAACATCATCTTATATGGTCATATGTACATAGCTTTTGACCTTTTCTGCTTGTCCTAGACTTATACTAGTTATTGAAAATAAAGGAAACCATGGGACCTATGTTTCTTTGAGCCTGGCTTACTTTACTTAATATGATTTTTCCAAGTCTTTCATTTCCTAACAAATGGGGCAATGTCATTCTTTCTGATGGAGGCATAGAATTCCGTTGTATAAATATACCACTAATTTCTGTTTCTCAATAGGTAAAAGTTGAGTTCCTAACCAACTTTTCATAAACTCTTATAAGTCAATGCTTATCAATTTTGGTTTTCCTGGGACTTCTCCTTTTAGTCCTCTAGTTGGAAATTCACCTTCAATGATTCTGTTCTCTCCATTATCCATACTTGCTCCTACATCTAAGCCAAGTAACTGGAAAACTAGAAGGTTAAAAAAAAAAGCAAAATAAGGTATTTGCCTTCAATGCAGTACAACTTAAATTCCAGTCTTTCCCCCCAGTTCTCCTGCTATGATTCTCTTCTCAGAATGGTTGAATACAGTTTGCATGTAACTTTCTAGGCTCTATGGCTCTATATCTGTATTCTTTCAGAGAGAGAGAGAGAGAGAGAGAGAGAGAGAGAGAGAGAGAGAGAAAGAGAGAGAATATCCTGGTGATGAGTTTCACCCAACCCAAGTATTCAGAAAATGGGCTTATACAGCATTTTTTTATTTATTTATGTATTTACTCAGGACCTCATACTTGCTAAGTACAGTCTTTATTACTTGAGTCACACTTCCAACCCTTTTTGCTTTGGGTAAATATTTTGGATACTGTCATTTGCTTTGTCTCCTTCAGGGTTTGGATTACAGATACCAATCAGCAGGTGCAACTGAACTTTGATCCTTCTGATTTCTGCCCATGAGTAACAAGGATTATAGAAATAATCATTACAATCAAGCTAATGTTATCCATCACCTCACTCAGCTACTCTCTCTCTCTCTCTCTCTCTCTCTGTATGTGTGTGTGTGTGTGTGTGTGTGTGTGTGTGTGTGTGTGTATTACTTCAGAGCTGTTCTCAGCAAATTTCAATGTATGAAATATATTGTTATTAAGTGGACTCACCATACTGCACATTGGCTTTCTAGAACTTCTACCTGAAATTTTATACCTTCTTGGACTATCTTTCAAAATTACATTAAAAGCAACCCCCAAAGTCTAGCTATAAGTTATCATTTAATAGGCTAATTAAGTTGGAGATAATTTTTAATAATTCTCTGTCCCATTACTACTATTTACTTTTCAGAATTCTCAGGTAACCCATATGTCTGGGCTATAAACCCTTTTTGTTAGGAAGAGGAGGAAATACTAGGGCTTGAATTCAGAACTTTAACCCCTGAGTCATATCTCCATCCCCACTTTTTACTGGTTATTTTGGAGACGAGTCACACAGACTTCTTCATCTGAGCTGGCTTCCAAACCACCATCTTCCAGGTCTCAGTAGCTGAAGAGCTAGGGTCATCGGTTCAAACCACTGACACCCAGGAAAAGGCCAAAGTAGCAGCAGTAACATATTCTTCTATTCCTCCTCCTCCTCCTCCTCCTCTTCATCTTTTTCTTTGGCATCATTTCAGTACTAGAAACTGAACTCGCGGCCTCATTGTTGCTAGACAGGTGCTCAGTCACCTGAGCCCGGCCTCCAGCCTACATTCATTGTGTACTTACTTCATTAGATTTGTGTTTAGGGTTACTTCACTCAACTTTTTCTTTCTTAATAATCTTTTGGATTACTAAAATTATCATATTTGAAGCTCCCGAGAAAGTTTAAATGCTTATTTTTCTAACAACTTCAATAAAACACTTGTCTTGGAGTACTGGGCATCCTGATGAGAAACTGCATATGAAAAGGCTGCAAGGGGGCTGGGAAGTTGGCTCAGTGGTAGAGCGCTTGCCTTGCATGCATGAGGCTCTGGGTTCGATTCCTCAGCACCACATAAGCAAAAAGAAAAAAGCCGGAAGTGGCGCTGTGCCTTAAGTGGTAGAACACTACCCTTGAGCTGAAGAGCTGAGGGACAGCGCCCAGGCCCAGAGTTCAGGCCCCACGACTGGACCCCCCCCCCCCCCAAAAAAAGAAAAGGCTGCAAGGCATGAATGAATTGCTACAAAAACTTCAATGTGGCTAGAATTTAGTGAGTAAAGAGAATGACAGTAGGTGAGATCAGTAACGTCAATATGGTGAATGTTATACAGACTTAAGCACATTAAGGAAACTAAATTTGGCTCACTTTGTCCTAGATTCACTGGGAAGTCTTTGGGAGATATAAACTAGTAAGTAAGCTGGTCATCTGTACATTTCACACACTATGCTCGCATATGGAGATAAAATGACAGAGAGACAATAGAGACAATGGGACCAAAAAATAACCATTACTTTTAGCCTGCTGATCAATGTGATTGTGATAGGAATGGAGGAAATGTAGAACAGTAGTACATGGGAAAGGCTTGCAGTTGGAACTGAAGGAATATTATGTCAAATGAATGTTGAGTAGTGAAAGAAAGTAAGGAATTAAGACTGTTTGGGGAAAGAGCAACTGGGGAGTTAGTGGTGCTATTAGCCCAAATGGGGTACTATACTCAGAAGGGTAGTTCCTTTTTGTGGCCATATGAAACTGGGATATCTACTGGTCCTCAAGGAGAGATGAATGCAGGTGAAGAGAAGGCACTTGTTTGGATAAGAGGTCGGAATGGAACCACCTAAGTTAGAGGAAGACATGCAAGAAATGAGGACAGCTGGTTCATCTTGGGGGTGAGTTTGAACGACAAGTTCAAGGACAGAGATCTAACATGAGAAGTCAGAGAAAAGGATTAAGAAAAAAGAACTGAGAGTGAACAACTCACAAAGCATAAGAAAAATGTAAAAAAAAACACAAAAGCATAAAAAAAATCAAGCCTGACTGGTGAGTGATATGTGTGACAAGAAATCAAAAGGGAGTGAATGGATGTGGTGGGAGGCAGAAGTAGGAAGATTGAGGTGACTGAGGCCAGCCTGGGCTACATACAGTTTGGTCTCAAAACTACAAGGCTGTGTAATCCTAGCTACTCTGGATGCTGAGATCTGAGGATTGTGGTTCAAAGCCAGCCTGGGGAGGAAGTCCGTGAGACTCTTATCCTCAATTAACCACCAGAAAACCGGAAGTGGCGCTGTGGCTCAAGTGGTAGAGCACTTGCCTTGAGCTGAGGGACAGCGCCCAGGCCCAGAGTTCAAGCCCCATGACTGACAAAAAACAAAACAAAACAAAACAAAAAAAAACTACAAGGCTGGGGATATAGTACAGTGGTAGAGAAAACTACCTAGCATCGTGGAAGCTTCTGGGTTTGCTCCTCAAGAGAGAAAATTGGTAAAAAGTGGCTTAAAATTCACAAATAAGACTACGAAAGTAGCCACTGTATCTGCCAGCAGAGATGCTTTCTCTGGGGATGTTCTGTCATGAGTGGATTTACAAGAAAATTGGGGGGTGAGGAAATAGAATAGAGGCTAGCTGAGCCATCTGAGACCTTTTGCATAGAAAGAAGCAGAATCATAGAGTTAAACTTTCACAGAAAACACAATGACTTGCAAATTATTATTATATTAAACCAGAAAAACCATAGAAATTACTCAAGGCAACCAAATTGTATTACGTCTGGCTTCTGTATAAAACTCACTTCAGCAGCTGGGCGCTAGTGGCTCACATATGTAAGGCTAGATAAAATTCCCAAGGGCAGGGTTTAAAGCCAATCTGACAAGAAAAGTCCACGAGATTCTATCTCCAAAAAACCAGCAAAAAACACATTTGGAGGTGTGGCTTAAGTGGTAGAATACAAGCCAGACAAGCAAACTGAGCAAGTGCTAAGCCCTAGGTTAACACTCTGATACTTGTAAAAGCAAACAGACAAAATCACAAAACTTGTTTGCATTAAACAGAGGTACGGTGAGAAGGCATACAAAAGGAGAAATAGAACTCCATCCTCATGGAAATAAAAATAACTCTGGGAGACCCCAGAAGTTGACTGTTTACATGGGGTGTTCAGATCATTATAAGGGGCACTGATTGTGATTGGAAGATCAGGAAAACGTAAATGACCTCAGCTGAACAGGAAGCATGAGAAAGATTTGATGAACTTGACCTGCTTATAAGTTAAACAATAAAAGTAAAGTTAAAAATTAAACCATTGAGCCAATAAAATCCTCATGGTTGCCTTACATAAAGACTAAAGGTTTTGAGTAATCATTTATAGCCAAGGGATTTGGACAAGCTGCAAAAAACTGAGAGAAATTTATGTGAAAGGAATGAAGATTCTGCATTCTTCCTCCTTCAGGTTAGCGTTCAAACTTTTGCTTTTGATATTCTGCTTTTGAGAGGTGGGCATAGGTCTTCATCCATTTGAGAACAGTCTAAATTAATAGGAAGGAAGGAAGGAAAGACGGAGAGAGGAAGGGAGAGAGGGAGAGAGGGAGGAAGGGAAAAAGGAAGGAAGGAGGGAGGGAAACAGACAAACAGAAAAGGAGAATGAATTTCCTCAAGCAATTACAGGTGACCATTGATTTTCCACTGTACACTTAAGGGTTTATTGGAACTGGACAATTCAGTGTAAGATTCATCTATTAAGCTTGTTTCTATTGCACACATAAGATTTTACAAACCACTGATCATTGGTGATGCAGTTAGTTTCAAGGCTGAATTCTCACAGGGGAAGATTAGAAATGCCGCTCTAACTTCTCTTCATGCCATGTCTCTCTTGAGCTGTAACTGTCAGGAGGCCCTGCACGTCTCAGCCTGTGGTGTGCAGCTTCGGCCCTCATCTGACACCAGTTTTGCCTTACCTTGACATTCTACTGTCAAATTCCATTGCATTTATGAGCTATAGCAAAGCTGTGAGTGCTGGCTTCCAGAAAAGCTGGTAAGGGCTTCTGTTGTAATAAGCATAAGGAGGGAACATTCAGTCAGAGCTAAGTCCTTCCATCTCACAGAAGTAAGAATTCCAGAAGCAAAACATTCCAGCCACTTATTTGACAAATGTTTACTGAATCGATGAATAAGCCAGGGGTCAGTGAACTCTTAGGCTTAGGTTAACTAAAAGAATCTTTATAGTTATAGAGGAAACGAAACCCTGAAAGCTTTGTCTTAACTCTCATGATTCATATAATCTTAACTATTCAGTTAACTGTCCTAAAGTGTGAACAGGAACGTAAGTAAGCATATAGTTTTAACTTTTAGCAGTAGTATATTCAATCCCTGAACCCCTCTATTTTGCCAATGAATACTGCTTTGGACTTCAATTTTTGTTTCAATTTTTAATTTTGTTTGTTTCTTTCTATCTCTTTCTCTCTCTGTGTGTGTGTGTGTGTGTGTGTGTGTATGTGTGTGTGTGTGTGTGTGTGTGATGACTGGGGCCTGAACTAAGGGCCTTGCACTCTCGTATGGCTTTTTCACTCAAGACTGAACCTAACTGACTTTCTAAGGCCATGCAATTATTTACTGAAAGATCCAAGAATAGGAGCCATGTTATATAAAATATAAGAAGCTTCTCTCTCTCTCTCTAAATATATATATATATATATATATATATATATATATATATATTTGTTTTTGCACTATTTTAAGTGAACAAATGCCAGCCCCTTGTGAACAGACAACCAAAATGTCTACTGGAACAGATGTCAAGAATTCAGAGCCAAACATTTCTGTGGATGATAACTTAAGCATGAGTCAAGAGCAACCCTCTAAGAAAGGTAAAATCATGTCTAGAAATCTGACTGTGGACACATCTGGCTTCTATATCACCTTGACGTCTCTTTTGTAGGTACTTAGCATTCTTCTTATTACTGTCATTGCCAAGAATTTCATATAGCTACAAAACATTCTTGCTTCTAATCATGTGTTATCATAAGAAATCTTAAAGGCATATTTGGATATTAAAATAACAACTTATCAAATTTTAATCGGAAACATAAAAACCAATTTGTTTTGTGTGATTTTAAGACCAGGGTTTGTCCCATTAAATCTTTTTATTCACATGGAGAGGCCTTTTCTTCCCACCATGTTATATTGCCTTCCCTTATTCCTCTCATCGATATTATAACGAAAGTATCTAAGTACTTTTCACTAGTGCTTTGGACTAAACCTTGCTAACTGCTTCATCAATTGGTGTCCAGCTTCAATTTTTCTCTCATTTTTCTGTTGCTATGTGGCCTATACTTACTGGGAAAGTCTGGGTCCTCTGTATCAGACCCTGCTGGGACTTCCAAGGGTTGTATTGTCCCCAAATTCTAATGATGTCTTTGTTGGCCATTACTGGGCTGACAAGACTCTCATAACACCATTCTAGGAGCTCCATATGAAATGTGAAGAAATGCCCCCTTCCATGGTAATAGCGCTCTATTGTTGATGTTTTATTTTGCTGAACTTTGATTTTGCCTTTCTAAGGCATTACACTATTTAAGTTCTCTCTTGAATCTTTTCATTTCTACTCTCACCCTTACATTCACCAACTACACACATTTTTCAAATCCCTGCTTCAGCAATGCTTCCATTAACTCTGAAAGGCCCAGAGGACCAGCTACAAAACGCCTTCCCTCCCTGTATTTCTGCAACATGGACAGAGATCAATTGTCTCCCTCTTCCTACTTAGGAGGGCTGGGAATAAAACTTCTTGATTATAAAACTTTATGTATCTTTCTCCTCTTAGGCCTTTGTTCACTTCGACATGGGCTGGCCTTCATCTTGCAGCTCTGTAATTTTTCAATTTCTACACAACAAATGAGCTTGAGCATTGCTATCACAGCTATGGTAAACAACACAGCCACAAGCACTCAGCCCAATACCTCCACAGAAAGACCCCCCATAGACTCCCAGGACTACTGGAATGAAACACTAAAGGAATTTAAGGCAGTGGTAAGTTGAGTGAGACTAGTGTCTGATTCATATGGTTTGATTAAAGGATTATCTTATGAAAAATTCAATGCACTTATCTGGAAAATGTTTATTGAGTAAACACTATTGCACAAGTGTGTCTAAGGAGATTTCATCTCTGCTTAGCGTCTGTGAGTTTTATCACAAACTAAGATAAAATAAATAAATAATTTCCCATTTAGTAGAAATAAACTCTTCCTTTATAATGATGAGAATTGCCAAAAAACAACAACCAAGTTTATCTATCTCTCTCCTTCCAGGTATGTTTAATTAGCTTGTTTATAATGTTTCCTTCCTTATCAGCTTTTTTTCTCCACAGGCTCTCATATTTTAATTGGTTAATTATTTGTGTCAGGATGACAGGAATGATACATACTGATACATACTGATGTCAACTTTTTTCTTTTATGAAATTGATAGCTTGGAGGAATTGGAGAATGGTTTAAAAGAAAGAGAACTGCTGATTATTGTTTTTCTTTTCAAGTCTTTACAATGAAGTCCACTTTCTAACCAAAGACAGTAAGGTTCTCCTTGTCATCTAGGTTTCCACATATGACTGGAATCCAGAAATCCAGGGAATCATCCTGAGCTCTCACAATTATGGCTCATTATTGGCTCCAATCCCTACTGGCTATGTGGCTGGAATATTTGGAGCCAAGTATGTTGTTGGAGCTGGCTTGTTAATTTCCTCAGTCCTGACTCTCTTTCTTCCACTGGCAGCTGATGCTGGAGTGGCTCCATTTATTGTTCTTCGGGTCATCCAAGGCATAGCCCAGGTACTAACGTTTTCCAAGTACAAATGGAATATAGGTTCCAGAATGATCTCATGGATCTAAGATGGAAAAATTTCCCCCAGGTTATGGTATCAACAGGTCAGTATTCGATTTGGGTCAAATGGGCTCCACCAATGGAAAGGAGTCAACTCACCACCATTGCTGGATCAGGTAATTTATATCCTAATCTCACCTTACATGAACTGTCCACAAGTACTCACCAATGGCCTATCAAGAGAATTAAGATCTTATATTGTAGTTACTCTGTCTTCATAGTCCTTGCTGCAAAGCACTACCCTATTCTAGCTTTCTAGATCAGAAATGAATGTTGGTCATACACCAAACATTCACCAACACATACACCAAAAACATATGTGTTCTGCACATAGTCATTTATTTTTAGACCCACAGAATCTGAATAAAGAATGAAGACACAGCAGAAAGAATTCAAGGCATAAATAGACTGATAATTGTCTGAGATTAAAGAGCTACCGAGTAAAAGAGCAGAATTTGCACCTGAGTAGTCTGAGTAGAAGCTCATACTTTCAGTCACCATGCAACCCAACCTTATAGAGGGCAAACAGAATACCAACATGGCCCTCTCACCCAGGACATCTTTGTATCTTTTGTTCAGGGTCAATGCTGGGAATCTTCATTGTTCTCCTTGCTGGTGGTCTCATCTGCCAGGACATAGGATGGCCTTATATCTTCTATATCTTTGGTGAGCTTTTCAAATCTCAGAATTTGACTTTTATGATAAAGAATGCTAGGCATAATTTCTGTGATGCAACTTATCTATGGTTAAGCAAATCCTAATAAATGTAGATGTTGTGAATCATGCTGGCTTACAAAAGAGCATTTAAGTGTTAGTAGCCATGCATATAGCTTTTATGATAAAGAATGCTAGGCATAATTTCTGTGATGCAACTTATCTATGGTTAAGCAAATCCTAATAAATGTAGATGTTGTGAATCATGCTGGCTTACAAAAGAGCATTTAAGTGTTAGTAGCCATGCATATAGCTATAATAATCTGACTTTAAAGACCTCAAAACATTTTATCTGGCTTCTAGATAGAGCCCCACAGGATTTCATGGCACTATCTTAAATAAAATGTTGAAAATATTATCCTGAAAAGATCATTTTTGGTCAGATTTATTTAATAAGCTAAAATAAAAATAAAATGCTCTTAAATTGCCTCTTATTGTTATAAAAAACAACAACAAAAAATTATATCAGTGTGTTTGGACAGGAGAATTAGTTGCTCCTGCAGCAGATCATAAGTGGCAGATCATAAAAGTGGCTTAGGAGAGTACAGAATAGACAGAGATTCTAAGGAAAGTTTCCAAAGACACTTTAGACTGTTCCAGAAGCAATATTTTACTACTTCATGATTTTTACTCTCATTGAGTTCTAGTTAAAATCTGCCTAGCTGCTGCTTTTGTATTTGTTTATTTAAAAAATTCTCTGTAGTCTTACCTGACAATTACCCAATAGCTTAAGTCCTTAAGTGTTTGCACTAGAGGATAGGCCTCTAAGATAAAGGGCTTCTATAAGAGCTCAATATAGTCACCGGAAAAAAATATGAGGATTGGTTACTAAAACATGTTATTCAAATCATGAAATCACGATTTCATGCATTTCATTTTGAGAAATTAAGTAGCAAATACAGCATAAGATCTCACTATTTGTTTAATCAATGTCAACATCCTCCAATCCCAATGTTCAACAAAGGTGTTTTATTTTTTATATTTATCTTTTCACATTTCTGTTTTTTGTTTTATGTTTTTGGTGCCAGTCCTGAGACTTAAATTCAGGGCCTAGGAGTTGTCCCTGAGCTTTTTTGCTCAAGGCTAGTGCCTATCACTTGAGCTTTACTTCTTACTTTTTGGAAATTTTTGGATATAAGAGGCTAAGAACTTTCCTACCCAGGCTAGCTTCAATCTGTGATCCTCAGATCTCAGCCTTCTGAGTAGCTAGGATGACAGGCATGAGCCACCAGCACCGGCTTTTATCTCCCCATTTGATTCCATTCCTTGGTAGCAAAATTGTAATTTTTTATTTTGTAGTCTCAAAATTCATCAAGTGTGGTATCTACTGCGGGATGCTTGTGAAAAAAATGTGTAAATGACAAGCTAGTCAAGTAAAGAGAACTCTTAAGATTTTCTTGTTTTGTTTTGGTTTTGGTCGGTCATGGGCCTGAACTCCATACGCTCTTCAGCTCAAGGCGAGCGCTCTACCGCTTGAGCCACAGCACCACTTCCGGTTTTCTAGTGGTTTATTGGAGATAAGAGTCTCATGGACTTTCCTGCCCGGGCTGGCTTTGAACCACGATCCTCAGATCTCAGCCCCCTGAGTAGCTAGGATTACAGGCGTGAGCCACAGGCACCCGGCTACTCTTAAGATTTTCTTAAGATTCCCAAATGACAAGTTTTAAGATGAGCCACATTGTCATTTAGTACCGATACTGTTGAGTTCCCCAACCATATAATAATTTTAACATTTCTTTGTCTAAAATGTATTGGGGTAATCCATTGCCTATAAATTTACTACATCAGGAACTCAGGGTATAGCTTCAGGTGGTTTACTGGCCTTGAGTGAAAAAGCCAAATGAGAGTGTGATGCCTGCCCTGAGTTCAAGCCCTAGTCCTGGCCCAAATAAGGGGAAGTATAATACACAGCAACACCCTGCCTCAAAACTAACTAACTAACTAAATAAATAAATAAATTCACTGCTATTAACTGAAGTGCTTTGAAAAAAGATAAGAGAAAGGCATGGAAGAGTTTAAACAAGAAAAGAACTTCATATAGCTAGCAGGAGGAATTCCAATCTGTACTTCAACAGTGAGGGTATTTTCAAATACAAGAGGCAACCTCAGTAATAACTGTAACAATGTGCTGTAGCTTCAACACGATATTACTTGAGACTACCATAGCTCACTGGTTTCAAATAGCAATGATCATTTCCACAGTTGTGTGGGACAGCCAGGTGGCTCTGCTCTCTGTGTTTCTCATCTGCCTGGAACAATGAAATAGCTGGACCATAGTCCTCCTATGAAGACTTCCCAGAAGACGTGAAAAAAAGCCAGTGGTCCTTCATGGCTAGGTAGGGAATTGCCCCCAGGCCATTGGCAAAAGCACTTAACATGGCCAAGTCCACAGTCAAGTGGTGGGGAACTATACACTTAGGATAGCATGCAGTGTGCATGCAGACAGGAGCAGAGTATGTCAGCCATAGGAATCCACTGCTAACCACATCTTCTTTTCCTAGGTGGAATTGGCTGTGCCTGTTGCCTTCTGTGGTTTCCTCTCATTTCTAATGAGCCCAGTAATCATCCCTTTATCCGTCCTAGTGAGAAGAGCTACATCTTGAGTTCACTGGCCCAACAGGTACATTGAGGAATTCCTTTACCATTTCTCATGCCTGCCTAGGCATCTCCAAGGTAACAAGAATAGTAGAGCCGAGATGATGTTTTCTGTTGGAGGGGTATTAACATGTGTTTTCTTCTAGGATTGCTTGCCAGACTGGTCTCTTCCCATTAAAGCTATGGTCAAATCCCTACCACTATGGGCCATTGTAGTGTCCTATTTCTGTCAATATTGGCAGTTTTCTACTATGATGGCATACACACCTACATATTTCAGCTCTGTACTTCAAGCCAATGTCAAAGATGTAAGTATAGAGAAAGCTTATTCTGCTTTTCTGTTTAAATGCTTCATTATATAATCTGTCTCTCCCATGGTCATAAAATCAGGGAATTAGTCCCCAGAACTCAAATAAGAAATGCAAGCTGAGATGAGTGCTGGTGGCTCATGCTTGTAGTCCTAACTATGTGGGATGCTGAGATCTGAGGATAGTGGTTTGAGGCCAGCCTGGGTAGGAAAGCCCATGAGAGTCTTATCTCCAGCAAAAATTCAGAAGTGGGGCTGTGACTCAAGTAGTAGAGCACCAGGTTTGAGTGAAAAAAAAAAAACTAAGGAATAATGCCCAGGTCCTGAGTTCAAGCCCCAGTACTGGCATAAAAACAAAAAAAGAAAGGAAGGAAGGAAGGAGAAAGCAGGGAAGGAATGAGGAAGGAAGGAAGGAAGGAAAAGAAAGAAAGAAGGAAGGAAGGAAGGAAGGAAGGAAGGAAGGAAAGAAAGAAAGAAAAAGAAAGAGAAAGAAAGAAAGAAAGCACCAGCTGATTAACTTGGATTCAATGTGGTTAACTGCTTATTGGAGCCAAGATGCATAGCTCTTGGTTAGATATTCACATAATGTCCTATTTTATGGCAAAAAATACTCAAGCCAATCAATATTTGCAAACAACACTCCTCCGACAATGTAAAGAACAAAGAACTAACAAAGTAAGTTCTGCCTTGGGAGAAAACTGTGATAGAGATGCATAAACAACATATGCTGGAAAGATATTAGTAAGATAGGAAGTTCTGAGTAGAAATTATACAAAAATCCATGGATTAAAAAAAAAACTTGTTCAAGTATACTTGTTCAAGTAGACCTGTGTGTACAGCTGTCTGGATTATTACAAAATGGTCAGATGACTAATTGACTGCCAGGAGTCTTCAGTGGCTGTTAGATGGGTATCTTAAAAAATCATGCAGCAGCTGGGCACCAGTGGCTCGTGCTTGTAATCCTAGTTAACTCGGAAGACTGAGATCTGAGAATGAAAGTTCAAAGCCAACCCAGGCAGGAAAGTCTGAAAGACTCTTATCTCCAATTAACCATCTAAGAGCCAGAAGAACAGCTATAGCTCAAATGGTAGAACATTAGCTTTATGCAAAAAGGCCCAGAAACAGTGCCCAGGCCCTGTGTTCAAGCCCCAGGACCAGCAAACATACAGAAAATGATGCACTATGTTAGATGCCTGTTAGTGAAAGGCCATTACATTGCTATTATAAGTTAAGCCTAAATACTTAGAGAGCAGTCATCTCATACTGAGGGCACTTTGAGTAAAATGTACTAAATGACCAATGGAGAGCTGACTTTCTTCACAGTGGTAAGAGTGTGGGGAATAGGTGTGCAAGCAGACTGAAGGCAAGGAGCTCAGAAAGCCCAAAGAGGGACTGGCTCCGAATTCTCTTGAACAGGAGAGGTTTGAAAGCAGGCAAAGAAAGGGGAACCAAGGGACAGAAAGGCTGGGCAAAGGATGCCTTTGCTGGGTGATCGACACCCTAAGTCTGTCTATGAGGCTGGGTAAGGAGATGAGAGCTGAAGAGGAGAGTGGAGGATAATAAACGGAAAGACACGTATGAGCAGATAGCAGAACTTACAGGCTAGGAAACCTAGACTCCTACTCTTTCCATTAAGTCACATTAAAAACTTGATAGCCTTGGTTTTACTCATCCATAAAAGGAACCACTTGAACCAGAAAGGGCTAACTTCTTTTCATTCCAGGAAGGATATCTACAACAAAAGATGATCTCTTGTGAATTTTCTTGAATAGAATTTTAACTTAGAGGTCGAATGATCATAAGAATTACAAAGCACTTTTAAGGAACTATGTAAAATTTGACTTTATAAACTATGTAAAGAAGGAAAATTCTGGGGCTGGGAAGGTGGCTCAAGGGTACAGTGCTTGCTTTGCATACATGAGGCCCTGGGTTCACAATTCCTCAGCACCACATACACAGAAAAAGCCAGAAGTGGTGCTGTGGCTCAAGTGGTAGAGCACTAGCCTTGAGCTGAAGAGCTGAGGGACAGCGCCCAGACCCAGAGTTCAGGCCCCACAACTGACAAAAAAATAAAAATAAAATAAATAAAGGAAAATTCTTATTCCCCATTCTCTGTTTTCTTGTGTGTTTTTTGTTGTTGTTGTGGATGCTTTTGGTTTTGTTTTTTGTTTTTGTGTGTGCCAGTACTGGTGCTTAAATGCAGGGCCTGAACACTGTCCTTTGGCATTTTCTGCTGCAAGCTGATACTTTACCACTTGAGCCACTGCTCTTCTTACAGATTTTTGGTGGCTTACTGAAGATAAGAGTGTCATGGATTTTTCTGCCCTGGCTGGCTTCAAGTAGTGATCCTCAGATTTCAGCCTCCTGAACAGGTAGAATTAATTACAGGCATGAGCCACCAATGCCAGGAAAAAAGTTCTTTTTAAATTTCTTATACATTTTCTTATTGTTTCTCAATGAGAATGCAAGCATACTCTAATGATATTTTTATTTTACCAACTTTTTTGCACAAAATATAATAGGCTGTATATGCAGCTATATTATTTATTTGTTTATTTATTTATTTACCTCTTATTAAGTCTTGAGAATCAGTTTGTGTCAGTACTTGAAAAACTTGTGGGACACTATTTGTTTTCTTTTTGTTTTTTGTTTTTGTTTTTTTGTCAATTGTGGGGCTTGAACTCAGGACCTGGGTGCTGTCCTTGAGTCTCTTTGTGCTCATGGTTAGCACTCTACTACTTGAGCCATAGCACCACTTCTGGTTTTTGAATGGTTAATTGAAGAGTCTCACAGGGGATTTTCTGCCAATGCTGGCTTTGAACACGAACCTCAGATCTCAGCTCCCTGAGCAGCTAGGATTACAGGTATGAACTACCAGCACCAGGCCAGTATTTGTTTCCTTCTTTAACCTTTGAGCAAAGCTGCAGTAGAAACTTCATTCCTTTGTCATATGCTTTCACATCAGCTTCTGTGGAGTAAATAGCTGCATATGAAATTGCTGAGTCAATGGGTAAATGTCCCATAAATGTTCATATTTATTGTTAAATTGCTCTCCATAAGGAACCGATAATATTTATGAGTACCATTTGCCCTAAAGGGGAGTTGTGCCAGTTTGATCCATGAAAATACTATGTCACTATTTGTTTTATTATGGGTGGGTTGGGTAACTTTAAACATATTCAGGGACCACTAACATTGTATATAAATTACATTTACATTCTTTATTTTTCTATTGGGTTATGGTCTTTTAATATCTCTTTCTATATGAAAAAGAGTATTCATTTTGTTGTTTTTCTTTAGTGACTTTTCAAGTAGGATCTTGTGTTTTTTGCCCCAGCTAGCCTCAGACTCTGTACCTTCTACTTATGGCCTTCCATTTCTATGAAGCCGGGATAAGAAATCAGGGCTAGCACACATAGCATATTGATTTATATGGGATTTCTATTTCCTGAACAGCTCAGTTTATGGGTATGTATAAAAATACCGTATAAACATGCCAGGCTTTAAAAAATTATTTTCCAGAAGTAGCAACAACTAAAGAGCTATATACATATTTCCCACCAGGCACTAAAATTACCCAATTCATTCTAGTAACATGGAATTTATATGAAAGGTGATGCATGTCATGTCTAAAGAAAACCCATAAATATGGGCACTTTATCCAAGGATCAGTCTCTGTCCTAGAGGGTTCCATACATTCACTTTTTCTCGAATTCTCAGAGTGGGATCCTGTCAGCTCTGCCATTTATTATTGGCTGTGTCTGCGTTATCCTTGGAGGTCTATTGGCAGATTTTCTTTCATCTAGAAAATTCCTCAGACTTGTCACCGTCAGGAAACTCTTCACTACTATAGGTAAATGTTTAAGATGAATTCAAGGGTGGGTGTGGGGAGCTCAAGGAGCCTCCTACTTACTGCTTTTGTCCTTCTGCCCCAGGGGTTCTTTCCTCTGCTGTGGTCCTCTTGATTCTGCCTTGGGTCAAATCCAGCTTCAGTGCCACCGTGGTCCTCTTGGTATTGTCTTCTGCCTTCAGCAGCCTCTGTGATTCAGGAGCCCTTGTTAACTTCCTGGACATTGCTCCTCGGTAGGGATCCTTTTATCTCTTCCTTATATTCGCTCAGTTGAGGTCCAGCGGTCCTAAAACTGATTTACAAGAACAAAAGGTGGCTTGTACGACAAGTCACATCAGTCCTGCATCCAAATAATTCCTGGAAATTACTCTGAGCTGGTCAATCATTGTGAACTTCCTGTCTCCAGATGCAAACAAGAGTACCCTGTCACCATGCTGACAGCTCAGTAGGGAGACACACAGCCCTCTCTTTTCACAAATATAATAGTTACCCAAAGTGGATTATGCCTGTGTAAGACATATCTCTACTATGGGTTAATAGCAGAGATGATTGAGACTTTCGCATACACCTTCCTAAATCTTGTCACAGCCCACAGGACATACTTCATCTTCAGACAATGAACTATCAAGATATGAGGAAGATACTTTGATTTTAGGGAGACACCATCTCATCCAATGAGGGGTGTTTTATATAGAAAAAAAAAGACTTTTAAACAGAGCTATAGGATCAAGGTCATGATCAGGAACAAAGAAACCATACAAACGAAGTGCAAACCACTCATCTTTACTTGTATAAACCATGTTGACTAGTTAGTACAGGCCACCCCCTTGGAAGGCTCAAGCTCTAGCACAGGATTATACAAATCAGTAGTACACTTCACTCAGGCTTAATAAGAGTGAACACAATTCCAAGCACCCCCAGAGATAAGTACAAATTTATAACCAACAGATCAACCCCTTTGTTTACATGGGACTATTTCCTCTCTGCTTCTTCCTCAGGTACGGTGGCTTTCTCAGAGGACTAATGCAAACCTTTGCTTATATATCTGGAGCCATCTCTCCTACTGCTACTGGATTTTTCATTAGTCAGGTGAGGATACATGTTTTGATGAATATTTACAAGAGAAGTTAATGCATAAGTGTAATAGGTTCTTGTTCTCTGGCAGAACAGAAATAAAACCAGGCGCAGAAAGTGCACTTATATAAAGTTAACAAAGAATTTAACAAAGAGAAGTTAGAAGAGTGAGCAGAGAGCCTAAAAACCAGTTGTCTGCCATGTGATCAGAGACTGACTATTTTGTATTGTCTTTTTCTACCTTTCCTTCTTTCTTTAGGAAATTTGTCAGATTGTGATTGGTTTGTTTATAACAGGCAAGACCATCCCCAGGCAGTAGCCACAGGATGATGGGTTGTAAGAGGGCTGGCCTGTGTTATAGAAAGACCCAAGGGTCGTAGCCATCAGTTGGCAGGAGAGAGAGCTGGCCTTAACTGGTTGGCTGATAATTTCCTTTAAACCCTATACAGGGTAGCAGTAGATATCAGCCTAAGAGTATTTTTGTTCCTTTCTCAAAACTCATGAGTCTTGAACTCTCAACATTCCTTCATTTCAAGATCAGCTTATGCAGACAAATTACCACATGCTCGGTGAGGAGTAAAGGAGAAAATTCATATGAATTTATGTTATTAAAAAAAACATACAGACTTCCTAGTAATATTCATGACATTTGTTCTGTAGTATAGAGTGTCCTGCTATCTTGGCTTGCACATGACAGAGATTTTTCAACATGTAAGATTTTCATTGTTGAAATGTCAAAAATCAGGTATGATGGTACATGCCTATCATCCCTGCACTCAGGAAGTAGAGACAAGAGGATTACAAGTTTGAGGCCACCTGAGCTTCATAGTAAGGCCAATTTTAAAGAAAATTAAAAATTTTAAAACCCTGAGGGTTAGGAATGTAGCTTTGTAGAAGAGCAATTGTCTGTACAAGGCTCTGTGTTTAATACCAAGCAAAACAAAACAACATAAACCTTGAAAGTGCCAGGGAAATCATGATGAGTTAGTCACTCTACATAGAAATCCAGCAAGTAGTTACAGAATGAACCAGCAAGATGCTGAGTGAATAGCAGAGTGAAGGAGTAACTGTTCCTCATATGATTTTTCTTGAATCATCATACAGAAACTCATGTGACCAATGTTGCTGGCATAGTGGTTTTATATCTGTGTAGCCTTCCATCCAGGAAGATGCCTATAAAATAGCCAAAATAAGTTGAATGTGATGCTGTAGGCCTTTATCCCAATTCTTGAGCGAACTAAGGAAGGTGGATTTTAAATTTGAGATTGTGGCTAGTCTGGATTATGTGTTGAGACCCTGTCTCAAAAATAAATAGCTGGGCGCTGATGACTCACATCTGTAATCCTAGCTACTCAGGAGGCTGAGATCTGAGGATTGTGGTTCAAAGCCAGCTGGGACAGGAATGTCTGTGAGACTCTTATCTCTATTTAACCACCAGAAAAGCAGAAGTGGTGCTGTGGCTTAAGTGGTAGAGTGCTTGCCTTGAGCTGAAGAGCTCAGGGACAGTGTCCAGGCCCAGAGTTCAAGCCATGGAATGACCAAAAAAAAAAACAAACCCAAAAAAGTTAATTAATTCATAATCATCAAATAAAGATAAACTTACTTAACAACTTGAGGATTGCCTAAGAGTTTTATTGATATAAACTTTATATGAAGAAAAACACTGATGACATATATTAATATCTTCTTTAACTTTCCTGTGGTTTTCCACCAAGAAATTAGGAAAATGAATGAGAATAAGAAAATAAGGGTGTTTTCTAAAAATAAAATCAAGTTGTGTGTGTGTGTGTGTGTGTGTGTGTGTGTGTGTGTGTGTGCAGCACACATGTGTGTGCTTGAACTCAGGGCCCTGGGCACTCTCCCTTAGCTTTTTTTTGCTCAAGGATGGCACTCTACCACAGCTCCATTTCTGGTATTTTGGTGATAAACTGTCGATAAAGATCTCATAGACTTTCCATCCAAGGCTGGCTTTGAAACACAATCCTCAGATTTCTGCCTCCTTAGTATCTAGGATTAGAGGTATTAGCCACTCTTCTTGTTTTTGAAGCTTCCATTCCCTTCTAGCCACTGACTAACACAGTAAGAAAATAGCCACTTAAAGTGAAAATACTCTAACCTTGTTTTTCCTGCCACATAATTAATAAACTCATTCATTCAAAAAGTATTGAATTCATACTTACTGAATTCAATACATATTCAATATGTATTGAATATTAACAAGTGTCATGCATTGTTTTGGCAAATAAACAAAAATTCCTTTCCTTGTAATATTATAGGAAATATTATAGGAAAGAAACTGGCAGAAAACTAACATAAAATTCATGATATATTGATATATTGAAGTCAATAGGGCACATTAAAGGGAACAGAATTTTAATTTAATCAGGTTGACACAAGGGAGTCCCAGAAAAGGTAACATTTAAGCAAGGACTGGAAGGAAGTGAGCCAATGAGCAAATGGTGCCCCACGTGAGGAGAATCCAGCAGAGCTAACTGCCAGTACACTGGCCTTATGATAGAAATGAATCTGCCTATTCTAGAAAAGGATTGAATTGGAGGTAGGAACAGCAGGACATGGAATCATACAAAGCCAGGGGGGAAAGGACTGGGTATTTCTACTAATGGTAGTTTTCTTCCTCCAGGATTCAGAGTGGGGTTGGAGGAATGTCTTCATAGTTGCAACTGCTGTTAATATATCAGGCCTGATCTTCTACCTCATCTTTGGCCAAGCAGAAGTACAACATTGGGCTAAAGAGCAGACAGGCACCTACTTCTGAGAAAACAGAATGATATGTGAAATCTGATGCTTATTTCATTGCTTTCCCTCACACACTTTCCTCATGTGTACCTGTTTGAGTGATTAGCCATTTAATTGAAATTGGCTTTGTTTCAAGTATCTTCTCAAAGACCTTGGTTATGTAATATTGTAGATTTTACCATGCCTAGAGATTTCACAGGGGATGAGGAAGCTTAGTTGTTTAAGTGTGCTCCTGACTACACATTTATTGGAATTTCTTCTCATCTCCATTTTCCCCTCTGCTATCCTGGTAAAAGCATCAAAGACTAAGGAACAATTTTTCACCAAAGCAAGAGGAAACTAGAAACAAAAAAGTGAGGGCCAACAGTCACAAGTAGAGTAGTATCCTTCTGCAAACAACCTGGAGATGAAGCCTGAGAGCTAGTATATTAAGAAATAGTCTAACCATGGAAAAGCATAGTATTTATGTCTGAAGTTCCAGAGGCCAGAGCAAGTGAAATTGTTCTTACATCAAATGAGAACCGTTAAAGGGCTATTCTGAAGTTTGGGGTAGGCAGTGTACTTAAAATATGAAAAGAAGGAAAAAACAATAAAGAACGAACTCATCATCACAACAGGAATGAAAGTTCCTCCAGAGAATGCAAGTGGAGAGTAGACTTCAACTATTACAGACAACTTGCTAGGTTTTTTTTTTTTAATGGATGCTGGCTTTGAGTCTATAACATCTGCACCACTCAGCCATTCTTTGGAGTCAGCTCTTCCACAACTACCTTCATCTTGACCTCATCCCTACATCTGGTTTGTGAAGCCATGAAGATCTCTTATATTTCTTAGTGAGCGGACATTGCCCTGTGCCTTTTTTATCCTTTCAAGACATTTATTCATGTTGTCAGTCCTATCTCCAGTGCCTTTTGATTCTCTGATTATTGGGAAGCCCCTAACCATTTAGTGGGTCTCATTCATTGTTCACTTTATTATCCAAAAATGCCAGTAAGATCCATACTGGATCAACCTCATTCCAAATCTCCCTTGTATATCTGCAGATATACATGGTATATCTTGGTTTCATGATGCCTTCATATGGTCAGCACAAAGATCATGAAAGAGAACAAAATCATTCAAGCGCTAAATAAATACTAATAAACACATTAAGGTTTATGGAAGCATGGCAGACATCAAAATCATACACAGCTTGAAGGAGTTCACTATCACAGGAGGGCAATAACTGCAATCAAAGTATCACACAAATTAATATGTAATGACAGTTATGGAAAAGGAAAAAATGAAGGGTATATCACACAAGAAGAGTGAATGATACCTGGACACCAGTACCTTATTCTTGTAATCCTAGCTACTTGAGTCTGAGATCTGGTGGCTGATAATTTGAAGTCAGCAAGAGATTCCATCTCCAAAAATAATAAATATAAAGCAGGACTGAAGGCATGGCTCAAGTGGTAGACACCAGCTAAGCAAGCAAGCTGATTGAGCATGAGGCCTTGAGTTCAAACCCTGATACCACTAAAACAAAAGCAGTGAATGATAAGTGCATAACCACTAATTTGAATGTGAAGGAGAGTGCCCTACAAAGTTTCAATTGAGCCAAGATCTGAAGGCCCACAGCAAAGACTTGATGTCAATAGAGAGTAATTAGTCTGCCCAGAAAGTAAGTTGTGAGCAGACTGTAGACGTATTGAGGTCAAGAACACATGAAACACTGTGGACCTAGCATAATCTTTCTATGGAATTCAGAAGTATTGTGGTGAGAAAGGATATAATCAGGGATGTATTTTTCAAAGGCTACGCTGCATGAGGGAATGTTGAATAGAGTTCCCAGTGTAGTGCAGTGATGGCTTCTGGCATGAGGAAAACAAACTAAACAGACTATTTGCTTCAAAAGACAAGCCTGATACGACTTCCATACTACGTGAGAGAAAGATGTCCAGAGCAATGGCTGCAGTTTTGGTATGACACTTGATTGATAAGGATGCCACTCACAAAGATGGCAGTCACACCAAAGTTCATAAGAAGGAAAATGAACCCAGATCGGATTGCACATGTGCAATTTGACCTCCAGATATCAGGAGCCATTTATACATCATTTGGCAACATCTTAGACAAAAGAATAATATTGGGTTCATAGTAAGTGCCAATAAATGTTTGTTGAATCAATATGTAAATCTATGAGTGGAAAAGCTCTGGAATCAGGAAAAAATGAATGGGAAGAAGAATACCATATTTTCACCTAAATTTTCTTTTTTGCTCCTGAAATTTTCTTTATATAAATTATATAAGACAAAGCATATAAAAACAAAGTATATACTTTGTTTTGAGGACAGAATCAACTGAAATGAGGATTCATCTGCTTAATTGAAACTAAAATACCAAGAAACTGATTTGTTCCATTTTATTTCTCCTGTTTGGCTCTATAGCCAAACCTAGGACTTATCATTGACAAGGCATTGCCCATTAGGGTATAACATTTCTTGCTTCTTTTTGAACTACCCAAATCTGCATTTAATCATCAACTTTCCTTACCTCAACGTTTTAATATTTTCCTAGTGGGTCACCTTTAGTCGCTTCTGAAAACAAACTGGTTTCTTCCTGTAGCCACCAGAAAGGAAGCCAATTTTGTACCTTTTTCTCCAAAAATAAGTAACCGTGAAAGTATAGGAACCATCTGAGATTTTCCACTGGCTTATACTTTTACAATGGGCGGGGGTGAGAGGAAGAGTAACAATTGAAAATTGAGAACAAAGGCCTTTCACAAGTTTTTATAAAATTTCACATGTGTTTATTGGGGCATTTAACAATCATCTAAAAGACCACTAATACAGAGAGGAAAAAAGATAAATAAACACTCCTTAAAAATTTCAGACACGTAACTTGTTACAAACAATACCTGTAACAAAGGAAAGTACATAGGGTATGAAGAAGAGATTGGATCCTTTGGGCTCCTGGCGGGAAGAGGGGTGGGCTGGAGGCTTCTTCCTAGACCTGGTGACATTCCTGGAGCTTCATTCTCATATGGGACTCACTCTTTCAATCTCTAAGAAGGCTGGTCTCAGGCTCATCATGTGCTTAGCTTTACCCTATATTTTGGAGAGAAAGGTCAGAGGTAAATATGTTCTGGTGGCCATAGCAATCTCATCCCTGTTTTATTATAACATTAACTTTGTCTTTGCTCTGAAGGGTTTAATGTCCGAAATGTAAATTGGCTTTCAACATTATAAATAAAATATTAATGAATCATAGAGAAGAAAAATATACAATCTCAATAGAGTCTCTACAGGGGTTAAAAATTTACTACTCTAGCACATAGGCTATTTCAGTTAAAAGCACTTGAAAAGTGACAGGAGCAAAAAGATCACTCTGAGCTTGCTGTTTCTTAAAGCAGAAGATGAAATTCCAATGTGAAAATGGTCTTCAACCTTTATCACCAGAGAAGAGAAAAGTAAGCCTAAAAGAGTTCTGTCTAGCCTAACCTGGTTAAAAGAGCTCCTATCTTCCTAGCTACCCTTTGTCTTGTTACATTTTCAGCTTATTATTCTGTTCATTCAGAATACACGTGACTGACTCTAAATGCCTCTAGGGAGCCTTCATTTACTTATAAGGGATCTCATGCCACTGAAAAGTTATGTTGTATTTCTTTTTCCTGTTAGTCAACTGTAGGACCATAATAAGATGAAAGCTGAGTTTTTCCACTGGACCACCACAAATACTTCGACAAAACTCAATTATCATGCTTAGTTTTTTTTCAAACTTAATAGTTACAGGCAACTCATTAACATGATGACTGATAAACTAGCAATTTATTAAGAGTAAAATAGAAGACTATGTAATTAAAACCATAAGGAGTAAGGGATCCAGGGGTTGGTAGCTCACATTGTTATCCTCGTTATTCAGAAGGCTGAGATCTGAGGGCTACAGTTCCAAGCTATAATTGTCAGAAAAGCCCAAGAGACTCTTTATTTAACTAGTGAAAAGCTAGAAAAAGAGGTATGGTTCAAATAGTAGAGTGCCAGCTGTGAGTGCAAAGCCCATGTGAGAGGGAAGCCTTGGTAACTGACAGAAAGGAGGAAGTGAGAGAGGTAAGGGAGGAAGAGAAGAGGAGAGAAGGAGGAAAGGAAAGGAAGGAAGGAAAGAAGGAAGGAAGGAAGGAAGGAAGGAAGGAAGGAAGGAAGGAAGGAAGGAAGGAAGGAAGAAAGGAAGGAAGGGAGGGAGGGAGGGAAGAAGAGAGGGAGGAAGGAAGAAAAACATGTGCTAGTGCAATACAACTTCAGGTTGTCATATCAATATAAGAAAATGAAGCAAAAAATAAAAAATTCATAAAATGGGAAAAGTCAATATGTTTACATCATCTAAACAAGTTTGCAATTATATTATACTTGTCAAAATCTTTCTTTTCTTTTTTTTTGTCAGTCATGGGGCTTGAACTCTGGGCCTGGGCACTGTCCCTCAGCTCTTCAGCTCAAGGCAAGAGTTCTACCACTTGAGCCACAGCGCCACTTCCTCAAAACCTTTCTAAAATTGTAACATTAGGATATTAAAAATAATTGCTTAGGAAGACAAAAAGGAAGTGAATAGAAACAATCATGAAAAACATTTAGCATTAACTTTCAATATTTAATAGGTCAAATTCTGTATATTAAAATAAGAATAGAATATGTATTGCATAGCTGAGCCCAGTTCTATACCTTCAGGTTCCTAGATGCCCTGCTTCAAGCCTTCCTCTCTGGTGGAAGGTTCTGGAGTTGCCCTGTTTCTATTTTCATTCCAAAGGAATTTATCAACTTCACAAATCTGGTAAGCAGCTGTGAATTCATCATATTTCCCAATGCTGTTATATGACCATTCATCTAAGTAATTTTTGCGATAAAATATTCAGATAAGAGTCTATATATTTAAACCTGTTGGTTATAGTTTAGTCACTTTAAAAGCAGTAGTTGTGACTAGAGGTTCAATCAGATTCTGCTTGATTTTCCTGTCAAGGCATTAATAATTATGTATTCCTCCATCAGAAGGTATGAAGTATCTTTGTGCCTCTCTTTTGTGATATTAGAAACCATTGATATCCAACACTAGGGTTCCTTAATTTGGTGAAGATTCCAAAATAGAGCTATTTCACATCCATTCATTCTTACTTTTATATTAGATGAAATAAAATAGAAATAAAATGTAAAGTATCAATATACGCATCATTCTTATTATTTCTTATAACTGATAAAATTCAAATTGTAAAGGCACAATATCAGATTCTCTTTGAGCACAGGTAAGCAGGCTCGTGTCTTCATCATTCATTTGCAATTCATTTTAGGGTCACTTTTATGGTATCTCATACCTTAACTCAGTAGCATATTTTTCAGTTCTTATATTGTTTAACCTCTAGATAATATCTGGCAGAGGTATTTACCCCTATTTTTTTACTTCTCCTCAAGACATCATATTTACTGTTATTCTACTTTATTTTTAAGGCCCTTTCTAGTCTCCCTTACAAATTTCTCTTTAATGTGTTAATAATGTTGGACAGACCTAGACTCCCAGATCTACATTCCCAACCTGTGTCTCCCCAGAATTCCAGAATCTTATATCCTCTAGGGGGTGCCATTTCCACAAAGATGCCTAGTAGCTTCAGATTTAACATAGTCTCTTCTCCCCCAAATCCCCACCCCTTATAGTTCCCCATTTCAGGACTGCATTTGCATTCTCAAGTTCCATCTCTCCTGCATTTCCAGTTTCAAAAACTGTCCTTAATCTGAGCCCTTCTCACCTTTAGAGTCTAGTATTTTGCTTTTCTGTAGCCCACTCTTGAATTTCTGCTTTAGCAAATATAAGGTAGAAAATTATGCTTGTCATATTAATGCCTGCCATCAGGAAGAAGATTTTATGCCAAGAAAATTCTGGATCCTAAGGGATTGAAAATACAAAGTAATTATAAATTACAGATTCTATTTTTGTGTTTTGTAACATTTAAAGTATAGTATTATATATATATATATATATATATATATATATAAAACATACATACACACACACACACATATATATATAATAAAGTTTTCATTATAGAGGTCCTTCACATCTTTGGTTAAGTGAATTCCTAGGTGTTTTTTTTTCTTTGAGGCTATTACAAATGGAGTTGCTTTCTGATTTCAGCATCACACTTCTCATTGTTGGCATACAGAAGCTATTGATTTTTGTTGGTTCATTTTATATCATGCTACTTTGCCAAAGTTTTGTTCAACCACTCTGGAAAGCAGTATGAAGGTTCCTCAAAAGGCTAAACAGGCTGGGCACTGGTGGCTCATGCCTGTAATCCTAGCTACTCAAGAGGCTGAGATCTGAGATCTGAGGATCATGGTTCAAAGCCAGCCAGTGCAGGAAAGTCCGTGAAACTCTTATTTCCAATAAACCACCAGAAAACCGGAAGTGGCATTGTAGCTCAAGTGGTAGAGCGCTCGCCTTGAGCTGAAGAGCTGAGGGACAGCGCCCAAGCCCAGAGTTCAAGTCCCACAACCAACCAAAAAAAGAAAAAAAAGCTAAACAGGAAGCTCCTCTATGACCCAGTAATTTCACTCCAGGGCATTTACCTGAATGACCACAAACAAGGCCACACTAAAGCTACCAGCACAACTATGTTCATTGCAGCATTATTTACTATAACAAAGATGTTGACTCAACCCAGATGCCCCTCAGTGGATGAATGGATTAAGAAAATGTGGTATGTTACACAATGTATTTCTATGCTTCTATCAGAAAGAATGACATCTCCCTATTTGTAAGGAAATGGAAAATTTGAAAAAGATCATATTAAGTGAAGCCAGACCCAAAGAAACATAGGCTGCCTGGTTTCCCTTGTTTGTAATAATTAGCATAAGTCTAGGATAGTTCTAGCAGAGGATAACAATAACTCAATAGCTCTGTACATATGACCTTATGAAATGATGCTAATTGAAATGGGACTACAAGATATGGAAACAAGAGGATTTTTTCCCCTTAGTGTAATGCATGCAGTTATTTATTTTTTCTTTCTTTCCTCCCCCTTTGGTTTATCCTCTGTGGTCACTATTTTTTACTACAGTATGCTTTGTACTGTATATAAGTTGATCTGATTTGGGGATGGGAAGGGAAATTACAGAAATGGCGAGACGAAATTCTAAATATGTCTCTCCATTATCCATTTGTGTTTTCATGTATTTGTTATTTGTATCTTATTTCATTCAATGGGATATGAAGCTGAGTTTAATGTGAACATCAATAGCTGCATCTTTTTCTTATTTACATTTGCAAAGGAATGTAAATATTACTCTGATGTGTAATATTTGCTGCAGGAATTTTACAACTACTCTTATGTACTGTCAAGGGACAACTACTTATAGTGTCAAATTTAGTCTCATTTTTTGGATCTGGTTCCATCTTGCCTAATCTAGGTTCTGAACTCTTTTTGCCCCTTGTCCCTCTGAGTTTGTGAAAAGCTCTTTGGGACTTCTCTTCTCAGCTGCCTATTCCAGAAAGAGAATTTTGTTAGGGGAAATTACCCACATGCCACAGTGATGTTGAAAGCTTCTTTCATTTAAGTCTGTTGCCTAAAAAATTCTTGCTACATTTGCTATATCTTCCTACACTGATACCTTGCCTATAAATATAAAACATTTTTGCATGTAGGTAATAAATCCAAACTTCTGTCTGTTCTTCATGGGTGGGTAAATTGAGCCACACCACTCTTTGTCAGTATCAATAGGTGAACTCTTACAGTGTATATAAAAATTCTTTTTCAGTGTATAATTTGATGAGTGATATGAAATATATGAGTGATATGATAGCATATTCTCATAGATTGGGGCTTTCTCTTTGGAAGTGGTCATTAGTACACTTGAAGCACTTCAAGTTAAGTTTTGATATTTTCTGTCCACCTAAATGACTCAAAGCAAACCAATTAAATATTGGTTTATTTTTGTATTTATGTTCACCTTTTTTAAAAAGAAATTTTTGTGCCAGTACTGGGGCTTTGACTTAGGGCCTCAAGTTCTGGCTTAGATTTCTTGCCATACCTTATTAACAGTTGTTTCTATCCAATGACTAATGATTAAAGCATTATCAGCAATTGATTTATAATGAGAAAAATTATATAAACATTTGAAAGAGTGCCTAGTTTGATAAAATTTCTTTTCAAAGGATCCAAACTCATAACTTACCTACTGCTAGCATCTCCTATGCAATTTAACACACACACACACACATTTAACTTTCTCTGTACAATTAATTGGAAAAATAACTATGTATATTTGCATGCCCCTTACCTGGTTAAGGATCAATCCAGTCACAGTAGAAGAAATGAGGGCACCTATCATTCCAATTACAGCTGTAACTGCTTTAAGAAATCCATAATATCTGGGCCAAAACAAAGAATATATTAACATTGTTATGCTATTTTTCTTCTACCTTATTTTTTCCATCCAATTTTTTTTGGGGGGGTCTGGTCATGGGGCCTGAACTCTGGACCTGCATGCTGTCCCTCAGCTCTTCAGCTGAAGGCTAGTGCTCTACCACTTGAGCCACAGCATCACTTCTGGCTTTTTTTCTTTTTGCTTATGTGGTGCTGAGGAATTGAACCCAGGGCCTCATTCATGGAAGGCAAGCGCTCTACCACTGAGCCACCTTCCCAGCCCTCATCCAATTTTTAAAAACTTAAAACACCTTTAGAGTCTCTAAAATATTCAGGGTCCTAGGCATTGTGTGTTTTGTACAATAAGTACAGTTGTCCAGTTAGACCTATATTTCCAGAATCTTTTGTCACTAAATGTGGCTGCAGAACTAAATTTAGGCTGTTTTTGGATATGAGGAGAAATAATGTGTTTTTCTCCATCTCCTTCTTAAAGCTATTGCTTGTTATAGACTTCTTCCATCTTTCCAGGGCCACATGCTGAGAATAGTGAAACTTTTCCCACTCGGAGCCTTTGACAACTTATTTCTAGATTATTTGATAAGGGTATATAAGCTATTTCATTTGATCGTTTTACTTTAAAGTCACTTTGTTGAAGCTTTGTTCATGAAACAGTGCATTGACAAATTGTTTAAGGAAAAGCATAGAGATAAAAAATGCATTATTATTTAAGAAACGTGACAGTAAATGACCTGAGCACCCAATTCTAGAACTGATGTTTATATGGTCTTTTTGTGAAAGACAACTTAAAATATTTATAAAGAATTTATGAAAGTTTTGTTTTCTAAATTCTTCATTTGGACTATTGCTTAGAAGAAACTCCATGTTTTATATGCTGTTTTTAAAAAAAATTACCAATTGCTACTCAGTGACTTTTAACTTCCTTTTTATATGTTTTTCTATGTACCACCATGCCTGGTTTGACTTTTCACTTTCTTAATGGAATATTTTAATAGATAGTTGGCAATTTTAACCATATAAATATAATATAATACAATATATTAAACATAACAATATATATTCAAGATAATATTATATTTAATTTTATGTATATCTAGGTATCTGTTTAGAAATAGTGCACTGAGTACAGTTGTATAAACCTCTGGGGACAGCATCTGGGATGTTAAAACAGGAGAGATGTAAGTTTAAGATCACCCTGGTCTACAAAGACTTTGTCTCCAATGAAAAAATTTTTTTAACTTAGGAAAAAACAGAGGATGTTATCTGAATGGTAGATTTCTTGTTTACCAACAGTTCAAATCTGTGTTCAATCTCTATTACCTTAAAAAATAAAAGGAAGAAATCATGGATTACCTCAAGTCACAGAACAGGTTTATGCTTACATTATTTTCAGACTTTTATTTTATAAACAATCTAACTGAAAATGTTTCTCTCTTTTTGACATGTAGTAGGAATAAAGATTCTTTTGTTTTTCCATTATTGATAGTTTCCTGACTCAGCACCAAGTATTTGAATGGCCACCATTTCATTAAAGTTATTTAGTATCTATCAAAATTATTACACATTTTTGGTTTTTCCTGATAATGTCTGAATTCATTACTTTATTTACAAATGTTAAACAATGTTTTTGCATTTCTATAATAGATGCTACTGGTATGTCATGTATAACTTTTTATATATTACCAGATTAAACATTAACATTTTCATTGGTACTTTAAAAATCAATTTATATGAAAGAGCTTAGTTTGTTATTTTCCTTTCTTGTAACAACATTGTAAAGTTGTGCTATCAAAGGGCTAGCTGACTACCATGAATTGGTGGTCTCTTTATCCATAATTCGGGAAGATAGGCCAAGTACTTCCTGAGTAGCTAGGATTATTAGCATGAGCCATCAGTGCCTGGCAATACAGTAATAATATAGTTATCATTTAAGGCAAAAGATAAATGACCCCCATGTTTTCAGTTAATACTTGATGCAAAGACAAAAATCACAAATGAAATTCCCAGAATTGGAAAAAAAAATAGCAGAATTTGCAGCTCTTTTCTCAGAGGTGGTGTCCATTAGTGGTTTGGGTCTTAGTGACCTTGACTGCTTTCTGCTTTTTTTTTTTTTGGCTAGTTCTGACCCTTGAACTCAGGGCCTGGGCACTGTCCTTGAGCTTCTTTTGCTCAAAGCTAGCACTTTACCACTTGAGCCATAGCACCTCTTCTGGCTTTTTCTGTGTATGTGGTTCTGAGGAATTGAACCCAGGGCTTCATGCATGCTAGGCAAGCACTCTCCCATCTTTCCAGCCTGCTTTCTGCTTTTTTATCTAGACTTTTCAGTTTTCCAGCTGAAATTAGGCAAAAATTTCCCCATCCCATTTGAAGTTTTCAACTTACTTTACAGTTGTTAAGACACTGTTAGATTTATAACTTAGAATATCATCTAGTAGACTAAAATCATTGTGCAATATCCCTTTGTTTCTAGAATGGTATCTTGAAACAAAGTCTATATTTTTTCTTATAATCTTTCTATTGTATGTATTTGTTTTTATTCCAGTCTCATTTAATCTTTTTATATTTCACGTTTTTCTGATATATTTGACTTAAAATGATCTTTATTGTTCCTATGTAACTATTTACTTTTTTTTGCAGGTCCTGGGGCTTCATCTCTGAGCCTGGTATTCTCCCTGAGCTATTGCTCAAGAATTGCTCTCTACCACTTGAATCATAGCTCTACTTCAGGCCTTTTGTGGTTAAGAGTCTCATAGACATTCCTTCCTGGGTTGGCTTTGAACTGCAATCCTCAGATCTTAGCCTCCTCACTAGCTATGATTACAGGTATTTCGCTGTTATTTTAATTGCTTCTCTTCTACACAGTTACTATCCTTCAATTGATTCCCTCTCTCTCTCTTCTTCTCTCTCTTTCTTTCTTTCTCTGTCTCCCCCCCCCCCCCACACACACACACATATACATACTGATGCCTAATATAAATGAATAATTTGACATATAGCCATTAGTGCGATATCATGTATTCACTTAAATTACTTATACTCTACCAACTATTTTGTACTGTTTGTTTGTACTATTGTATTTATAGTGTATATTATATGTACTTTATACTTTGTAAGTACCACTATTTTGTTTTGTGCATTTAGTAATTATTAGTTTTTTCCTAGTATTTTCTTCTCAATTTCTTTTCATTTGTGTCTTTGCTTCACTTTACTTCTGCCTAAAGAATTTCCATGTCGTAATTCTTTGGTTGGAGGTTTGTAGATGAAAGCTCTTCGTTTGACTTTAAATTCTCTTGTTTTATCATAATTCTTGAAGGATTAATTCTTTGCTGGATTTAGACTTGTAGCTAATAGGGATTTTCTTTTGCTTTTAGAAATGCCAGTTGAATGGTTTCTGGCTTTCATTGTTCGGCTGTGAAGGCAGCTGTCATTCCTATCATTTTTGTTTGGAAGAAGTGTATGTTTTCTATGTCCATGTGATTTTAGATCTCTATTTTCTCCACATACCAGTCTCTAGTAATTTTATTCTGATGAATAAAGATCTTATTTTCTTTGTAGTTCTCCTATTCTTAAAATTGCTGATGATATTTTAGTGGCTGTGCTTCCTTCACAGATTCAGAGACATTCAGAGTGCTGCCACTCTGAACAGAGATTTCACTGCTTTTTCCATGAATAGTATTTGCATTCTGTGGTCAAAGATATAAACAATCCTCAGTGTCAAAAATTTTGAGTGCTATAACTCCTCTGAAAATCATTATACATATACAAGATAGAGTACTTGTTCAATTATTAGAGTAGAAATTGAGAGCTTTGTAAGCCCTATACCTAACACCTTTCATGTCCCTAATAAGTGGCTATTAGATACGGAAAACATAAGACGGTTTTCTGGATAATCCTCTTAATCTTTAGCTGCAGCAGTTCATGATAAAAAGCATTTTGTAAGCGTGCAGTGGTGTTACAATTTTATTAATTTTTATACTTAGGTATGGTATGATTGAATAAAATATGAAAAAACTCAATTATCTGAGCTATGGTCTGTCAAATGTGGTAGGGATAGGGGAATTCAAGGATGTGTAATCCATTGACCAGTCAAAAACAACTAAAATTAATTAAAATATTTGTAGCAGCCTTCCTCCAACAAGAAAATGACAGACTTTTTGATCCATCACAGAACATCTTAAGAATCCATTGTTTAATTCCACTATTGATATTACCCAAAGAGATGGCAAAAATTACAAGTGGAACCATCATATGATCACATACTCTCACTTTTAGATGCATTCAAAGGCAATGAAATCAGTATGGCAGAGGGATATCTGCACTTACATGTTCATTGCAGCATTATTCAAAATGGACATGATAGAAAACATTTCAAATATCATTGATAAATAGATACAGTAAATGTGGTGCATATACAAAATGACATAGTAGTCAACCTTTAAAAGGAAAGAAATCCTGTCATTTGGAGCAGGACATTATTCAAATGAAATAATTCAGGCACAGAAAAATTCCACATAATCGCACATACAGTTGAACTCCCCAAAGCTGAGAGTAGAATGCTGGTTACTACAGTCTAGGCATAGATGGGAGGTGTTGTTTAGAGAGATGTTCATTAAGTGACATGAAATTTAGGTTAGATAGGAGGAGTAGGTTCAAGCAATCTATTGAACAACACTGGTTAATAGCAAGGTATAGTATTCTTAAAAACTGTCAATATGGTAGATCTTGATTTCTCTCACCAAAAAAATGGTAAGTATATGCAGGAAGGAATATGCTAATTAGCTTCATTTAATCATTCCACAATGCAGCCATACTATACATAATAAATGCACACAATTTATTTGTAATGAAAAATAAATTTCAGGGAAACCTACCTTGGAGCAATATCCAAAGCATTTATAAGTGGTCCAGCTAAGCAAAAGCTGGTTGTGGCATTAGCCAGTGTCAGGAAAATGATAGTGCTATAAAAGTTGAAACTCAGGTAAAGCAGGCACATACTGAAGATCACAGGAGAAAGAATTCCTGGGAAATGAGTTTGACAACAATATTAGGCTCATGCTAAATATGGGGATGAAGTATCCTCTAAGTATTTGAATATCCTAGCTGTTCCTTACCTAGTATGGTGAAGAGTTTCCGGATGGTAAGCAAGTTGAAAATATTCCTGGATAGGAAGTAGTCTGACATATGACCTGCTAGGAGACCACAGATGCAGGCAAACAAATAAGGGAGGCCAGACAGCAGCCCATTCTGAAGAGGAAATGTTATTTGGAAAATGGGGTGATGGGTAAAGCAGTATCACACACAATAATCTTTTCACCAAGTTCAGTATCTACAATGTGTACTTTCTAAAATTATTGGCATACACCATCAGATTTCCTGCTGGGGTCTCATGACCCTATGTAAAAAGAAAAATAGTTTTGAGGTCAGTTACATTTGTCACAATCTATCTATATTTTACTTTTACATTCACGAGACCTGAAAACTTTGGGAAATCAGGAATAGTATATTAGGAACAAGAAGTGCTAGCCCCGGGGAAATTTGCACAGATAATAATGGTGACCGTCTCTTGCTCTAAATCAGCCATTGTAAATCCTTACAACAACTACTTGGTTTCACAGAAGATAAAATGGAGACAGTGAAAATTTACAGGACCTCAGTGCTATACTAGTTCCTAGCCTGTGGAACTGGTTCATTACACAGAGGGTCAAAGTGGCAAGCTCAGATTCCATTTCTAAGGAAAATTTTCCCTGGCTATTTTAGAATCAAACAACAGGAAGTTTAAAGAATCAGTGACTCTCCATGTCAGAAAAGCAGTGAGAGTATTAGTCCTTTCAGAGTGAGACTCAGTCATGGATTTATCACCCAATGTTCAGTGTATTACCTAAGAAGAGAGCATCGGTAAGAGCTGACCATAGTGGCAGGGCCTAGGCAAGTGATTTTCTTAGAATGACTCCAGTGCCTGAAGGGAATGTTGGTGTTGACTTAAGTAACATATAAGGGCAAGCATACACTGAAAGGAGGTAGGAGATACATGAGAACCAACATGAATGTGTATTATTGGTGGAGTACCAGACATTATATTTATAACAACATCCTCTGTTGTAGACAATGTTTCCAAAAATCTCAAAACCATGAGCCTCTAGGGAGAGAGCACTAGATAAACAATGTAGGGAACAGGAAGGAGCTCAGACTTTTGGTCATTAGAGATAGAAAGAAGTAGAGTTCTTCACAAAGTTGCAAATGAGGACAAATGATATACTTACCTTTTTTATATCAACATGAAGCTTGGTGCTGATAAATGTTGGCGTATATGTAACCAAGAGGGTATTTGTCCATATAAAAGCTGAACCACTCAAGAATATGGCCCAGAGTGGAAGAGACTTAAGCATAGCCTTGATTGGTAGAGATTGCCTACTTGAGCTGGCCTGGAAAACAAATAATTGCTCATTGTCAAAAGATAATAAGATAGGACTTGCTTTGTTTGGAGTGGGACGTAGGAGATGTCAAAACAGAGCACTGTGTTCTACCTGCTGGGCGAGAGAAGATATGATGTATTCTTTTTCACTGATGCTTATACATGGGTGATCCTTGGGGTCATCATAAACCAGAACGAACCAGATAAGACATAGAACACAGCCACAAGCACCTATAAATGAGGTACAAGTTATAATCGGAAATTTCTCTCTATAACACCATGGAGTTTCTCTTTCTCAAAAGGGCATTTTGTGTGTGCATCTATCTGAGAACCTAGATGTCCTTTTCACTGCAAATAAGGCTCAAAATTTTTCCTTGCTCTGTTAGTCCTCACCTTTATAGAAATGGTAGTCAACCTCCTGGCCTTTACTGACTGCTAGCTTTTGCATTTCTCCAATTATTTGACCTCTCTTGGGCCCTTAACTTTTCAGATTCTGCATTGGTTCCATGATAAGAAAAATGGAATACCTGGGCCAGCTGTGGCTTGATAATCATTCAGATTTGAGAGCTCAGCCTTACCAAGTTCCTGAGATATAACCCAGGCTTCAGAGATTATTCAAATCCTATAAATATGTACCAGATCATCTGTTGGTTTTTTTTTTTTTGGGGGGGGGGGTCTGGTTGTGGGGCCTGAACTCGGACTGGACGCTGTCCCTCAGCTTTTCAGCTCAAGGTTAGTGCTCTACCACTTGAGCCACAGCGCCACTTCCGGCTTTTTTCTTTTTGCTTATGTGGTGCTGAGGAATCGAACCTAGGGCCTCGGGCATGTAAAGCAAGCACTCTACCACTGAGCTACCTTCTCAGCCCTGTTGGTTTTTTTTTTTTTTTAACATTTTACATTAACAATCTCATAATAGAGAATCTTAGAATAGTTTGTAGTATTTGTACTTAGTTTTGGAGAAATACATTCATTTATTTTACAAATATGTTTATTATGTACATCACTATTCTAGATCTTGAGCAAACAGCAGTGAATAAATTAACCCAAATCTTTGGTTCTGAGGAACTGACTTTTTCAAGATGATGAGAAAGAGATGATTTTTTTTACAGTCCTCAAATTTCATATGGTATTGTCATTATATCTTATTCAGAATGAGATACAAATATTATCTACTTGAGGTAATAAATGGTAATTGTGTGCTAATTGAGCCATAAGCATTATATTCTCTAAGGAGCTAGAGGAGGAGGCTGGGGTTGAGCTGTGAAGTGAATCAATACTTAATATGGCAAGGAAAAAAGGTTAGATCATTAAAAAAAAAACAGAAGGAATGGTTTTAAAGACAAAGTTCAATGAATGTAGGACAGAGTCTAATGAGACTGATGACCAAACCTGGAAACAAGAGTCAGAAGAAAGTGCTAAACATAAAAAAAAATTGTACTACATTGTACTGTAAGTAAAAAATGTCCTTAAAAGGAAGTAAGATGGCAGCCAAACAATAAGGAATTGCTCTAGCTCTATCTAACCAAATAGACATTTGGGTTCCTAATACATACTGCTCCCCAAAAGATCACCACCAACAACAAATATATAAACAAGCAGAGATCCAGTACACTGGATCCAAGAAGAAATACTTCTAGAGACATCATAGTAAAAAACATTAGGTATGAGTAACAAGGAACTGAGCTATATTATAATGGAAAGAAAATCAGAATCACTGCAGACCTCTCCACACAAATTCTCAATACAAGGAAAACCTGGAATGGTATAATCCAACCACTGAAGATCAACAACTGCCAACCCAAACTGATCTACTCAGTGAAGTTATCATTTACATTTACAAAACCTTCCATGACAAACAAAAATGAGAGGAATTCATGATCACTAAACCAGCATTACAATGAATTCTAAAGGAAGGAATACAATCTGAAGAAAACAATCAAGAAACACATCAGACAAAAGTTACTAGAGGATCAAATTAGTAAACACAGGGAGAAAAAGCAAAATACAAGAAATCAACAAAATGGCAGGAAATATGACATATCTCTCTATAATAACCCTACATATTAATGGACTCAATTCTCCAATCAAAAGAAAAAGAATAGCAGATTAATCAAAAAACAAGATCCATCCAATGATTGAATTCTGTTTTGTGTTATTTGTTAAATGATTAATGCTTCTACTAATTATGAAATATGTATTTTAATATATTACCTATATATCATTTATTGAATAAATGAAAGATATTAATTTCTGATCTTAGATAAAAGAATTCAGATACAGACAAAATAGCATATCTTTAAATATACAGAACCATCAAGAATGTCATAAAGGCCATCAAACTAACCTATAATAGAAAATAGCCCTATTGCAAGAGGAAGGAGGAGGAAGAAGAGTAAGAGGAGAAGGAGGAGAAGGAGGAGGAGGAGGAGCAGGAGGAGGCGGAGGAAGACAAGAGAAGGAGGAGGAGGGGTCCCAAGCATAGGGTCTTTGCTTCCTCCATCACCCCACAAAAAGTATATATAGTATAATTTTTAAAAAAAATTACCAGCCTCCCCCAAATGTATGTCTTTGATATGACCAACAAAGAATTAGTGAGCTTGAAAAAATGCTAATGCATATTTCTAAAAGTGAATTGCAAAGAATCTGACAAAAACAAATAAAGGACCATGAAAAAAATAAAATATCCAAGAACTATGGAGCAATTACAAGAATAACATACATGTAGTGATAATATCAAAAGTAGAAGAGAAAATAGAACAAAGTAAATATTTGAAGCAGTAACAGTAAACTATACATAATGGAAGCTTAGAGAACACCAAGAAGGATAAATACCCAAAACTTTGCACCAATATGTATCATATTCAACTTGAGCAATAATCATCTCCCTAAAGGAAGACATTGTCTTGAGATGTAAAACACCATCTACTTAGATTTATTTAACATTATTGGCAAGGACAAATAATTTAGATTTATTTAACATTATTGGCAAGAACAAATAATTTAAAAATCTATATTAGATTTAGTTTTGCCTACTCCAAAATGACAGGCAGATCATTTGACATCATATGCTCTAGTAAAAAAAATATGTTGCAGATCCATAAGTCACTGCCACTTAAGTCCTATTCTCTCTTCTCAGCAATAAGGAAAAGGCATATGAGACACTGTACTGTAAAGCTGTTGTCACAGTATAACATATACTGCTTTCCTTTGAGTTTCTTGGACCCTCCTGTGGTAACTGCAATTCACTTTCTAGTATAAATGATGTTGGAATATCGATACAACACGAATACCGAAGGTCATCCAACATGAATACCGAAGGTCATGCAACATTTGATCAGCATCTTTGGGGAGGTATTAAAACTTTTTCTGGCATGAGACTGAAACTTTATGTCCCTGTAATTTCTGCACTTTTGATTTAATTTTTTTAGCACCATTAGAATTTGAATTTAGACTATGTGCTTGCTAGGCAGGCACTCTACCACTTGACCCATGCTGTAGACCCCTTTTTGAGATAAGATCTTCCGTTGCACTCAGGACCAGCCTAGACCACACCCTCTAATTTGATCTTTCCTGTGTATCTAGGAAGACAAGCTCATACACTGTGCCCAGCCATTGTGTTTTCCCTGTAGCCAGGATGGCAGGTGCATGCCAAGTATTCAGCCATTGACATGGAGTCTAACAAAGTTTTTCCTTTGACAATGATTTTAAACAACAATCTTCCAATATCTACCTCTCAACTAGCTAGGATTACAAACTTGAGTTACTGTGCCTGGCTTCTATTTAGTTTTTAACTGAAGATCAGGCCTGAATTTCTCTCAAAATACAAGACTTCTAGGTAAGACAGTCTCAGCTGTTCAACCAATTTCATGATACAGGGTTTGTGTCCTATTTCTACACTGTCTATTCCTTGCTACTGATAACCAATGTGGATATTAAGAGAAATGGCATTTTGAAGTGTGGAGTGTTTTCACATTATGTCTCACTATGTGAACTGGAAGTTTTCTGTGTATTCCCCTCATCTACTTTCCTTCTCCCTTCACAAATTTGAGAATGACATTAGAAAAAGTAATTTTATAATTCATTTTGGTAGCATCAATTCTTAACTTTTTTGTTGTATTCCAATTTGTGTAGCTAATTTTTTACTGAAGAAATTAATGGGTTTGATTATAAAATAAGTGCTGCAGATAATTCTTGGGGTATTAAGTATAACTAGTACATAATCTTTCAGAAATCTGAGAAGTTAATTATGCCTTGTTTGTAATAAAGTTGTTTGAATGTTGGTGCCGTGTTTGAATGTTTTTACTCTTTCCTATTGTGAAGCTTTTCACTTTTAATATTGACTCATATATAAAGTGTTTTTGTTTTATTTTTTCTTCTTAAATTCTGACCAATATTATGAGAAGAGACTCACCAAAAATATAGAAGACCATGGGCCAGCCCAGAAGATCACAGATGAATCCAGACACAAGCATGACAATGAATGGTGCCAACAGGAACCCTAATCAAAAGGCACCAAAAACAAAGCCCCATTAAATTAATATAAGCATTTGAAGGAAGGAATGTATCTTTGCTATAGTAAGGAACAAGTTCCTATGAAATAAACGTGTTAGCTTAACATTTATCAAAAGGAAAGGATAAAATATTTACTTTTCTCCCTTCTGCTGTAATGCTTGATGTAAGCATGCCTCTTTCCATTCTAAACCATTTCCCTATCTTTAAAGGATGAATAAGGAATAGATGTTTCCAAAGTCCTTGATAGTTCAAAACATACGTTTCTCATGGCATGTGAAAAGAACATGGCACCATGATATGAAATGGAACTTCAACTATTCTAGACCTTAACTCCTTACCTGATAAACAAATAGAGGTAAGTCGGCCTCGTTCTAGGGGAGGAGCCCACTTAATCCACATTTCATGCTGTGCTGCTGTTACTGTCCCCTGTAAGAGGAAAATGAGGACATTTTACTTCTGATGGTTACTGTGAATCTAAATCTTTTTAGTTGCACCTTATCTTAATACCTGAGCCATCCCCTGGGCTACTCGACACACAATAATCAAAGTCTTGCCAACTTGAGCTGCTGGTGGAGTGAACAGGGAGAGCACAGAGCTGAAGAACAATGCAGAGCCAACCATTTTCTTTATAGAGTATATTCCAGATAAGTACCCAACAGGAAGTTGGACTGCAACTGCTCCATAGAAGATGGAACTGAAGATGATGCCCTGGATATCAGGGCTCCAGTTATATACAGGATTCTGAAAGAGAATGGGAGACATATCAAACCATAAAGTTATATGGGAGTGATATTATGTGATATTTAGGGATTCAAGTAGTATGGTCTTTCTGATCAACCCATGTAAAGTTACTACTTTCTCCCTACTTATTTTTTTGTCACAGGACCACTTTCATTCTCTTATAATGTATATAGATGGTTGATATAGAGCTAGAGGGATATATGTATATATTTACATATACATATGTTTATATGTGTATATACTATAAGAGAATAAAGCTATATATACACTATATATACTTATATACATATACACACATACACATTATAAACATTACATAGCACCATGCATTCTGCAATCACTTCCTCTTGCCTTTTAGCTTCCTCTAACTTCCTTCATTAACTTGAGCTCATTTACAAAATAATCTTTCCCCAAATATACACTGTTCCCAGGGAGGAAATGGCAGAGAGAAGATCAAAGCATGAAGAGTCTTCAGTCTGAGGTATGGATGGGTCAATAAAAGAAAAAGACCACATCTCTTCATATGTATGCTTGGCTCTCATGTACTTTATTTTTCCCAGAAGTGGATTCCCTTGTCAATTTCTAATTAGGAGGCCTCTACAGTTTCATTACATTTTTCAAGTTGATAAAAGAAATTATGACCTTGGTGTTGGGACTAAGAAATAGGTTGTATATATTTATAGACATACAGTTCTAGAAGACAACGTTTCTATGGAAGTGTCTAAACTTTCTGTTAATTGCATGATTAAGAAGACCATATCAGAAATTAAAGTTTTCTGACTAAAGAGTAAGTGTGATTTTGGTTCATAGTAAATAAGGAAATAGGAATCAGTCTATTTGATCTTTTGTTACACTTACCTGGTCCTTTGTATTTATCTATTTTTCTTCCTTTCTCAAGTCCCTATCATCTTATTATAGCTGTTTTCTATTGAAGGCAATGTCACTGCTAAATGGAGATGGACTTTCATGGGGAGATTTGGTAGGAGTGCCAGTAGAGGGATAGTGAATGATAATGGGTAAGGTGCGTCCATATAGTAGCTAGGGGATCAAGGAGGCTGCAGATATTTTTTAATTGTGGAAGAGGGGGTACCCAGAGAATGAAGCAGAATGTCCTGCCATGTTTTTCTAAATCACTGGGAGCACTAGGGAAATTATTATATACACTTCTCTACATCAAGTGTGCCAGAAATCATTTACCCAACTTCCCATGGGTATATAAACAGATCACTCAACACCTCTTTATCTTATGGAGTAGCATCACTTTCCACAGCACAGCATGGAAAAAGAGCCCACCTAATGGATTGAAACCACCAAGCTTAGACTGAAATGTATGCATATCAGAAGGACAATCTTCAATGAGTATTTCTCTATCCAATGCATCAAGTAGTTATCATTGAACAATATACTACATATGTAAATATATAAATTACCCTATAGAAACCTTAAGGATACACATACCTACATTTGTATGGGTATATATAAATTAATAGGAAATATACAGTTATCTCAATACGTAAGATATGTCACATGCTTATTTATGTCATTACTTGCAAGAAAGACCTGGATTTGAGCTTCTTTTTCTAGTTACCATTGCATTATCAATAACATTTACTCTCTACACAAATTAGCTAACCAGACAGGATTTTAAACTTAGGACTTAAAGTTGTATCCTTGATATACCTTTACATAATCCAGCTCTGTTTTTGTAGATGTGTTCGTCAAATCCTGAGGATCTGTCATGTTCACCATAGCCACCATTGTAAGGCTCAGACATATGCGCTGGGCCATTATTACAAAGTTGCAGGCATGCAGAAGGACAGCCAGGCAATAGCGAATGGAACAAAACCCTGGAACTTGAGACAGAAACAGAAAGCTTTACTTATTAAGACAGTTGAGGTGAAAATGCTCTTTAACTTTAAGAAAGACCACCCAGAAATTTGGAGGCCTTAATAATGAATTAAAATTGTATTATACTAATGGTTTTTGAGAAATTATAATATAATAGGAAGGTGTGTAAAAATCTCACAGCCCAGTAAATTATAAGTCCAATTACAATGTCTCAGGAAATTAATCTCATATTTATTTTAAAAAGACTCGAGCTGGGTACCAGTGACTCATGCCTGTAATTGTAGTTACTTAAGAGGCTGAGAGCCGAGAATCATCGTTTAAAGTCAACTTGGGCAGGAAAGTCTGTGAAGTTCTTCTCTACAATTAACCACAAAAAACAGTAAGTGGAGCTGTTCCTCAAGTGGTAGAGCACTACTAGCCTTGAGGACAGAAGCTCAAGGACAGAGCCCAGGCCATCAGTCCAAGCCTGGCACTTGTACATGTGCACGTGTGCACACACACACACACACACACACACACACACACACACACACACACACACAAATTAACTACCAAAAATCCAGAAGTGAAGCTGTGGCTCAAGGGGTAGAGCACTAACCTTGAGTGAAAAGAGTAGGGAAGAGCCTGGGCTCTGAATTTAAGCCTCAATATGAGCACATGCATGCACATGCATGCACACACACACACACACACACACACACACACATACCTCAACAAAAGCCTAGGCTTTCTCTTCTTTTTAACAACAACAAACATATCTTTTCTTAAAACAAACAAAATCCCTGTTCTGTTCTCCAAATTTATAAGAATACTCCGGTTGAGAAACATTTCCCAATGGAAAGAAATGTTCATTAAGAAAATATAATTCCTTCCTGAGATAGATATCAAGCTAGAGTAATGAATAGTGTTAGTGTAATGCCAAGGAAATACACCATTGGAAGAAAGTAGGGAGTCAGAAATATTTAGGGTTAAATGTTTTTGAGTAAATATGCAAATATAATTCAGCAGAGGAAAGTAAAGTCTGTTTCAGTGAACAGTACTTTCTCAAGACAAATATGAATGTATGCTTACGAAAAAGACCTTCACATAAAGTTTATAGCTGCTTTATTCAAAACTACTGAATGTTTTGAAAGAATAAACATATGGTGTAACACAAGGCATATTTGTCAGAATTAAAATGGAAGGAACCACTGTTGCACTCAACAATCTGGATGATTCTCAACAAAAACATTCTCAGCTGAACACGCTAGACTCCAGAGACTGCATATTATAACTATCTATTTTTATGAACTTCAAAAACAGAGAAAATGAATCTACCTGGCCTCCACCATCTCCAAAGCCAGCAGAGGGAAGCTCCCTGATGTTCCATTCGTGTCACACGTTGAATCCCTCTAACTGCTTCCACTCTGACCTCTAGACCCACACTTAAAACAACCACGTGACTCAATCAGTCTCACCTTTCCCCCTATTTAAGATCAGCTGAGGCTGGTTACTACAGGCAGGCCTATAATCCCAGATACACAGGAGGTAGAGATCAGGAGAAGCATAGTTTGAGCTTAGCTTGGTTAGAAAGTGAGATTCCCTTCTCAACTATAAGAACCTAGATGCTTGTCATCACACAAATGTAGAGTGTGTAAATAGGAGGATCAAGATTCTGGACACCCTCTCTCAAATAAAAGTATAAAGGCCTAGGAGTATGGTACATGTGGTAGAGTATCTTCCTAGCAATTGTGAGGCCATGAGTTCAAACCCCGGTACAACCAAAAAGAAAAGAGAAAGATCAGCTGTGGTCAGGCACAAATTTATCTTTTTATGATTACTTTGTGTGGAGAGTCCTTCTCTTCTAGTTGTCCATAAACTAGTTTGGCTAGTTTTTCTCAACAACACATCTATTACAAACAAGTAAGCGTATTGGCTAAAATAAAGTTAAAATAAGTCATTTAAATTATTAATTAATTCATTTAAAGTATGAGTAATATGTCAGGAAAGATAAACTAGAACAAGCCCATAGTGACCATAAGATCCTTAAAACACAAGATGAGCACTGAAAACAGATTTTGCTATGAAGATATTTGATCTTATGAAAGAGGACAAAAGGAGCAAAACACTAGAACCCTAAAAATGGGAAAGTACAATATGAGGGCCTCTTCCAGAATGATTACATGCCAAAGAATTCCTGGGTCAATGATAACCACTTTGAGCAGAGAGCTGCAAAAACTATTTGTGCTTAAGTGACCCCTGGAGCAGAGCAGAAGGAGGAAAAATGCCCCTGAGAAATTAATCATCAGCTAGCTCTTTCTTTAATGTGGAACCTAAATCCAGCCTTGAGGACCTTTGAAGAAAAAAAAATCTCAAACCATACAGAAGTATGTGCACATACTACAAAAAGAAAAAGCTTAGTAAATTTTCAACCAATTGTTATCCAAAGATGCGGGGACTCAAGTGTATCATGCTGCCTCTCTTCCTTCCACAGATCTGGGTCCTTCTTGAGGATGCAGCCTGGTATTCTCCACCAAATGGCAAACTGAGACATGTACAATGGAAATAGCAACTCATTTAAAGTGTTAATAACCAGAGTATACAGAAGCTTTTTAGTTAGGGATTTTCTGATTTTTTTTTTTAAATCTCCTTTCTTGAACATTTCTAAGAATTTTTATGTTTTTCCCCACAGAAAAATTCTTTCACATGGCATATATAAGCTATATAATTGGTATTTTATTGAAGAAGAACTTTACAGTATGACTAAGAGTAGAGAGCTACCTTTCTTGGGACGGAGCTGGTGATCCATTTGCTGCTGTGGCTTCTCTTCTTGTTGATGAATTTGGTTCCCATCCACTGTGGGTACAAAGACACTGGTATCAGTGCAATGTAGGGTAGCAACTCACCAAATCCCACCCAGTACTCCCCTGATGTAAAACCTGCATCAAAGGGCAGTTTGCTCTATTATACCAATGCCCTTTCACCTCCACTATGTGTTGCCTCTGACATTTCACTTGTATGATGTTTTTGGGTTATAGAAAGTATACAGAAAGCCTGCATATACACTAGCCTGGGTGCTAGTGGCTCATGTCTCCAATTCTAGCTACTCAGGAGGATATCTGATTATCCTGGTTTGAAGCCAGCTTGAGAGAAAAAAGAAAGTTGATAACATTTTTATCTCCTATAAATCAGCATTAAGGTGGAAACGGAGGTGTGGCTCGAATGGTAGAGTGCCCACCTTGAATGAAAAAAGTTAAAGGACAGTGCCCAGATTCTGAGTTCAAGCCCCCCTACCAGCAAAAGGAAAAAAAGAATATAGAAAACCTGGAAACCATAGAAAAGAAACATCTCTCTTAGCCCAAAATATTATATACAGTGATGATATCGCTCAAAAGGGAAGGGAAAGACACAGACTTTATTAAACAGAAATTGAGGGACCTCATTACCAAGCAGACCTTTCCAATAAGAAATACTAAAGAAGTCTTCAAGCAGGAAGACTGCCATTGGTTAAAAACTTGTACCATACCAAAGAGAAGAACAAATAAATGTGAAATAAGACTTCTGTATATTAATACATCTATTTGCTTTTTCATATCGCTCTCTTGCAGGGGAGAAAATAATTCTGCACATCCCTGTGTGGCCCTATGGATAGCTTCAGCTTCTCTGGATAAAGAAACTTCTATAGCTAACTCTGTACCTGCCAGTCTCAGTGATGAGGCTGAATTAGAAGGAAAGCAGCCTTCTATCAGGCAATCTCTTATCATTAGAATTCAATGGCAACATGGATTTGGCCAATCTAGACTTTGAGATTTGACTGTATTAGTTTTTGTGACACTAGATCCTAAGACTTAGATTGCAAAATATTTTTGAATGAGCATCATTGTTCCATTGGAACCTCTTTGGACCTGCTGTTTATCCTAACACTCCCCTCCACATACCACACCAATGTACCCCACTCATACTATCCAGAGATACTTATAAACCATATATAAATACACAACTCCCACATACACACAGCTTATATAAACAGTCTAGGTCCCTCTCTTGTTTGGCATATATCCACTTAATAAACACCACACACACACACACACAAACAGACACACACACGCACACACACACCAAACACACAAATGTAATAAGACGTACATATTATGTATGCATGTACAAATTGCACACTACAGACCAGATACACAACACCCTCACATCCCATGCACATAGCTTACCACATACATGAAAGACACACTTATTCCCACACTTGACCACTAACACACCACACCACTTATACATAACACGAGAGCCACACGTTTTTCTGTGTCCTTATGCACAATTATTTACTCCTAAAATGTTGTTTTTCTTACCATATACAAAGCCTCAGAAAAGAGACATCTTTTTTCCCCAAACTATCCCCATACGATTAAATATCTTCAGTAAGATCAGGAAAGGACTACCCCCCCCCCAAGTCCTCAGATTTCATTGTTAATTTCATTCAGCATTTCATAAGAGTACCACTAACCTGATTCAGAATGAAACAGCTATTCCTCTTTCTCCTGACTTTTCACTCAGCTTAACATAAAACTGAATTCTGAATTCTGAATTGCTAGCTTCACCTGTAAATCCTATACCAAGTCCTTTGACCTCATCATGCCAAAGCTAATAGTTTAATTTTTAACTTTATGTTCACCCTTGTCTTGAGTCTTCTGAGGAGACATATGAGTCTTCAAAAAAAATCCATGGAACTAGAAGCTTCTTCGGAATTTGTTAGCAATTTCATAGTTTATTAAACAGATACCTTTAATCTCTAACTTTATCCAGGAGGTAGAATTTTCCTTCCAAAGGATTTTTTAAAATATTGTCAAGGTGATATTCATAAGGGTTACAGTTACATAAGGTAGTGAATACATTTCTTTTGTTATACCCTCCCTCATTTTTCTCCCACTTTTCCTCCCCTTGACCCTCCCCCAAGTTGTACAGATCATTTCCAACATATTGTTTTATATCACTGTTGCACTGGTTCCCAACCCCCTTGTCCTTGTCTCATGGTCCCAGTATCCAATGCTAAAGCTTTCATGACCTTCTAAATGCCCTGCAAATGTCCTTTACTTTCTCCCTTTCTTTCTTCCCTCACAGCTTCTTTCCTTCCTTTCTTCCTTCCTTCTTCCCCTCCCTTCTTCCTTCTGTATTTCTTTCCCTTTCTCTTTCCCATCTCCATTCTTTTCTTTCTCTCATCTCCCATCCTTTACCACCCCTTAAAAGTTTATATCCATTTGACATTCAACATACTCAGAAAGATGTACGCTGTTTCCTTTATTGTATCAGTATTTATTAATTATTCAAAGGTTTTGCATTATGGTATTTCCATACATGCATATACTTCAGTCAAATTAACCTGAAACTGTGAAGATGAGCTACTGATTATCCAGGAACATCTAAGCCCTGTGTCAGAAATTGTCTTGTTATTAGATTCCTAACTGTTTATCTTATTATGCATTTTATTTTTAGAGACAAGTACTTACTCAGAAAGATATACTCCACTTTTTTGTTGTATATTAATTGTACAAACCAAATCTGTTCTTGAACTCGGAACTTCCTGCTTCATCCTCTTGAACACTGGGACTCTAGACATGCATCAATATGCTCTACTTACGATTTTTTGTTTTGTTTTTCCTGTGCTGGTCCTAGGGCTTGAACACAGGGCCTGGGTGCTGTCCCTGAGCTCTTTTGCTCAAGGCTAGCACTCTACCTCTTGCATCATAGCTCCACTTCTAGTTCTAGTTGTTAGAGATGAGTCTCTGATTTTTCTTCCCAGACTGGCTTCAAACTACGATTCTCAGATCTCCTGAGTAGCCAGGATTTTAGCAGTAACCACCAAGGCCAGGCTTTTACTTTGCTTTTTAAATGATCCTTAGATGTTTGGAATTGAGCAGATGCTCCATAAATTGAACCATTTTTTTTAAAAAAAATTTTCTCTCTAAAGAAATGTTAAAAAAATATTTCCTTTTTGCCCAAGATTTATGTTTTGTTATTCAGTTAGTTTTTTGATTATTCATACATTTGTGTTGTTTCTTCCTTGTGAATTCCAGGAAGTTTGTACTACCTGTCCTACTACCATAACCAGCAATGTCAGGTACTTTCTGGAAATGGGGTCCTTTTTTTTTTTTTTTTTTAAATTTAATTTAATTTTATTTGTGAACATACTGTACAGAGGAGTTACAGTTACATGGGCAGGATAATGCGTACATTTCTTACCAAGCATTGCAGCCTCCTCCTTTGTTTATCCTTCACATCCCTTCCCAGCCTCCCCCCTCCCCCCCTAATCCCAATCCTTCTCCTCCCCCCCCCCCCCAACAATGTTGTAAAGCTCGTTTTGGACATGACAACTTGTACTTCTCATTGTTGCAACAGGTCCACCTGTATCCTTAAACAACTGGTTTTTCCCCATCTCCTCCACAAGTTATACTGACATCAAATATAGTGAAAGCAGGGGTTATACTGTGGAGGAGGGACATACAAAGCAACAAAGAGATAATCTTATCAATGTGTTAGAAACACATGCATGAAAGAAAAAAACATTAAAATACACATCTAAGGGTTCATTTTCCTGACATCACATTATCTGACCTTTTCCGCTTGACTCATACATATACTAGATATTACAAATAAGGGAAACCATGGGACCTACGTTTCTTTGGGCCTGGCTTACTTCACTTAATATAATTTTTTCCAAGTTTTTCCATTTCCTAACAAATGGGGCAATGTCATTCTTTCTGATGGAGGCATAGAATTCCATTGTGTATATATACCACATTTTCTTGATCCATTCATCTACTGAGGGGCATCTGGGTTGGTTCCATATCTTAGCTATGGTAAATAATGCTGCAATAAACATAGTTGTGCTGGTAGCTTTAGTGTGGTCTTGTTTGTAAACATTAGGGTAAATGCCCAAAAGTGGGATTGCTGGGTCATAGGGGAGCTCTATGTGAAGTCTTTTGAGGAACCTCCATACTGCTTTCCAAAGTGGTTGAACAAGTTTACATTCTGAAATGGGGTCCTTTTAATGATTGAAAGCCCCAAGTCAGCAGTAGTTGCTCAATGTTCATATCTGGAACAAACACTCCCAGTTGGCGTCAGTGTCCGAAGTTCTGGGTACTGATTACATAAAGACAAAGCTATTCTTCTGTTCCCGGGCTCCAAAACTTTTGGTAACTTTTATGAGCCTCTGAAGTTGCTTCATCTGGGCTATCTGATCTACTTCATAAATTTAATATTTACTATGAAAAATTTTTAACATACAAAAGGGTATAATAGGCTAATATAACCATATAGCTATTAACCAGCTTCAACAATGATCAATATTGGACCATTGGAGTTTGCGCATCCAATGATTGTTTACTGTCATAGTTTAAAGCAAATCTTAGATAGGACATCATGTATCCTATAAAAAGTTTGGCATGGATATCAAATTCATTAGGAATTTTTAAAGCCTAACTAATATGTCATCATGCATCTAGTAAATAAACAAAATCTCCTAATGTCATTGAATCCCTAATTTTCGCAATTCCTTCAAACTGGTCTTCTTTATACTTGATTGATTTAAATAAAGGCCATAATAGGATTCATACATCATTTAACTGTTAGTATTCTTGTGCTCTTATTCTATAATATTCTGTAACAATCCTCTCCCTAAATTTATATTTGCTGTTACTTAAAAACAACAAAATTAGGTCATTTGCAGAGTGTCTCTCATAATTGATTGCCAACTTCCTTTTAGTGTCACATATATTTCTTTATTTGCTATATCTTGTAAATTACTAGATATATTGAGACTTGGTAAAATTCTTAGCAACCTTCACTTATGTCTTTTAGCAGCTGTAAGTAAATATTGCTGAAATCTATTGTATAAGTTTGTAAAAGGCTGGGTTTTTTTTTCTGATTCCTTCAGTCTTTTTTTTTGCCAGTCTGGGGCTTGAACTCTGGGCCTGGGCACTATCCTTGACCTCCTTTTGCTCAAGGCTAGCACTCTAACACTTGAGCCACAGTGCTACTTCTGGCTTTTTGGTGTTTAATTCAACTTTCTTGCTAGGGCTGACTTTGAACTGTGATTCTTAGATCTCAGCCTTCTGAGTAGCTAGAATTATACTTGCGAACCACTGACATCTGGCCTCATCAAATTGTCCCTTCAAGCTGATTTCAATGTCATTATACCATGACCTTGTACTCTTGGATATCTTTTTTGTTTCATAGCACAAGAAAAATTTCCAGGCTCTTCATCTATTTTCTTTTTTTTTTGGTCTATTGTGGGGCTTGAACTCTGGGCCTGAGCGCTGTTCCTCTCAGCTCTTCAGCTCAAGGCTAGCACTCTACCACTTGAGCCACAGAGCCACTTCCGGTTTTCTGGTGGTTTACTTTACTGCCCAGGCTGGCTTTGAACTGCGATCCTCAGATCTCAGCCTCCTGAGTAGCTAGGATTACAGGCGTGAGCCACCCGTGCCCGGCTTCTTCATCTATTTTCTGTTCACAGAGTTGGGACTTACAAAGAAGTGCTAGTTCTTTTGGATAGAAATAATGTTTGTAGATATCAGACTTTTGTACCAAGTGTTTCATATCCCTGGATTGTGTTGGGAATGAAAATTCATCCAGGTTGGTTTGCAGCAGAATGGTAAAGAACTGGGGAGATATGGTTGTATCAGAATGTGCAATCTGATTACCAAATGCAATTGAATATTTCTTACTCTGATGGGAAGGATCACTACATTGATTTATTTTTGCACCTGTGCATTGATAAGTCTAAGGTAAGGATTTCCTAAGACTGAACCTAAGCTGTATGCATTGCTAATATTGAACAAACTCCACATATTGACTAAAGATGTTCCATTGCCTTCTTGCTTCAATTACTTCTGATAGAAAAGCTTTACTTATCATTATCTTTTTTTTTCCTTTGAAGGGCAACAATTTTATTTTTTAGGAAGTTCTTACTGTACATTTTCCAAGAGAGTCATGTAAGCAATCAAAAACTAGATCCTCCCCTCATTCTAGACATAAATAACATGGGCATAACATTTTCTTTTTTAAATTATGACCCTTGGAACTTTAGCACCAGCATCCAGAATAAACAAAAAAAGGTGTAGGGGGGGGGATCCTTTACTATATATTTCAGATTTTCTTTGGTAGGGGTTCTCTCCATATGTATTAATATTTCTTCTTTCAATTCATAGTATCATCATATATATATATATATATATATATATATATATATATATATATATATATATCCTAGTGATTGTTGAAACTGGGAGGGTTCTGTCTTGCATTCTGTGCAGGCATTCCTGGATTGCAGCTTGCAGGAAAAAATGCTGGCATTTTCCTTTTGTAGTTGTTAGTTTCACAAAGGATAATAGCAAATCATTCTAATGTCCACTTGGTTAGTCGTCGACTTTACTGTTAGCTGTTTCTTTGGTGGTGGTAAGGTCGTAGGTGTGCTTTATTTTTGAATGGTCATTAATTCTTTAGGTCACCCTATGGGTGCCGGTCAGCAGCTCAGCGACTCCCTTCCGCGGGAGCTCCATCCTGGCCAGCCCGGTTGGCTGCTTCTGCACCCTTTCCTCCTCCAACCACAGCAAACTCGACTGTCTCGCCATCCCCTTCACTGCGCAGGCATTTCCGTGGATTTGTCTTCCTGGTGGCCGTCTGATGTACAAATACATCCATTCCGATTCATAAATCCATATCCATTTCTGACATCGAACCACTTCACAGTGCCAAGGACGTTGGTGGCGAGAACTTTCTCGGGAGTCTTCACTGCCGGCGGGGGCGGCGTCCCTGCCCAGGTTCCCGGACTCCAGGGCCGGGGCTGCGCCGCCGACCGCCGGGCTCTGGGGCGCGGGGTACGGAGCGGCGGTCGGGGCCAGGCCCGAGGGAGACTGGCGGCGGCGGCGGCCGCGGCCGCGGCGGTGGCCTGGTGGCCTCGCGGGCCGCGCTCAAGCCGCGGCTCGGCTCCCTTCCTGCCCCGGCGGTTGGGCGGCGGCCGGGCTGGCTCGGAGGCCGTTGCGGATCCCAGGGCCGGCGGCTGGAGCTCCGGCGGCGCTGGCTGCCACTTGGCATTATCTTTGTTTCTCTTTACAGAATCTATCTTTTTAGCTTTTGCTACTTGAGGATTTTCTCGTTGCCACTTCCTGGCATAGCAGAAAATAAAGCAGGTGGTACCTACCAGAGAACAGAAAGACTAAGGGAGGCCTGGGGAAGAAAGCTCCTCACAACCACAGGGGGAAGCAGCATTTGAAAGAGACCACCTGGTTCCAGAGCACAGGTAAATAAGCTGTAAACCAGTGACTTTTAATACCAAATCCACCACATCTGCACTTCCCCCCCTACCCCCCTTATTGATCTCTCTGCCTTTGCTTTGACTATAATGTGGAATAGGCTCTTGCATCGTTTTTTTTTTTAAAAAAAAAATCAGGTTCTTCTTTGATGCTGGACCTCGTGTTTTCCAATCCATCCCAGACCCAGGATCCTTTGAGTATACATTTCAACTTCTGCATCCTGATTTCCTTCTTAACTCTTGAGTCTTTCTTATCTACCTGCAATCACACCTTTCCTTTGAGAGTACACGTTTACTGCTGGTGACACTTGACATAGTAGGTAAATCATGAACCTAGATTTAAATTTCTGGCAGTTTACTGTCTTCATTATTGGAGCTACTACAGAAGTGAGTCATCTCAGAACTGTGCTCCTCTGCAATCCTCAGTCTCTGGTCACCATGAGTGTCACTCACATGTGTGCGCACATGCGCAACAGATTCCTGGGGATCTAGGTTTGCGTAAAGCAATGATTCCTTCTGTCATAGATGATGTGTCTGTAGAGTTATAGAAGTAACTAACAGATTTTCACCTCTCCTCATAGAAGAGAACTAACAAAAGCATGACTGCTGGATAATACTAGGAGTTTTAATCCCCAAGGAGATTGCTATGTAGTTCATAGAACTACAAGATATGGGTTATGTTGAGTTCTCAAATAATTAAATGTATGGATCTCACAAAGATGGGGCAAATATGTAATTAGCTCTGGCACTAATAAACTAACTCATGAATATATTACTCCCTATAAGTGTTTTTCTTAGTGTCTTCTTGAAGTATCTCTCAGCATCTCCCCATATTCTTGCCCTTCCACTCCGAGAAGCAGTGATCTGCTTTCTCTGATGAAGATTAATTTGTATCTTCCAGGAATTTATTTAACCTAGTACAATCTTTTTTGATATTCAACCCACATTATATATGTGAACAACTCATTTCTTTTTATTGATGAGTAAAATAATAGTTCATTGCTAGTGCATTATAGAATCCCAGCTCCTACAAATATATTCCCTGCAAGTATTTACCAAAACACCTTTCACACATCCCCAAAAGCATCCTATTTACTAAGACACCTTTCACACCTCCCCCAAAATATCTTATTTACTAAATCTAAGGCCAAACCGCCTTCTGGTTTCCAGGCTTTTCCACATTCCAGTCACCTGATGTTTAACTTGTTTATTGTTTCCTTCTTCGGGTCTGGAATTTCCCTTTAATCCCTATCTTTAATAATTAATCATTTTGTTCTGTTTCTGATTTCACATTTTACAGCATGGCTATATTACAACTTGTTTATCCATTTTCCTTTTGATTAAAATTGTATTGTTTGCAGATTTGGGCCATCATAAGTAAAGTCCTTATGAACAGATTTTTATAGAGACATATGTTTTTAGCTCTAATAGATACATATTTAGGAGTAGAATATATGGATCATATAATAAATACATGTTTAGCTTTTTAGTAAAATGGCAAACTATTTTCAAAGAAGTTGTATCATTGTACATTTTCACCAGCAATGCAAAAGACTTCTTTTGTAAGGTGAATTATCCCAGAAGCCACATTTTCGAAGATGGAATTTTGAAGTCTTTATTACAACACTAGCAGTCTGTAGGCTACCCATTGTTACAAAGACCTGCAGCCCCCAAATACACATAACACAGCTAGGAAACAGGCCAGAGAGGGAAGAAAGAACAAAAACAATACCAACAAACCAATTCAGCTCTGAGGGAGAGCTGAATTGGGATGCCATGATGACAAGAGACGAGCCAGGAGACAGGATACAGGACAAGATCAAAAGGAAACACACCTAGCAAGGCATAATTGATAGGGTAAAGTAGACTTTGCCAGAGAACCACGCAGACATCTAGGTACAGAGAACAAAGAAAGGTTTATTGCTGGGAAAGGGACCAGCAAGACCCCTTCTCACAAGGGAAAAGTGAAAAGAAGCACCGGCTATTGTCGGAGGTGACCTATATAACCTAGGAGGCCTAGGAGGGGCTAGAAGGGGTTAGGAGGTGGAGACCCTGGAGTGGACGTGAGGGCCAAGGGCTTCATCATGGCGGACTAGGATTTATGGCTCCTGCCCAAATAGTAGATAAGGGGCAACTGCTCAGACCTGAAGGTCACTCTGAGGGGCTCTTGTTGCCTTATATAGTGGTAGCTGCCCCAGAGAAGTGCCATCCTGCCCCAGAGAAGTGCCATCCTGAGGCAAAGGGGGGTTGGAGGCTGATTATTTACCGCCTTTACTAAATGGGCCTGGTGTTGCCTAGGAAGGGAGCTAAGCTGTGGAAAGGGGAAGAAGTGGAGTGTGCTAAGCTATGAGAAGCTAACAATAATGGCACCTGTGCTAATCTGGGCCTAAAGAGTGTTGGAGCAGGGGGAAGATCCACAGGAAATTCCCAGTCCTAGGCACTGAACTGACAAATTCAGTAACCTATCAGCCAAGTGCCTACCCCTGCTTCCAGGGTTTTGGGATGCCCATCATCTGGGCGGCAGGGGCTTTTCCTTCCTCCAGTATGAAGACAAGAGGCCAGATGCTACCATCCACCATCTAGCCAATTTGGCGCTGGCCAGACCTGACCTCCTTACTTCACTTCTAGATCCTCTACATACTTACTACGTTGGTTTGGTCAGCCTTTTAAGTTTTGGAGATTCTAAGGAACAGGTAGGGTTACTTACTTGTGGTTTAGTTGCACTGCTCTAATGAAGTTGAACTTCATTTCATGGACTATCAATATATCTTTTTTAGTAGAATATTTCTTTAAATCTTGACCTTGAGCATGCTAATTCTATGGCCTGGCTAAATCATTTTTTAAGGTAAGCCTTGTGATTCTAGTGAAATTGTTCTGATTCTACCAAGACTAGGAAATATTTCACCCAAAGATTTGCAAACTAGAGGTGGTTCAAACCTGATTTGTCTTGTGCACCCTGGTCCCAGTGAACATGAAGAACTTCTCTTCCTTCAAGGAATAATTAGTCTTTCTCCAATGTTACTGTATAAGTTTGGCTATGAGACTTTAGTATCTCTATAGCATTCTGCTTGGACTAAAACATTCTAAATGTCAGTTTTCTATCATCTAGCCACTCCAAAATTATTCCTGGGAAAGTGACAGGATTATGATTTCTTCACAGAACATCAGCCTCTGTGTTTTTATTTTCAGTTATATGTTGGAAAGACTGGATCGTCAATTCTTGGCCAAGAAGAAGAAGTGTTAATGAGATTGGAAGAAGATACTATAATTTGGATGCATGACTGCTAAACTGATCATCATTAATGAGAAGTATCAAAGTACAGGTTAAAAGAAAAGGGCTTTATCCAAGTGACCTTTGAGGAAATTCAAATGCTGCCTTTGGATGGAGAAATCCTTATTATTTCTGCAGTTTCTGCTTTTTCTGCTGCAGAGAGCTTCTCAGACTCTCTCTTGGGTGCCTCCTGTGAACTCTACAGATGTCCCCTGGGTCAGATATCTGCATGTTGCTGGGTTGCTTTGCTTTGTGGCATCTCTAATGTCTGTTTTGAAAAGGTTGAAAAGGAGAAGAATCACAAACACCCTAGAAGTTGAAAACATCATCTGTTTTCTAAACTGTATATAGCTGAGCTTTCCCTGACCTCTAGGTGAAGCAATGTCTCTGACTTTTGTAGGTGGTGATTTCCAGCTCTCTGAATACACTGGGCTGGTGTGTAACCCAGACTCCTTTCCCTATGTGAGCATTGGGATCAGTCTCTAGCTGTGAAAAGTTGAATCTGGTTCAGTATTTCTGTGAGCTCTTGTGATTTTATAGCTTCTACTCATGGTTGCCCTTTAAATCCTCTCTTAGTTTATAGCCCTGACATCTCCCTTCTATTCTGACTTTGACTATAGCTATTTAAATTGTATGGTGAGAGAATAAATCATCTCCCAGCTAGCTGAGGCCTGGTAGCCTGATAGGGCTTGTCACTGATATATCAGTGATTTAGAAAGAGGAGTCCCAAGAATTTGAATTTGGTGGGACATTTATTACATATCATCCACATACTTCTTTCAATTAAGTTTTATTGCCTTTTCTATAAGAGAGAAAATGTGCTAGGCAATCATTGGTGGCTCATACTTATAATCCTAACTACTCAGGAAGCTGAGATCTGAGGACTGTGATTCAAAAACAGGCAGTCAAAGAAAACTTCAAGAGATTCTTACCTCCAATTAGCCAAACAAAACAAAACAAAACAAAAAACAGAATTAGGAATATGGCTCAAGTAGTAAAGCTCCAGCCTTGAGTAAAAAAGCCAAATGATACTATCTATATGAAGTAGAAGCTCTTGTACCACAACAAAGGAAGGAGGGAGGAAGAAAGGGGGAGAGGGGCGAGAGAGACAGAGACAGAGAGACAGAAAGAGAAAGAGAGACAGAGAAATCAAACCTCTTTTATCTCACTTTTTGGAATTTAAGTATGGAAAATCTAAGTCCATTACAGAGGAGATCTTCTTTTCTTGTAAATTTTTCCCTAAGTCATTTTTAAGGACTCTGGACCCTGGGTTAATTAATCAATAACTTTTTAGAATTTTGATATTTCGAGCTCTGACTTAGCCAAGTAAGATTACATAACATAGCTTTAAAACTTAATTTTTAATGTAATTTTTAAATGCTCAGGAATTTAGGGCCTACATTCTACATGTAGAGAAATAGAGCCACAGTAGAGAAATAGAGCCAACGTAGATTCATGTAGAAAAAAAATAATCCTGCTCTTTTTCATCTCAACCATTAGGCTTCTTTCCTTTTTTTTCTTTGAGTCTTTTTTAATTTGCTTTTTTGTGCAGGGTCTCACCCAAGCTGGCCTGAAATTGTCCTATAGCTCAGATAGTCCTCAAACTTGCAATCTTCCTGCCTTCGTCTCCCAAATGCTGAGTATATATTGACTATTTCCTTGACTTAGATTTCTTTTTGGATCAGAGTGATCTTTTACGTGCTTTACTTCAGTTTGAGAGTCTTCAGAGAGGATAGAATGCCCACTTATACTTTTGATTTAACAGATATGCTAACAATGGTCTTCATCAAATTGTGAATAGTTGCCATTACTAGTAAGCCACTTGACAGCTCAGCGGGATACTGAATCTGATTTGGAAAAAAAACATTTCAGGAGACTCTAGTACAGGATCCTACTGTGATCATAAGAAGCCTATTCTGCATAGTCTAAAGGGCCAGGACAGGCCCTGGAGGAGGATATACCTCTCATGTGAACGTCACAAAGTCCAGCAGAGATCAGGTGACTCTGGGGCAGCTGTTAAGCAATCACATTGAATATGCTAAATCTTGAGACATAAGACCCTTGATTAAATGGTAGGGACTTGTCAAAAGATAAAGATACTAAAATTAGAATGTAAAATACAGGTAAATTAAAAAGTTGGAGGCAGCCAACTCTTTCAAGGCTATATGAAGAATAAATAACAATTTTTCCCTTTTTTTCTTTCTTATTTTATGTTTTTTAAGACAAGATTTCACTATGTAGCCCAAGTTGGCCTGGAAATTATGATCCTTCTGTTTTTATCTCTCAAGCTCTAGGATTACAGGCATGTGCTACCATGCCCAGCTACTATATATATTTCAATAAAATGGAAAGAGGAGTATAACCTGAAAACTGGGAGTAGGAAAAAGATGCATTTAATAAAAATGATCTATAAAACCTGGAACAAACATTCCACTCAAGAAACTTTCCTATTAGCATCAAATATGTAAGAGAAGTGCTTGCTATATATATTCACCATTATACTGGAAGGCCTAGCCAGAATAATCATACAAGAAGCAGTTGTGAAATGATTAGAAAGAAGAAATAAAACTACAGCTATCAATAAATGATGTGGAAATCAAAAATTCTAATAAATTATTATAATAAGAGATCAAGAAAGCTTAACAGGTTAAATCACTTTTTAAATGATCAGCCTCAAACATTAAATGTCACAAAAAGATACAAAATTCACAGTAGCACATAAAAATGGAGAAAATATGGAAAATACTTTATGTAGAAAATTATAAAACTTTATATTGCAAGGTATTGTGCAGAACTAAATAAATTATTTTTATGAACAAAAACATACAAAAATGCACTCTGAAGTCTTCTTACGCTAATTCATAGGTCAAACAAAATTCCAACCAACATTCGAACATGTTTTTTCTTTGAAGTGGACTGCCAAAAATTTTAGAGGTAGACTCTATTTCTTTCTAATTATTTTCCTACTTTGCACCCTGCTCTCTTGCAGGGACTCCTTGTTTTGTTTTTGTTTGTTTCACTGGTTTATTTGTGCCATTACTGAGCCTTGAAGTCAAGGCCTGAAAATTTTGCTTTGATTTTCCTGTTTAAAGCTAGTGCTCTACCACTTGAACCACACAGTTCCACTTCTAGCTCTTAGCTAGTTAATTGGAGATAAGAGTCTCTGGGATTTTCCTGCCCAGGGTGGCTTCAAACCAAGATCCTCAGATTTCAGCCTCCTGAGTAGCTAAAATGACAGGTGTGAACCACTAGCACCTGACTAGGGAGTCTTTTTAGTGGGGCTCACTAAACACATGCTGGACAACGTTCATGGAAGCATCTTACATACAGTACTATTACTCCTTACAATAATCATCTGAGATAAGTTACTATGTCCAACTTACAGTCTGGTTAAGGAATTTGATAGTAAAATACGGGGCTGGCAATTTAACATCCCCCACCCCACCCCAGGAAATCTGGCTGCTTTTTCTATTCCCTCTTCAGCAAACATTGACACCAATTTTCAACTTTAATTTACAATAAATCTTCCCTTCAATTTCCTTCTACTTGTATTTTGCTATGACTGAAATGGTATGACTGTCAATTTTCTTTTAATCTCTTAAAAATAGGTGATGTACCTGTTTCCTCTCTTTCCTTGTCTTCTTATTTATTCCTGGCTTTTTTTAAGTAGTAAAGGTATATTTTCCTTCCTTCCTTCCTTCCTTCCTTCCTTCCTTCCTTCCTTCCTTTCTTTTTTTCTTCCTTTCTTTCTTTCTTTTTTTGGTGCTGGCCTGGACTCAAACTTAGGCCCTGGGTACTGTCCTGGAGTTTCTTTGCTCAAGGCTAATGCTATACCAGTTAAGCCACAGCTCCACTTCCAGCTTTTTGATAGTAAGTTGGAGATAAGAATCTCATATTATGTGTGATTCATTTATTTAAGCATTTATATTGGGAGTTTTTCTGTTAATTTTGGTGCTTTATCTTTGAGGCTATTGGGTTATATTTCCGTACTGACATTTTTAATGGTATTGAATTGCCAAATAGAAGCATATATCTCTATCACTTAAATGTGAAGTAGTACTTGCCTGTGAGTTAATAAACTTCCTGATTACTAAGTTTTATCTTGGGAGAGGAGAGTCAAGGTTGATTGTGCTGTTGAACTAGGTATGCAAGGTGCCATTTTGGATGGGGGCAAGAGGGAGCTCTATGTTCTTTTTATTTTCTTTTTTAAGTGTCAAAGCAAAAAGTTTAATGAGAGAGAGAGGGAAACTGTGGCCTAGTTAGCTTCCCTGCCAAGGGGAAGAAGGTTAAAAATTCTTCCAAGTTCTTATCTGAAATAATTTTGCTTATTATCCTCCACTGACCAGGCTAATCTCTTCAATCTTGAAAGAACTTCAAAAGGTAACTTATAAAGCACCAAAAAAATGCTTAAATAAATGAATCACATCCAAAAAATTCATTGATATGCTTATAACAAGAGCTAGATGAATGGAAAAGAAGTTTCCTTAAAGTGATATCTTTTTTTCTTTGTTCTGTTCCTTTTGTTTCCTTTATGGAGAGGAGGTGTTTTCTCCCACTTTACATGGCATCTTTCAGATTTTCAAATTCCAACATTTATACTAAAACTTTCTCCCCCCTTCCTGTGTGTACCTTTGTGTGTGTGTGTGTGTGTGTGTGTGTGTGTGTGTGTGTGTGTGTGTGTGTGTGTGTGTGTTGGCATTGGGGCTTGAGCTCTAGGCCTGGGCACTGTCCCTTAGCTTTTTTTTCCTCAAGGCTGGCTCTTTACCACTTGAGACACAGTTCCCCTTCCAGCTTTTTGGTAATTACTTGGAGTCTCATGGACTTTCCTGTCCTGGCTGGCTTTGAACCACAATCCTTAGATCTCTGCCTTATAGGCATAAACCCCAGGTGTCAGACATCTATTAAAGCCTGGGCTGAATTCCTTTGATGCTTCCTTCTCTCTGAGGATTCTCATTTGCCTTTTAGCACTAAATCAGGATAACACAACACAGATCATTAACCTCTGTTATTGTTACAAAAGAAGATTAGGATGGATGAAGGGTCAGACCTAATTATTGGTCATTACATTGCAAATTTAAATTATAATTATGTTCAATTATGAGTGGCTGGTATTTATCAGGTCTGTGCTTAGCTAGCCCAACTGATGTCTATGAAAGAGAAAAAGAAAGGAAGAAAGGAAGAAAGAAAGGAAGGAAGAAAGAAAAAGAACAAGAAAGAAGGAAGGGAGGGAAGAAGGGAGGGAGGGAGGGAGGGAGGGAGGGAGGGAGAGAGAGAGAGAGAGAGAGAGAGAAAGAAAGAAAGAAAGAAAGAAAGAAAGAAAGAAAGAAAGAAAGAAAGAAAGAAAGAAAGAAAAACAGATTGAGGAAGATCACAGGTGATCAGAAGTATAGCATGTACTTAAACTGCTTTTGCTGGAAAGCATCCACTCCTTTCTTGAGCACACAAACCCAAAACAAGAAAAAAGTCAGGCATCCTTGCTTCTGTGTTGCACCTTTGTCTAAGACTTTTGCTCTGCAATTACTTTGCAATCACTTTGAAATTCAGGAAGAATAGGATTTATTGATAATGTGTTTGCCCACAGGGTTAGAGGAAACTTTCCCCAAAGGAAGGAAACATAGAGCCTCATTGGGGCAGTAATAACAAGACTCTCTGGAATCCTTCCCAAAACTAAGCACTAAAATGATCAACCAGGCCACACTTTGTCCGGGTCTGTATAATAACTATGCCTAGACCTCTCCCCTTGCCTTCAGTTCTTTGTCTATTTGAATCTATAGCTCATGTCTATACCCTGAAGATGGCTAAAGATGAACTTACATATTGTCTTACTCTTCCTGCCCATGCCACGTAATAAAGCCCCTTTCTCTGACCTTTACCATATCTCTCCTAGGAGTGAATGGGCAGACTTGACATGTGGAAACCCAACAGTTTGGAGCTGGGTTCTAAAACTTCCATTTCATAAGCAATAAGAACAAGCATGAACCTGGAGTCCCCAAAGCCTAGAATTCAATCTCTTTTCCCAAAACACTTCAAACTTACTTTAGCTAAAGGGGTAGATCCAATTTCTTCTTTGGACTGCAAAGTAAACAGTTTTGTATGTGCTTGTCTCTCTTCACTCTGAATCAGAGTATTTCACAGTCTAGTCTGGGATTCAACCTAAGATTATTATTGTTAGACGATAATAGCTGCTAAAGAAGCTGAAGATTGTCTAGAGTGAATAAAATCAAATGTGAGACTAGTATCTTCCCTACCACATACACAGTTATAAAATCATTCCACCATTACATCACACCAAATATTCATTCCTAGCAGGTGTAACTACATCCTAGAGACAGAGGGGTGGGGAGAAGGCAACAACAAAATGTTAGTTACACATTTTGCCCAGCACTCTGGAATCCAAGCACTCTGGCTCCACAAACCTGTGACTGGCAGGTGCTCGTAGGAGTCTTCTCTGTCCTGACCTTTTTTCTCATAACCCTGGCTGTCCACCCTGGGGTGGTTTCTTGAAGACAGCTAAGTAGCATAAAACATTGCAACTTACAGGAAAAATCTAGGAAACCACCGATATATATATTACTAAACCAAAACAAAGAGACTATAAGATAATAGTGAAAGAAATGGAAGGATTTTTATTGAAATGCTATTGTGCAATATCATAGTTTCTGTGTACCATTTTCTTTGAAATAGTAGCAGGCATAACAGAACTTTGATTTCACTGTTTTCCTAAAAACAAAACAAAACAAAAAGGAGGGGAGGAGTGAAGCAGGACTGGGTTTTACTATCTCCTGACCAGTAGTCATGCAGCCCAACAGATTGTTGGGTTCCGGTCACTGTGACTAAATTGCAGGCGTAGCTGCATGATTAGCATTTAGCCATGGGCCTGCGGGCTCCAGGATCTCCACCACCATATACCAGCACACTCCCAGGTTTGCCCATGAGCCAGCACAAGCTTGCTCAGAGTAGGTGGAGCAGGTGCAAGCCTGGAGCGTAAGCCTGGCCTCGTAGTGCCCTCTAACGCTAAAGCGGAGTTCTGCAACTCATTTTCTTCATAGGCTGGCTTCTAGAATGTGCCACATCCCACTGTGATTTTTTTCCCCTGCTTTGGTTCATCTAATTAAGAAGAATCCATTTGAACACAAGTATCTACAGGACTCCCTTTTCTGGGTATCTATGCTATTACCAAATACACCAGCTGCCAACGACTTTCTTGGGACTGAAAACATCAGACACCAAAGACATTTTTTTCGGGGGTGGGGGGTGGAGGGCGGGGGGAGGGGTTCCGGTCGTGGGGCCTGAACTCTGGGCCTGGGCACTGTCCCTCAGCTCTTCAGCTCAAGGCTAGCACTCTACCACTTGAGCCACAGCACCACTTCCGGCTTTTTTCTTTTTGCTTATGTGGTGCTGAGGAATCAAACCCAGGGTCTTCAGGCATGCAAGGCAAGCGCTCTACCACTGAGCCACCTTCCCAGGCCCCCCCCCCCTTTTTTAATGAGACAATCTTGCTGTGTAACTCAGGCTAGCTTCCAACTACCATGTTTCTTGCCCCCCATCTACCACTCCTGGCTCTTTAAGACACTTTTAGAGCCATGTTCATTTTAAAAATTAAAGTTTGGCTAATATGTCCTGCTGGTAATAATCACTGATTATGGGAATAATTTATGGGAATAATCACCCAATTAATTAGTAAGTTAACACACATGGAAGAGGGAAAAAAGCTTTAAATTTTCTCTCAGCTTTAACATGTTTTTAATTATATTTTTATTATCTTTAAGTAGTTGTACAAAAGGGTTACCATTCCTTGTTATGTTTTCTTGTAAGTAAAACAGTCTTTCTCAAGATTTTATAGTACCGTGTGTGTGTCCTTTATTGTAATAAAGTCTCCATATTTTCATTAAGGGTTCTAAATTTCATTTCATGGTATATTTGAAACTTTTCCTTAGAGTTTAAAAACCATTTTCATAGTATTCTCTTTTTTTTGTACTGGGGTTTGAACTGAGGGCACTGTGCTTGCTAAGCAGGAGCTCTACCACTTGAACCACACTTCCAACCTTTTTTGTTTTATTGTCCAGGTAGGACCTGAATATTTGGCCAATTGACCTCAGACTGTGATCTTCCTGACTAAGCCTTTTACCATAGGTGAGAGGATCAAGGTTCAAAGCCAGCCTGGGCAGAAAAGTCCACAATATATTAATCTGCAATTAACTACCATAAGCTGGAAGTGGAGGTGTAGCTTGACTGGTAAAGCTCCAGTGAGGACAATTTGGTTTGAATGAAAAAGCTAAGGGAGAGCACGCAGGCCCTGAGTTCAAGCCCCAGTACTTAGAGAGGGGAGGAGGGGAAGGAGAGAGGAGGAGGGAGGGAGGGGGAGTGAAAGGGAGGGAGGGAAAGAGAATGGGGAAGAGAGAGAGAAAGAGAAGGAAGGAAGGAAGGAAAGAAGGAAGGAAATCAATTTAACTTCTTGATTGAAATGGAGGACTGACAGGGTTGTGTGGGGGGTGTTTTGTTGTTGCTTCTGCTTGTTGTTATTTGGCCTGGCTGGCTGTCAGCCATGACCTTTCCAGTAGCTACCTCCTGAGTAACTGGTATTATAAATGTGAACCACCATGTCTGACTCAACTCCTGTGGTATTTTTGTTAATCTATTTCCTTAATATACTAGCCCAACTAATCTAATACATGTTTACCAATTGAGTCAAATTTCCATTGGTTATAATTTCCAGAAGGATTTTTTCTCCTATCAAATAATGTCTGCTTCCATAAGGGTTGCAAAAACAGTTGCTTGCGTGTGGAAGGATATATGCCATAAACTGGACCAGATCATTCCTCAAGGGCTTAGGTTCAAAAGATTAGTCTCTCTCAGAGAAGTTGAAATTTCCCAAACATTGCACTGGACAAATTTTAAGTACTGTCCTATATTTTTGTTAATCACGAAAATGTCCCCGTTGGTCAGGTGTTTCTTTCTTTAAAGAAGATGAGGATGTACAAGCAGGAGTAGATCTCAGAGGACCTTAGGCGCCAGGCTTAGCATTTATACTGAAACCCTAAGGAAAACCCAGAGTGATATTATTAAATCAATTCTGCTCTTTCTCTAGGTCATCTGTAGTCTAAGAGAAATGAACTTCTCATGTTGTTCTACCAAATCCAGTCTTCCACAATTCTGGAGTCTCAAGCAATAGATTTAGTAGACAATAAACTAATCCTGGGAAGCTGAGATCAGGTTTAAGGTATATAGAGTGTTAAATTCATTAGATTTATTTTTTTTTTGCTATTTAATCATTGATGACTACAGTCTTTCAGCCACATTTTTGTACAGCTCCAAGAATCCTCATCAGATTTGTCCCAATAGAGCATGACCATTGTCCTGTTCAATGTTCTCCATACCCTACTCAGCTCCAATGTCTATGACATGGACCTTTATAGAAATACCTCTCTTTTTTCTTTTCATTTTTTTCTTTGAGATAGGGTCTTATAACTCAGGCTGGCCTTAAATTCATAATCCTCCCGAGTCTGCCTTCCAAATGCTAGGATTAGAAATGTGCTCTCCCATATTTAGAGTACGGGTAATTCTTTGCTCCAACCATCCTTCTGTTCACCTTTAAGACGTTTTCCTTTCTTCAAGCTGTTTTTGTTACAATACCCTTGCTGGGCCACCAGGGCTACTTTCCTTCCATTCTGCTTGACTTTCTATACACTACATATTGACATCCTTTCACTTTATTCACACAGACATTTATCTTGTTTGGTCTAACCTACTGGATTTGGGAACTCAAATCATTCAGAAAGGAAGGAGACGAGGGGAAGAAAGATTTATTTATAATGGATATATATGTATATATTGAAACTGAGTCTCCCTATGCAACCCAGGCTTCATGAGTCTCCTGTGTCAGCCTCTTGAATGAGTGCTGGAATTACAGGTGTATGCCACCATGCCTGACTGCATAGCAACTATCTAGAAAACGCTGACTAATTAAGTGCTCGGCTAAAAGTTTGAATAAGATTGTACAATACTTCTGTGAATAATGAAAAGATCAGCCCCAATAAATGTCAGCCAACTGGTCTCATGAAGCCAACATCTGCTCTCCTACATCATGTGCAAGAATAGCTTAATTCCTCATCAAGATAAAGTCACATCAAATTTTCTTCAAAATCGGTCTCATTTTCATGTCTACTTGTGTGTGTGTGCATGTGTGTGCACTGGTCCTGGGGCTTGAATGTAGGGCCTGGGTGCTGTTCCAGAGCTTTTTTGCTCAAGGTTAGTCACAGTTCCACTTCCAGCGTTCTGGTGGTTAATTAGAGATAAAAGTCTCATGAACTTTCCTGCCTGGGCTGACTTGGAAATATGATCCTCAGATCTCAGCCTCCTAGATAGCTAGTATTACAGGTGTGAGCTACTAGTGCCCATCTATGTTTAAGAGTTGTCTTGATACCAAGCATTTTCTTTCCAAAAGAAAATTTGGGACAAAAATGTATTTGATAATAATAATAATGATGATGATTTCTGGCCCACTTTTTGAATCATTCAAGATGTTTGGGGCTATTGACAAGGACAACTCTATTTCTAAACATACACACACACACACACACACACACACACACACACACACACACACATATGATGCACAAAGATTCCAATGCTCCATTGGCTCCATTTCTTGAAATCTAATTGACTCTGGCCCTCTTCCCTACTTGGCTTTGTCCTCATGCTTGTCAGTTTCAGGTGTTCCTGTAGACACAAGAAATTAAAAGTAGAAAGAAGCAGTCTTTCACTTTGAGTGCCAGACTCCCTTTCTAGAACACTTCCCTTCAGTCTCATTTGCCAGAATTTAACATAGGTATTGCCTAAACCATTCAGCTATGAGAGGGAGAGAGCACATGACTGGTGGGGACCAATCACAATTTACCCTGTAAAGCTAGAAACACAGCCAATCTATCACTAGCTATAGCCATACTGAAGACAGTGTATTGCTGAACAGAATGTTGATAGATTTAGGTAACAAAGGTTAGAACCCTTTACTGTCCTTTAAAAATAACTTGTTTATTGTCAATATTTCCTAAGTAGACTAGAAACATCTGTGATTCACTATATCCACTGGGATATACAATGGAGAGGAGGACATAGTCTGGAAAACACAGATATACTGCAGTCTAGAAAAAGAATTGCAGAGAGAGGAGGGAAGAGGGGGAGGGCAGGAGAGAGAGATAGGAGAGAGGGGAGAGCGAAAAAGGGAGAGAAAGCGAAAGGAAAAAGAGAGAAAGAGAGAGAGAGGACCTCTATCCCCTGAGGCTTACTGTGCACTCTAAACTCTGAATCTTAATTTCTCCTTTTCTCCTCCATACTCTACCACTTTTAACTTAGCACTGATGATAATAGTGGTAATAGTACAATGGATGGCATATAGCCAGATAAGGAAACAAAAACAAGGTCAATGGAGAAATTTGAAGCATCTGGTGTTTATAACTATAGCAAACTTCAAACATAGCCAGAAGAACATAAATCCTCATTGCTAAAGGTCAATTTATTTCAGTATTTCCTGTCTCCTAAAATGTGTTTGGCTTTCAACAAACAAAAATTTAAAGCATTCCGAAGGCCATAAAAATAGTCTGAAGAGATACATGTTCAGAATAGATTTCTATATAATATAGATGTTAGAATTATAAGATAGGAAATGTATATGAATGAGAATATGTTGAAGACTTCAAAAGACAGAGTAGAGAACCTGGTAATCAGATGAAGTATGTGTAAAATGGCAGAGTTGAAAATCCCAGTCTTTGTTCCCCAACAACAACAAAAAAAACCAATTCAACAGTTACCCATGAGTAAAAGTAACTCTAAGAGAGCTCAGGAGTCCAGTTAAGAAGCTGTAGCAACAGCAATATGGTGAAGCAAAAACAAATAAAAAACAAAATACAAAACAAACAGAAAACCCCTCAAGGAACAATTACGTGGAGAGGGAAAGACCAGTTCTGCATAATCCCATTCTTCAGAATGACAAAGATGAGCATGAAGAGAGATATCCTCAGCCTAGAATCGCTCCTCACAAGGAAAAGGAGAGCAAGGTGATTGATCAGCGTTTTCACCTTTTCTATCACTGCCCACAGGAATCAACTTGGTTTCAACAGCACCTACATCACCTAGGGATTGACATCACTTAGCTATCTGGCTAGGGATAAGAAAGAAGCTGGTGACTCTTTGTACGAGCCATATGACAAGAGCCACTGTGGTCCACATCCCTTTTCTGCCCAGCACTTCTGCAGCTTTGGTCACTAAGTAGCCCAACAGCCATTTCAGCAGCCATGGACCCCCACACTGTGCCTCCAAGGATTCCATGATGTTCACAACTGCTCTACTGTTTGTCAGGCCATTTTTTAAAGAATCAAACTAAAAGCAAAAGATGCCTATTACTCTCCAAACAATCATATTCCGGCAGAACAAATAAAAGTACAGCGCGTGAGCTGTGACAGGACTTTCACAGGTAACTGATTCTCCTGAAAATATTTTTAAAGACTTAAAAAAAAAGTGAGTGTTTTTCTTAAGAAGGAGGGGGGCAGGAGGATCAGGTGGGGGGGGGTATGGGAAAGGATGGGAAGGGGAAACAAAGGAGGAGGCAATAATGCTTGATAAGAAATGTACTCGTTACCTTGCCCATGTAATTGTAACCCCTCCGTACGGTATTTTCACAATAAAAAATAAAAATAAATAAAAAAAGAATTATCCAAGGAGAAAAACATTTACAATGGGAAAGATTCAGCAAAGACTGCTGGTTTAGGATTAGGGATTATATAATATGAGTAAAGGAAAGACTCCTGGGGTTTGATATCTTATAGAGAATTAAGACTCATGGGTGTTCCTGCACACACAGTCACAGTCAGGTAAGAAGAAACATAGCTACAGAAAGGAGAAGTTAGCCAGATGCCAGAAAGATATGGGGAGGAGAGAATGCTACAATGTCTGAGAGGGAAATGGGAAATGCTGATGTGAAAGTACAAAAGAGGGAGGGGCTAGACCATCCCTTCCATGGGGCAACAGGGCAATGGCCCCCCGAATCGCTGAGTTAGCAACACTGTCAGATGCAGTGCCAAATCACATAACAGAAAACACAACAGATGGTGGTGGAGAAAAGCCAAGCTCCAGGAAGTTAAAAAGCTAGCTGAATCCATTTTTTCTGAGATGCCAGAGTCTCAGGCACCAGGAGCACAGGGGAACCAGAAACAATGCTTGAAGAATCTGGTACAGAGTTTGTTCATGTCTCAGTGTCATCAGGCATGGCCCATTGAGATCAATCCCCTCCAAATGCCACTGCTGTGTTTCATTGGGTCTCCTGACAAATGGATCATCTGACATCTCACTGATTTTTGCAAAGGGAAAGGGGTAATTAACATGACAAATGGGAGTTCACCCTTATGTCTCCAATAACCACTCATGCACACTTGGAGAACATGGCAGGTCTGGTTGCAAAAAAAACGTAGATTGAGAAGAGCCATTGCATTCTCCCGCTGAAATACCCATAGACTCTGCTCTCTGTACACTCAACTCATTTAAATGAGTTACTAGATTACTTGAAAAATGAACATCTCCTGGCATAGAGTTAAGGTTCTAAGAACTGCAGAAGTACCCAGAGCAAGAAAAGGCATGATAAAAGAAAGCATCCTCACTTAAAGTTTGCTAAAAATATGCAAGCATCTGGTTGAGGTAGCACAGGTCTGTTCTCCAATCATAAAAGAGAATTATATAAACCTATTGCCAACATTTCTCACTCTTCCTTACCAGTGCTACAACTTTATTTTGGAAAAAGACCCCTTGCCCATTTTGTGTAACAATCATGGAGTCCTCATTTCCTTGTGGACCTTCAAAGAATCCATCGGTACTCTGTCCAACAACATTCTAAGCTCTGTTTAAGCCAAGGAATGAGCACTTTACCTAAATTTCATCAATACTGAACAGAGGGACAGAAGAATGGAGATTACAGGCTAATCTATACTTATTTCATCAATGAAGCAAGACGTTCCTGCTTCACCTAAGAACTGTTCTTTCAGTCTTCCCTTTGATCCTGAATAGCTTTCCACTTCAATTTCTTTGAATAAATCTATGCAATGGCTTGTTCAACCAACCCAGCCCCAACACACAAATTCTCACTGATAGAAAGTTAAAAAAATACTCTCACTATTAAAATTGGAGTCAATATCACAGCTATAAATAATTGGCACCTCCTTTAAAAGAGATTTTTTTCTCAAAGCAGTTCCTAAGATTCATAAAACAACTTGTGAAAATCAAAATATGATAAAGGAAAAGGGAACTGATTTTTTTTTTAAATTTTACTTGATAAGCCAGATTCTAGTGAGCTCACTCTTGTAATTCTAGTTACTCAGGAGGCTGAGATATGGAGGATTGAAGTTTGAAGACAACCCAGGTAGAAAAGTCTGTGAGAGATTCCATCTCTAAAATAATCACTAAAAGTTAGCAGTGGAATACCAAACCAACAAGCCAAGACAGCTCAAGACCCTGACTTCAAACCACACGGCACAATAAAATAAAAAAAAACCTGAAAAGAATAACAATATGACAGTATTTTAAAGGTCAAGAAAGGTAGCTGTCAAAATGGCAATGGCTTAAAAATAAATATGACATATCGGGGGATAGTCTTCAAACTCTTTTGATTGTGTGTTATGTAAACAAGTTTAAAAACTTTAGGTACCCCCTTGAACATTTGAACTTGATAATTAAAACTTTTCATTAAAATATAAATGAGTTTTATAAATAAAAGTAAATATTAATATTTTGAGGGCTTTTTTTTGGTGGTACTGGGGTTTGAACTCAATGTCTTACATTTGCAAGACAGAGCCACACTTCCAGTAATATTTCCCAGGATAAAGTTGAAAAATTAGTAGAATTAGAATAACTCATGAGATAATTTGAATTTGATAATAAAAAATTTTAACCACTTTGTTATGTAATTCCTATAAAATTCTAGAAGTAATCAGGTAACTTTTTCTGAGAAATTTATCGTTTGGTGCTTTAGGAAATTATTGCTGCTTCATGTGAACAAACCAGTTCCTAACCTGTCCTATCTTAGTGGTTTTGAGATTAGTTAGATTCTATTTAATTTTCTCTATAATAAAAACATAACACAGCAGATAAGGAAAGGCTAGTTAACTGAGTGCCAAGGTGAAGGCTTTAATCATTAGCAGGTTATCCTCAAGTCAATACTTGAAATTATTCCTTTGTTGACAAGGAGCAAATATTTATACTCAGACATTGCACCAAAATAAGGTATGGTTGATTTGTGTGTGTGTGTGTGTGTGTGTATGTGTGTGTGAGTCCTAGGGCTTGAACTAAGGGCCTGGGCACTATTCCTAAGCTTTTTTGCTCAAGGCCAGCACCCTACCACTTGAGACACAGTTCCACTTCTGGTATTTTTGATGGCTAATTGGAGATAAGAGTCTCACAGCCTTTCCTACATGAGCTTTGAACCACTATCCTCAGATCTCAGCCTCCTGAGTAGCTAGTTTACCTATGTGAGCCACTGGAGCCTGGCACCTTTCTATTTTAAAGTGACAAGAAGGATGTTGTGGGAATAGTACATTCACTGGAAGTTTTAGGAAATAAATTGAAACTGATAGAAGTTGAAGAAGATCTTAGAAAGTGTTTCTATGTCTCCACCACTTAGAAATCCATAGAAAAGCAAAATGAAAGGTGATGAAAATTAGTAAAAGGAAAATGGACAATAAGATTCCACCAAACAGATAAAGAGATGAGAGATTCTTAATAAAGAAAATACAAGGCCAAGTGCCAGTGGCTCATGCCTACTTGGGAAGCTGAGATCTGAGGATCACAATTTGAAGCCACATGGGGCAGAAAGGTCTCCATGAGACCCTTATCTCCAATTAACCACTCAAAATCCAGACGTGGAGCTGTGGCTCAAAGTGGTAGAGTGCAAGCCTTAAGCAGAAGAGCTTAAGGACAGCAACCTGGCCCTTAGTTCAAGCCCCAGCACAAAAAGTAAATAAATAAAAATATAAAGAATTGAGATCTGCTAAGTAAAACTTAAGTAAACTCTTAAGAGCAAGAGCTGAAAAGCAGATTACTTAAATATTGAGACTTTATATATTGAGCAGTAAGAGAAAAGTGGAGATTTTGGATTCAACATAGTTTAAAGGTCATTAATGCCTTGGAGCATCTTAGTGAAAATATGGAATTAAAGGTGAAAAGAATCTAATAGCATCAACCTCAACACTTCTACAAAAATTGGGTGGCTGACCAGGCTTCTTCATCATATGTAAGAAAGTCACTAGTGTTTTGAAGAAAATTTGTGAAGCAAAAATTCTGTTCAAAGCTAAATTAATGTTTTAATACAATAAGGCCCCATATTATAGTATCATGTACTAAGAAATTTTCAACTATTTTGGGACTCAAAGTATTATTCAAAAACTGGTCTAATATAAGAAAAAAAATGAAATAATTGGAGACGAGATAGCGATGGTCATGAGGGAAAAAATGTCAGTGCCCAGAACTAGATTAAAGTAAGGGAAAGGTTTCCAGAATGAAAACTTAAGGAGATATCACTTTCATGTGTCAATAAGGCCAATGTTTGAAACCAGTGCTTTCAAGCCTCCCAACAATAATGGCTACTGTAAAAATTCCATTTTGGATAAGTTTTCTCAGAGTATTGAGAAAGTTTATCTTTCTTTCTGTGAATCAGCAGAAGCGAGACATGGCAAAGACACACAAATCACAAAAATGAAAACTGTGCCAATCTCACACAACAATACAGCAGCCCAATCCTAAATCAGATCCAGTTGTGTGTTAAAGGTATACCTGAGGAAAAAATTGTCTAATGTTAAGAAATATGTTAATATAACTAGTGAGATTTAATAGTCAAAAAGAAATGGCAAACTATCTCATTAGTAGATGACAGTAAGCTATTTAAGGACAATTAATTAAATTGCAAGACCATTAATGTTAGAAACAATTCCATAGGAAGTGGGAATTGGTGGGGGAACTGGACCATCAATGCTTTCTACCAGATAACAGTTCACAAGACAGAATAGCTGCTCAGGAAACCTCGACGCACTAGACCATTGTGGTTCTTACCTCCTGTGGAAATTCAGGCTTCTGGGGGCATAATTTTCTTAGAATCCTCAGCGCATTCTTTTTTGCTGTTTAGAAAATTGATCCTTTGATCCAAAAGCTAACAACATAGATTGTGCTGTTTCCTTCCCTCCTTTCTGATTTCTGGAGGACAGCAAAGGAGGAAGGGGAAGGGATGAGGCAGAACATGAAAGTAGAATGCCAAGAGCTTTTCCAATTGGTCCATTGGTCAGACCTAAGTCAAAGTGGATGAAATATTGGGTTTATTCTAAGTAAATGGTTTAGTATTATTATAAGTATACACTTTTCACAAAATGTTCTTGATTAGGACCCAAGTCAAGGAATTTATTAGGACTCCAGAAGTCCTTCTTGATACCTTGTGTTCAGTCATGATTCCTACCTCATGGAAAATTACCAATTTGATTTTTAACAGCATAAATTAATTTTGTCTGTTTTTAAGGAGCGCTATAAGCCTTTAAGAGAATGTGCCTTTGTCTTTTTTTTTTGTCTTTTTGCTGTATTTTTCAACAACCATCCATCATGTTGTGCCTTGGGCTCTGCTAATTTTCATTTTACATTAATATGCCATGATTTATTTATTATTCCCTTAGCAGGTAAATTAGTTGTTTCATATTTGAACTATTATAGTTAGTATTCTTATGAACATCACTATGTTTGTTTTTATATACATATGTATTTTAAGTGAAATTTCTGAGTCATTGGAATTGTATATTTAGCTTTAGAATATATTGTCAATATATAGTTTTCCAAATTTTTAATTCATTCTCTTATTCATAGCATATAAAAGTTTTAGATGTCCTATACCCTTTCCAAAATACTATTCTCCATCTTCATTTTATCAGTTTTGTTAACTGCTTAGTGGAATCTCATTGTGGTTTTTAATTTTAAATGAAGTTGAGCTCATTTTTATATTTATATTTATGAGTCACTTAGAAATTGTATGTATGTATGTTTAGATCGGGTCCATATCCAATATTTTTATTAGATATTTGCAAGTATGAAAACATTAAAAAAAATCAGTGACATAAGTGTTTAGGTAGGATACAGCTTGTATATCCTGTTAATATCTTCAATAATAAGTATTTTCAAAAATTAATTCTGATTATTATCAGCTGGGTGCACAGTGGCTCATGCCTGTAACCCTAGCTACTCAGTAGGCTGAGATCTGATGATTGGGGTTTGAAGCCAGCCCTGGCAACAAAATCTATGAGGCTCTTGTCTCCAATTAACCACCAAAAATCTGGGCTGTGGCTCAGTGGTAGAGTGTTAGCCATGAGTGAAAAAGTTAAGGAACAGAACCCTGGCCCTGAGTTCTAGCCCCAATACTGGCACAGACACTTATAAAAACAATTCTGTTCATTATCTATAAAGAATTAGTCTTTTGGAAGTACTAAGTCATTTACCCATTTTTTCTATTTATGATCAGTGTGTCTTATTTTCTTTTTTACTTCCTTCTTCCCTCCCTCCCTTCCCTTCTCTTCCTTTCCCTTCCCTTCTCTTCCTTTCCCTTCCCTTCCCTTCGCTTCCCTTTTCCTTTCCTTTCCTTTTCTTTTCTTTCTTCCTGCCTGCCTTCCTTCCTGCCTGCCTTCTTCCTTCCTTTCCTTCCTCCTTCTTTCCATCTTGCCTTCCTGACACCCTCCCTTCTTTCTCTCCCTACATTCTTTCTTTCTTTTTCTGGATATAATTTGCCTGTCCATTGTGGAATAAATCTCCTTCATCCTTCTTTTGCTTTTCTACAACCTCCTCTTTCTCTATACATTATAACTACCCAAAGAACAGCACACTAATGTGTTCTTACCTTATTTTCACCCTCAACCCCTGATACTTTGTTTTCCTTTAGAATGCTGCTCGAAATTACCTTTTGATTCTAGCCCTAACCATAACCATAATCCATTTTCTTTGGCTGAAAATTAGTCTAAGATCCAAGTCCTTGTGATTCTAAGTAAGGTTGGAAACTATTTTACAAGAAAGATGAGGTAAAACTAAAATCAGCTGCATGTATGGATATAATCTAAATAATTTTTAGGAGGCAAAATTGGTTTCTTGAAGTTGAAGAAGACTATTTGGACAAATATGAAAAAGGTTTTCACACTTTGAAAATTCAAAACAAGCTTATGTGATGCTTCCTATGCCTTGTTCTGTCTTGTTAGAACCTTAATATTTTCCTCCCTAGTATAAATTGTCATTTCACTTGAACTACCTTTATTATCATCCTCCAATTTTCATTATATGATCTAAACTGTCTCATCCCTTCCAGACTTTCCCACATTATCTCATAGTACAGATTTCCAATTCTGTAACTTCTCTACCTAAATTCCAGATGCCTCATGCACTGAATCTTTTCATAGTCATTTGTTCATTAAGCTCCTAGATTTAGCTAGAATTATAAATATCATTTTTCCAAATGGAAATAAACCTGATATAAATAATCTGAAATGGTTTGTCTAAATTTAGTGTGTGAATTTAAATAGAATTTAGCCCCATAAATAAGCAGTCATATTTCATAGTGCATAAAAATAAACATGTTAATTACACAATTATAGTGTTTAAAATTTTATCATCTGCTGAATTCTATAGCATATGGCTACATTCTCCAGTAAATTTTCTGTTTACAACCATACCCATGAAGGTATTTATCAATGATAATTTTCATGTATATTTTAATTTCACTTTCCAAAGAGGAAAATCTGAGGGCAACAGAAATTGGCTTCAATTTGTTCCGGCAACTTATCAATAATTGGCTATGTGCTAGAAAATCCTAGGGAGTCTCAAAATAAATTAATGATAGATAAGTTTCATCCCTGAATAAGTCACTCAGAATCACTAGAATAGCCTCCAAGTATCCAGACGTTTTGAGGTACCCTAGGAAAATCTATACACAGCCAGAGATGAGAAGTGCTATGCCCATAGTCAAAAATATGAAGAAGGGCCTATGATGAGTAAAACAATGTTTAAAAAATTAAAGGTGTTACTGTATTGACGTTTGTAATACTACATCTTTCAGAGGCGAGTGAGAGGTCTTTCCTTGGCCCAGTCTTGGATTTTTGCTTGTCCAAATGTGAAGTAAAAGATGAGACCAAACATGTTGACAGCAGCAGACAGGAAAAATACATTCCTCCAGCCAGACTCAGAATCCTGAATACAAAAACAAATCCATAACAATTACTAATACCACAATTTCCTTCTCATCTAATTATAGAAATCTCATATTCTGTGTATTTAAATGCTGATCACAAAAATATAGAGAGAACAAGAAGCAAAATGACTCTGAAATATATATTGGATTCTAAGTTGAGATGGCTGTTTCTTTGAATAAAAAATAGATTATACTACACTAACATTTTCTAGAAGTTTGGGTTTCAATATTCATGAAAATATAATAGTTCTCACAATTGTGCATAAAAGATATCCTTAAGATTTCATGTTTGTAGCCTTCCTGCTTTGTTTTGCGCTTGGCTGCTGATATCAATCATCACAACCCCTTAGATGGATGGGCATCTCAATACAACATGACTGACGTTTGGTCTGCCTCTGTGATCCTCCTCAGCATGTCCTAGTATATCATAGCTCATTGCCAGCATTACAATCCCAGTGGATTTCTAGCAAGTTGGTCAAAAATTAACGTGGAAATTAGGTCACATAGTATGTATTGAAAACAAAACCAAAGTTTGCCTGGCAAGTTGACTCTTGTCAGTTCTTCAATCCTAGCTTGGTTTTGTCTTTTCATCTTCCTTGCTATCCCACATGTCCTGAACTGAACAAGCCTCACAGTTTTCTTTCAACCTGCTACGCAATCTCTTCTGAAACTGGCCTTGGAATATTTTGCATTCCCTTTTGTGATTTTTAAAAATTAGATTAAATGACTAGAATCTTTATGATATTCCTCATCTCTGTCTTGATCATTTTTTATGCCTTAACATGTAATTCACTTTGGTTATATAGATGAATTGTCTTAAGTTTTTATCAGTAGGAAGTCATATAAACTATCTTTTATAGCCAAATAACTCATTTTCATAAATTGAAAATCTATTCATTTTGAGAAACTCAGCTTTTGTTTTCCTTGCTCTGGGAAACCTGGCTTACCAGAATCTGATTTAAAGGTTGCCATGAATAGAGTAATTATGTTGATATTGACACTTGCTTCCCCCATCATACCATCTTTGAGAGCACAGTGTTTATCTTCAATGCCTAAAACAATACCTGCCATTTGCAGATGTTCAATAACATGCCCAACCTGACTGATAAGGAATCCGGTGGTAGTAGAAGAGATGATTCCTGCAATAAGCCCGAATCCCCTTGAGATTCCCATGAGGAAACTTGCATATCTGTGGAGAAGATTATATTATATACAAAGCCATCCATGGTTTGTGCAACAACTCAACTTTAATGAAGCTCCTTTCTAATGTTGCCTCAAGCAGCTTTTGGTTCACCTAAAGATATTCAGGGAGATGTTTATTTGCCAGTCCTGAAACCACATGTCCAGTAAATGAATAACTAGGATAACCAGAAATAGTTGTTGTGGGAACTGAGTTTTTCCACCTCACCCCCCAGAATAGGAGATTGTCAAGATGTAGTCAAGATGTAGTCTAGATGTAGACGCTGAAGCCAAATCAGGTGGGTCCAAATCCTATCTCTACCATACACATATCACATAACCCTCCCTTCCCTATCCTGTACCCCCACCCATTCCCCCCTCATCCTCTTCCCCACCTCAGACTCCTCTTGGATTAGAGGTAACAATGGAATCTACTTAATTTAGTTATAATGCTTAAATGTGTTGATATATGAGAGTCTTAACATAGCATTTGCTCATTGTGAACACCTTCCAAAGTAGTAACTATCACACTAGCTATGAACACTGTGGAAACTTCCAAAACATGTATCTGTGGGCCTTTTCCAAAAACACACAGTCTAATCTCTGATTGAGAAACCTAGCCAGGAATGGGAACTGTTTTTCTAAATATGCCAGCTAGGGTCATGGCTGTGCCTTTCCTAGTTGTCATCCTGCCATCATGAATGCATGCCAATAAACACACAAAGGTTTTGCCCCATGAGAGTCTAAGTCTGATCCCTCTGAAGTGGTCTGCAGAAGGGGAAATAATAGGTAAATCTCTTACCTGGGAGCAACATCAAGGGTGTTGATGATAAACCCAGAGTCACACAGGTTGCTGGTCCCAGGAATAAGTATCAGCAAAATAATGGTTGTCATGTAACTGGATGCCACAAAGGGCAGGGCCACAGCACAAAGCGATGGAAGGAGTAAGCCTGGGTAATGAAGACATGATGTGAGGGGCCCTCTCAGACACCCTGCTTAACAGAGCCCACATGTCTATCCTTACCTAGGGATGAGAAGAGTTTGCGCACGGCGATTAAGCTCAGAAGATTCCTGGAGAGAAGGAAATCTGCCAACTGACCTCCTAATATTGTACAGCTTGAGGCAGCAATAAAAGGCAAGGAGGAGAGAACCCCACTCTGAAGGAAGAAAATTTACATGGAATACATTACACAGGTGCGGACAGCACCAACACCGATCAGTTAAGAAATACTGCCATTAGTCTACTGCTCAATGTTCTGAGTTGTTGGAGGGAAACAAGAGTCCTTTCCCATGCTCAGAGAACACTGTCTTAGGAAAAAACCAGCACTAAATCATACTGATTCCCAAAGAAAAGTGATGTTAATGTCTGAGAGAAACTTTAGAACCAGCTAGTGTGGCAATGTGGTAGTCTATCTACTACAGTAGTTAAAGACACAGATGCTGGACTAGTTCTATGACTTGGAAGTTGTGAAACTCACCTCTATGTGTCACATTTCCACACCTATGAATAGGGCGTCATTTCAGTGCCATTCTTAAGGGAACTGTGAATGCTAAATGGTTGTGTTTAATGCTGGAAAATAATAGGCAGCACAACATTATTGTTAATACTGCCATTTTCATAAAAGGTTAGGAAGTATACTCACATCTCTGATGTTAACGTGGAGTACAGTATTGATGTACGTCGGTAGATACGTTATAATAATGGTGCATAACCAGAAATGGCTGAAAAACCCCATGAAAATGGCCCAAAGTGGTAGGCATCTGACCATAGCCTTTATGGGGACAGATCGTCTAGGAGAACTGGACTGGAAGAAAATATCTAATCAACATAGGAATCAGGAGATCTCAGCACAGATCAGAGGATGTCCCTTCCCCTGAAAATTTCAGAATGGTCCCTAGGGAGAAGGGTGGATGTACTCTACCTGTTGAGTCAGTGAGGATACAATGTATTCCTTTTCCCTGATACTTATACATGGGTGATTGAGGGGATCATCATAAATCACCGTGAACCACAGGAGACAGCAGACACAGCCAATGCTACCTGGGAAGTAGGGACAAAATTAGTTTTCAGGTAGATTTGTGTACTGGTAGAAAGGAGTTCCCTGTAAGTGTAATACCTTTCTCCAACACATCTATCAAGTCATGATTACTGAATTTTTTCATTTTTCTCTTTCCATCCTACAAATCTCTTTCTTCCGTTGAAGGTTTTAAAATACTACATACCTCTCAAATATATCATTCTTTTTGTCAATATCAGAAACTCTGGTATGAGCATGAACATAAATCATTTCACAGCTGATTAGTTAGCCTGAAGAGGCTAATGTTTATAGTGTTACAGGGTTTTTTGTCGTATCAACTTAATACAGATATTATTATCTTGTTTTAGAAAATCTAAGTCAAAGAGTAGTTACACATGTCTGAACCCAACCTGCCCTAAAGTCAGTGAGTTGAGGAAAAATTTTCATCACATTTCCAAGACAGTATTATTTGTTTTCAAATTATGCAGCTATTATGGATTCCCAGAGAAAATACTTCTTAACAATACTTGGTTAACATGTGTGAAAGAAAATGGCTGCAATGACACTACTAGTGAGAAAACCATGCAAACCAAGAATCATATTTAATGCTATCATTTGACTATAATAAAAGAACAGTCTATAAAATCTTATTTATCTCACTGGAATTTGTCATTTGAAGAATATTCCACTTAAAAAGAAGTTGGGTGGTGAATATTTTTGTAAATTCCTTGTATTATTGGATTAATCTACTCTTTTAAAGCTAAGGTTCAGCTAATATACCATCAAAGTGATTTAAGAACATTATATTATGGATTCTCTGCCTTGAGCAATTTCCAGTTTTCAATACAGAGCTGAAAGAGGAAATAAATAACAACTAGTAAGAAAGTATAGAGAAAGAATGGCTACATTTGATGGAATACATCTTGAAGGGTCCCGTGGAAGAAATGAGCTTTGCATGTCTCACTTGGTAGTGAGTAGGTTAAACATGTATTAGAAAGAAATAATTATAACAAAATATGAAGACTTACTACCTTAGCACTGTAATTGCATATAGCCATTAGACCTGGCATTTCAGATGTGGTGATAGAGATTCTGAGCAGATGCTATGGACAGAATGGTAGTGCTTCACTGCAGATTTCTCAGAAGTTGGCATCATGTGAAGAGTCAACTCCTTTGCCTCATGATATGGGTTTCCCAGAACACTAAGAAGGTGTTACACCAAGCTGTCTAGACTATATTAATAAAGCTAACAGTCCTCAACATTTTTCATCATTTCCTATGTAACAAGTGATATTTTCTTTTATATGGAAGAATATAAATGTGTATATTAAAATAAATTCCCTGGAAATAGAAGTGTCAGCAATTTAGGAGAAAGTGACTCACCAAAGATGTAGAAGATAAAAGGCCAGCCCAATGCCTGTGAGATTAATCCCCCCACACAGAGGATGATGAAGGACCCAAATGCTGCCCCTAAAGACAAGAGAGAAACAAAAAAATAACAAGGGTTGAGACAGTGTGGCCTCCATGGACATTGTCCCAACAGCAAGATGGTAGGCGTAGCATGAATAGGTGATAAGGGTGCTTGTTCCTGCTCACAGATCTCCCCCATTAACATCATGTGAAATAATGAACACTAATGAATAATGCTAATTCAACGGCTCCTCAACACCAATGTAATACACCTCAAATACTTTAATTTGTCGCAGAAGCTCCTTGTAATAACAGTTTATAAGTATGTCCTTATGCAATGATGTAATATAAAACTAGGTGAAGAAAAAGAATGACTTGCAAAAATTAAGGACATACGGTCCTCGGAACTTTGGGAAGAGAAAAATGTGACCAAAACCATTTTTTTACAGATGGAATATAATTTAGTTTTCAGAGTCAGTATAAAAAGTCATATTTGGCAGAATTTCACAGTGAGAAATGCATTTTACTGTCAATACAACAAATGCCAAATATGCAGAAATCCAGTATACATACCACTCACATGTGCCTCAAAGTTTCATGAACTAATAGTTAACTTTACCAAGTGCAAAACATCCCAACATCCTATCCTATTATTTGATGGGAAGAGAAGGTTGGAAGAAACCATGTAAGAGAAGAAAGACAAACCGAGATTATCTGGAAACAAAAGAGGAGCTGACGATGAAAATGGAAAAAAGCAAGAAAGCAAGAGAGTTACTATGAGGCACTAGACCTTAGGGGATGGCCATGTATTGGACTTAGGAGTGAGAAGCTTCATACAATCTGTTCTGTTTTTCAAGAATATACTCTTAAGGTTTATAGGTGGTTCTTCCTCATGTTTCTAATATCATGGGAGGTAATTAGCATTAATAAATAATAGTGATATCACATAAAAACTCTTCAAGAGCTCCTTAATACCATTATAACTAACTCTATAATCTCTTGGCTTGTCACTTAAATTCTCTGCAGTCACAGCTCACTAGTATGTCTTTAGGCAAAGTGATAACACTCTAGAGGTCTTAGTAAGAATCCTGAAACATAATTGGCTGAGTTCAGCTAATTAAGATATTTGTACCTGAGCCATTTACTTAATCTCTACACACCTTAACTACCCTCTCTGGAAAATAAGCATTGCAGAATAATACATCAGATAGTTACTGCTCAGAATTGTGAAGAACTCAGAATAACCCCAACATTTTTAAGCAATCTGTGTTCTGATGGCTTTATTTTTCCTTTCAACATATTTGATAAAATGGTATTGATAAAACTCACTTGATTTTTTTTTTTGTCCTGGGGCTTGAATTCTAGGTCTGGACGCTGTCCCTCAGCTCTTCAGCTCAAGGCTAGCACTCTACCACTTGAGCCACAGTGCCACTTCTGGCTTTTTCTGTTTATGTGATGCTGAGGAATCAAACCCTGGGCTCATGCATGGAAAGCAAGCACTCTACCACTGAGCCACCTTCTCAGCCCATCACTTGATCTTTTTATTTTACATCTGTGCAATTCATAAAGCTCTAGCCTTTTTCCTAGCTCAAAATGGTCTTTTTCTGCTGTTCAGTTTTAGTCTCTTTATGACTTATTTCTTCTTGTATTGTTGAATTTTTCTGTAGCAAGTTTCCTCCTCATGCCTAAATTGTATGATTCATAGAATGAATAGGAAATAAGAGATGAAAAACTGTGACCCATGAACCCAACCTTACCTGATCCTGCAATGCTAGTGAGCTTGCTTCGTTCAAGAGGAGGAGCCCATTTTGCCCAAATTGTAAACTGGCCTGTCCATGCCATTCCCTACAATAGAAATCATAATGATGTTTGCACTTTTGTACAATTTGGCAATCTGTAACCTACTTAGAATGACAAGATATCTTGATACCTGGGCCATGCCCTGGACTGTCCGAATCACAATGACCAAAATCACTCCCAAGTCAGCAGCCAGTGGTGTAAAAAGAGTCAGAAGTGAAGAAACCAGCAAACCAGCACCAAGCATGTGTTTTGCTCCAAGTATCCCTGCTAAATATCCACTTGGGATCAGTGTCATTATTATTCCATAGCTGATGGAGCTAAAGATGATCCCCTGAGTCTCTGGACTCCATTGATATACAGAGGCCTAGGGAAAAAGAAAATAAATCTTCGCTAAGAAGTCCTTTTATGAAAATCTATTTTTAAGTAGAATTGCTTATAGTTGAAGAGACCTTACTATAAAATAGCTACTGTAGCTTTTCACCATTTTATTCCAAGCCATTCTACTCTTCCTAAATATCCAATTCTAGCAGCAATTTGCTTTTCTTAGAAGAGGAAAACAAGAGATGCAAAGAAAAGAAATAGAGGTCAATGATTGCATAGACCCATGATAGGAAGCAATAAATGAAGCCATTTGTTAAAGAGTTTCCTTTCACTTTTATAAAAGTGACATTGATGCTCATTTTAAAGAAAAAGATAAACACTACTGAATTATTTTCACGATCAGCCTCTGATTAAAAAGAAAAAATATCTGTTTAAAAAGAAAGTGTGGCTGCTCTGGCAGAGCCAATTCCTAAAACTCATACACATAAATAAGATTTTTTTCTGATAAAATTCAGTAAGTAAAGTAAATAATTATTCATTTAAAATTACCACAAATAATGTAAGGCATATGATTCTTATTAGAATTGATATTTGAAGATAAACATTATACAGCCTTTGTGAAAAGCATGAACAATTTGGGAAGGCCCCAGAAAGAAAGCAATATTTGGGTATTCTTTTGAAGAATGAGTATGCTTTGTATGAAGAGGACAAGGAATATTCATTCTCACTGGATAAAATAAAAAGACTAAAGTTGTAGCATTTGAGATGACATCAAACAATCAGAAACCAAGAGTGACTCTGGTTGGTTCAAAGGAAAGACTTTCCCTAGTCATGGATAGAGGAGGCAAATCAAATTGATTAACCCAGAAAGCTGCTCCTACATAATAACTAGTTCTTCACTGACACCTAATACTCTATATGTTCCTTTTAGAATTTTTCCTATTTTTCTTACAGTTGCTTTACCTTATGATAATAGTAATCTTAGTGAAGGATTATTATTAAGAGGCAAACACTGTCTGAAAAATAATTTCAGGCCTTTTGAAAAGTTATAATTCTATAGTCTGCAAAATGAAAAAAAAAAATCTAAGCCTTTCTTTCAACCAAGAATCTTGCTCTCCAGCATACTTACCCTTGTACTAACTTCCTTCATAGAGCTGCTCTGATTGTTAAGGGTGTCTATCCAGTGGTCCTCTATGGAGGCATTAACAGGACCACGCAGCTGAGTGCTGTTCACCATGGCGATGATTGCAATGCTTAGACTCACGCGCTGGGTTATCATAGTGAAGTTGGAGAAGTGCATGATGAGAGCCAGCCCATACCGTAATGAACAAAAATGTGGACCTAGATAGTACAAAGATAGCAAATAAGTTTTTTGATGAGACTCTCTTCTTTCCATATCTCCCACTGCTAACCCTGACAGAATTTCAAATAAAATCATGTAATACCACTGTCCTTTTTCATCAAAGTAACAATTTCTACAAACTTCCCTTATCATATTCTTCAGCTGCTATCAACCCAACACATCTGAAATCTTATAATTAAGAAAAACACGTATGATCTTCTTATAAATGTGTAAGAAACATCATAAATAGAGGGAAAACCTCACTTGAAGTATGCATGTCAAATTACTCCAAAATAAACTAAGTGGGGAAAATCACAAAACCTTTGTCTCTGGTTGCAAGTGAGTATCTCAGGCCATGAACATTTATCACAACATTTGAGTTTATGCATAAATTTGAATTCAAAAGAGTGTCCTTTGAGATATCTGAAATACAGTAATTTATTTTCTTTCTAATCTGAATGCTCTCTTTCCTTATTTTTGAGACAGGATGTTGCTATGATGTCCAACTTGGACCGGAGCAACTAAGTTCAAGTAATCCTCCTACCTCAGCCTCTTCGGCAGCTGGGACTACAAATATGCACCACCATGCCCATCTGAAAGCTAGAACTTTAAATTTCTATGAGTATTTCTACTACCTTCAATAAGTCTTTATATTTTTGCTATGTATCACTTGGCCCTGGCTTCATATATGTTCAGCTTTTTAAGAATTGATTAACATATAGAATCATTCTATTATTTATGCTGGTAAAATAGTGCATAGGAGTATTCAATATACAGATAGAATATGTATATACCCTATAAAGTAAAATAATAGGCCAATATTGAAAAGATTGCCATGTGACAGATGGATTAGGTTTTGTTCAGCATATATTGTGACCAAAGGGACACAAAGAAAGCATCTGTGAGGAAACAGAGAAAAATATAATGGAAGAAATAAGCTTTAATTGCTAAGTAGGCTCAGGAGTAGAACTGGTTGCTTACAGATGAATTGCTTCCATATTTCTGTAAGCTTACATGCTCAGAGGAACAGCCTGCCTCTAGGCTGATGTTAAAGGCGTGACTCACACATAGGTTGGGAGTTTGCTTTAAAATTACTTTTTCAGTGCAATCATAAAATCCAACCCCTATCCAATGAAACCAGGAAAACTGAGAGGAGGGGAGGGACTTGGAGGGATGGGGGGAATGATGAAAGAGTGACATTGATCAGAACGTTTGTACTTATAAATTGATTTGTTCAATGGTAATCCTTTGTACAACTACTTAAAATAATAAAATATAATTTAAAATAAATAAACAAAAATGTGTAGAAAGCCACAAATATGTAAGAGACACAAATACGTAAAAATTACATTTTCAAAATTCATTCCATCCTTATCCCTGGTCATCTGGCTCAAATTCTAATGAGGAAATCTGTGCGGTTCCCTAAGGAAAGGAGCAGCAGGTGGGAGATTCAGAGGCTGAAGCTGAGTCTGTTGTGATGCTACGAATCTCTGCCAGGAGCAACATAATGGAAAAAGGAGGAGAAAGCAGAAGTGTGAAGAACAGTGAAAATGAGAACAGACAATTTACCTTTCCTAGTGGTAGGTTTCTTATCCATTTAGCTTCTCCAGGAAATAGTTCCACACTGTGGTGGAGTGTCCACTTCCCCAATTCTCTTTTACCACGACAAGCTTTTATCTATGGGAAAACATAATACAAAGTACAACACAAAAGTAGTTTCTCCTGGTTAATGTTGCCACCTCTCAGTTTCAGTAAAGGGTTTATATGTATGTATGTATGTATATATATATATGTATATATATATATATACATATATGTATGTATATATATATATGTATATATATATATACATATATGTATGTATATATATATATGTATATATATATATATACATAACATTTATATATAAGTTTTTAATTCAGGGTCTTGCACAGCTAGGCAAGTTCTCTACTGAATATATAATATATATCTATATCTATATCTATAGATATATATATGTCCAGAACATAGACCATATATTACAATGGTCTTTCTGCCTCTCTTTGATTTCTCCTGCCTTGTCTTTCTTGCATCATCTTTGTTAGCTGAGACTCCTGGTTTACTCAGAGTAAATATGACATGTAGTTCAAAGAGCATCAGACCTTAGTTCAGAAGGTATTCAGGGACTGAATTCTGCTTTGCCATTTCTCATATATGCAAACCTCAAAAAGTTTCATAAACTCCTAGAGATTTCATTGTTCCACAATAAAAAAAAATGGAGACACTATTACTTCACAGCTGTTTGAAATGAAAACAATGGACTTGGACGGCATAAAATATTATTGATATTAAAAATAGCAATCATAAGTAACTGCCAGGATAGCAGCCCTCAGACCCCTTCAGATCCATGGATCTTTCATCAAATACAAAAAGTACATTTATAAAAATTCTTTGGGTTGCTTGCTAAATTGGTTTTAAATGTTTTCTTTTAGAAGAGAACTCTCTAGTCTTGAATTCACAACATTGGGGGTGGGGGTGGACACTGTCACAAATATCAGAGAGCATAAGAAAGAAGTCGTTCAGCGTTAGTAAAACTACAGACTCATCACTTGCTTACTTTTCTGAATGTTTGGTAGTTCAGAATGAAAGTGGTCATTCCAACATATCATTTATATCATACTTTCAATTCATTTATAAATTGAATCATAAAAGATCTATATCTCTATCTCTATCTATCTATCTATCTATCTATCTATCTATCTATCTATCTATCTATCTATCTATCTACCTATCTACTGAGCACCAATGGTGAACAATTCTAGAAGGAGGGATTATGACAAAACTAAGGTACAGTTATAGCATCTTGGAGGGCTCACAGCTCAAGAAGTAGTCAGTAGTGCCTGTGTACCTTTTCTCCCAGCTAGGAGCTGTGCTTTAGAACTGGAATTTTTCTCTGAATAGGTTAAAGCATTTACCTTCACTGAATCTCTTCCCTCCGGTTTTCTGTCATATTATTGATATGTTCCAACCATAACCTCTCTGGGCAATATTTCTTAGCTATATCAAGAATAAAACATATAAATGATGTCTACAAACATACAAGTGTTCTTGTTCTCCATCTTATTAAACTTTGGTCATATTCTCCTTTTCTTGAGAAGTAATTTCAAATCAATATAGAATTCTGAAAAGTTTCATAAATCACAGTTCTCCACCCAATCCTTGCCGGCTTTAATCCCAAATGTCATCCCACAACCAAAACCATTTCAACTCATCAGTGTGTCATAGTCCGTACTCACGGGATCCTCAGGAAATGACCACTGCCCACTAAATCCAGTGGCATACCCCAAAACAAGAAAAGCACTTACCTTCACCATTAAATCAGTATTTTAAGCCCTAAATTAGAAAGCTAATTTGCAAAGGAGAGAGAGAGAGAGAGAGAGAGAGAGAGAATTTCTGCCTTCTCTTTCAAAAGCTGCTGCAGGGGTTCATAGGGATAAATAATAAGCCATGTGAGAGTCATTCAGCACCAGATATGACCCTATGATCTCAGAGCACAGAGGGTGGATTTGGCTTTACCAATTAATTTTTAACTTCATTTGCAAATGTTACTATGTCGCTTGTGTTTTTTTGCTTTGAACTATACCAACAGCCATTTAGTCATCATGCTTTTCTCCTGAGAGGAAGGCCTTACGGCATGGAAGAAAGAGATTTGAAGAGATTAGGTCAGGCTGATCTTTCACTTCCTGATGTTTTCTGTGACCTTGGACAAGTCACTCCATTTTTTTTTTTTTTACTTAATTTCTGCAGTAGTAAAGCAAGAGTTGAGATAGTCAGTTAACGGGATATTAAACCATTGAAATAAGATACATTTGCTAGATAGTAGAGGATCCTTACTAAGTGAAATGGTCCTATTGAGCAGTTTGATCAGGTGAGCTACACTATCCTGAAGCAAATATTTGGTGCTCACAGCTCAATAGATGTGAATTCTGATCACTGATCACTTCCCACAGAGCTACCCTGTGCCCTCCCTTCTTGTTTCTTTTCTGTGTCCTTCCTAATGCCTGTCTACTTGGTGACTGGAATGGGTTTGTGTTATATGTATGATTCTTAATATTAGGAGTGTGGTTGTTATTGGGTCTTCCCACCTTGACTCTTGACCTTCATGAAACAAGGGGGAAAACTATCCTCTTTGGCTGTATAATCTTTAAATTATTTAGTTGAATTCCCCTGACAGTCTGTCCTATTTTACCACTCAAAACGACCTACTAAAAATCAGCACCTTAGCCAGGCTTTTTGCTCTCTGTATTAATTTTCTGTTGGCACTGTAATAAATTGCTACAAAATTGATGGCCTAAGGCAACACATATTAATTCTTACAGTCCTAGCAGTCAGAGATCCAAAATGGGCTTCATTGGGCCAAAGTCAAAGCATTGAGGGGGCTGTGCTATCTCCTGAGGCATATTGTGGTAGTTTGTTTGACAAGTCTGAACAGACTAAGATGGTATGTATTCAATTCAGAGTAGTTTACTAAATGAATTCTCGAGTAACATTCACCATCCATGGTCAATATTTCTGTAGCTGATCCAAACTCCTGCCCAACCATTACTATTTTCATATAACACAGTATTGGTAAATCAACTCAGTGAGCTATTTAAATTTATAGAATTTAAATAGGAAAGCTGATCCAAGGTGATAATAAATTAAAGGCCAGTACATAGGGAGACTTTGTCTCCAAAAAAGAAAAAAAAAACATAAGTACACGTATAACCAAGAGTAATGAAGTAGAAAAGTTTTGAAATTCTTAAATATTTAGATCTCTCTGGCTTAATACTATTTATCAGTTATTCCCTCAACAGAATAGTTTCATTCCATGCTTTCTTTAAAGAAACATTCTGCATTCTAGGCTTGTTCCTTAACTTCAGGGAATATCAAGTTGTTTAATATCTGGCCCATGGGATCATGGACCAGATATTAAACAAAGTCCACTGACTGAGACTATACACAAGATCAGATAACTAGGATGGAGGGTAACAAACATGAGCAATATAAGCTTGCATAAGGTACTAGGAAAGAACCAAGACCTGGTCAACCTTTCTATTTTGTCATACGAAGACCTCTCAGAGGGAGTGGGGTTGTGATCAGTTCTCATGGGAAGAATAAATTTGTCAGCAATCTAGGGGGAAAGACCTTCCAGAAAGAGCAAAGCCATAGAGTCTACTTGTGGGAAATTTGAATGTGCCAAATGATTGGCAATTTAAGTTCAGAGGCATAAAGGGAGTTCACTAGCATGACTGGTAATAAACACAGGAAACACAATAAATGTTTAAAGAGATCAATTGCTTTTCCCAATAGCAGAAGTAACCTCTAGAAATGTGTTTTAATGTTCCCTACAAAAAAAAGTGTAATTTGAAGAATTGTGATTTTAAAAAAAGAACTTTTTAAAATTAAAAGACGCAAAGAAAGATACTGCTCAATAAAACAAAATGGTGTATTCTTGAATGGGAAATCTAAATACCATAAAACTATTAATCTTTCCTCAGTTAATAACATTCCGTGGATATTGAATTGAAATAAGGAAAAAATGGAAGAGACAATCAATACCTGGATTGCAGTCTAGTGAGACCCAGATGCAAGAGCCCAGTTAAGCCATGACAGAGCTTCTGACCAGCAGACTCAGTGTAATAATGACTGTGTATTGTTTTCTGATTGTCTGCTGCTTTACACTGTTGTGGTCATTTGTTTTTTTTTTTCAGTGATAGATTCTAACAGACCTACCAGTAAAAATCTACCTATCAGTCATGAATTTCAACTAGTGAGTCTTTGTCTGGTCCCATGTCTTTAGAGAGAGTACTCATCTCTGTCTTTTTAACCTGTAGTGGTCTAATTCCCAGACACTACTACTGCTCCTGATTCTGAGGTAGTTCTGTGACCCCCACCCTTGTGTAAAGCAATGGGTTCCTCCTCCTTTACATTGTTTTAAAATTTTGCAAGCCTATTTCTCTTCTTAATTTTTATTTTAACTATCATTGTTTTATATTTGGAACATAAGAATATTGATTTTATATTTATCTTGGCCAAAATTCTTTATAAAAGACAAAATGAGTTCCAGACTTGTGGACACAGGCCTGTCTAAGCAGAAGCCATAGGTGCGAGGATCATGGTTTGAGTCCAGCTTAGCCAAATGAGCAGTAAAACACCATTCAAAAAATAACTAAAGCCCCAAAAAGGACGGGAATATGGTTTAAGTGGTAGAATACCTATCTAACAAATAGAAGACCCTAGGTTCAGCCCCCTGTAGTACAAAACAAAACAAAAAACCCACAAAATAGGTTTTATTTTCTTTTCAATTTTTTATATAAGATACCTTACTTATTAACTGCTATTTAAAATTATCCTAAATGTTCTAGTTCTGGGTAAGATGAATAAGCATACTTCATGTCCCCATCGACTTCATTTATAATTCCAGGAAATGATGCATAAAGAAACAATTGAGAACTCAGAAGTATAAATAGTATTGAAGATGTAAGGATAGAATAACAGGATTTAAATCTATGAATATATGAATGTTTTCTGTTTCTGGGTTTGGGGGTTTTTGTTTCTTTCTTTTTGTTTTTTTGTGGGTTTTTTGTTTGTTTGTTTGTTTGTTTTGGTCAGTTGTGGTGCTTGAAATCTGGGCCTGGGCACTGTCCCTGAGCTCTTCCGCTCAAGGCTAGCACTTTACCACTTAAGCCACAGCGCCACCTTCAGTTTTCTGGTTGTTAATTGGAGATAAGTCTCATGGACTTTTCCTGCCCTGGCTGGCTTTATACTGTGATCCTCAGATCTCAGCCTCCTAAGTAACTAGGATTATAGGTGTAGGGCACTGGCACCCGGCTATTTTCTGTTTCAGTGACTGCAAATATATTATACAGTTGAATTATCATTTAGTTACTATTTCTCCTTTCTTTTTTTCTTTCTCTTTTCCCTCCTTCCTTCTTTTCTCCCTCTCTTCCTTCCTTTCTTCCTTCTTTCCTTTCTTTCTTTTCTTCTTTCTTTCTCTTTCCTTCCTTTTTCCTTATTTCTTTCTTTATTCTTTCCTTCTTCTCTCCCTCTCCCTCTTCCTTTCCTTTCTTTCCTTCCCTGCCTCCTATTCCATTTCTTCCTTCCTTTCCTTTTTGACAGTCTCACTGTATAACTGGCCTGGCTTCCAACTCACAATCCTTCTGCCTCAGATTCCCAAGCACTGGGATTATGGGTGTATTCTACCACATCTAGCAAACCATTACTTTTTTTCTGTCATGGGGCTTGAACTCAGGGCCTGGGTGCTGTCCCTGAGCCCTTTTGCTCAAGGCTAGCACTCTAACACTTTGAGCCACAGCATCACTTCCAGTTCTCTGGTGGTTTATTGGAGATAAGAGTCTCATGCACTTTTCTGCCTGGGCTGGCTTTGAACTGCAGTCCTCAGAGTTCAGCCTCCTGAGTAGCTAGGATTAGAGGTGTAAGCCATCAACACTTGGCCCATGACTATTTTTTAAATATCCAACTTGTTTCCAGTATTTTTCTATGATAATCATATTATTATAATAAAGAATTTTCTAACAGATACCTTTTCAACCAAGTCCATAACCTTGTCTTATGCAATCCTAATCTGTAGTAAATCTCATTAGTTATCAAATTTATGCCACATCCCCATCCATGTGTTGCTGTGATGCTGCTATTGGAAGTCTCAATTTATTTCTTCTAGAAAACAGAGCCAGAAATTTCTCTTAGAAAGCTTCCATCCATCATAACCTCAAGTTCACCTAATATCATATTTCTACCTAAATTTTGTATAATAACTTAGGTCCCAGGATATGCAGTTATTCCTGAAGTTTGGTACTAAATGTGTCTGAATTCCTAACTGAAAACTTAGACCACATTCAACTAAGTTCATATACCTCTCATACTTCAACTCTGGCTACAGTTTTTAACTTATAGGATCCGTTCCTGTATTTACAGGATCCATTGAAAAAGGATCCTAAACTAATATCAAAGGTCCAAAAGGACTCGGCTTCTAAAATGTACTTAATTTGCTACACAAATCAATGTTTTTTGTATTTACAAAACATAAATATTTATCAGGTTCTCAAGCCCAGTATCTTGGTTGATAAGTACACAACCTCCTGAAACTAATGTGGGAAATTGGTGACGGACACATTCCAGAGCTAGTGGCTCTAATCCAGGAGGCTGTTTAAATATTCTTCAGAGGAAAAGTTCTGGCTGAAATTGAATTTTAGGCTGTTTTGAGAGGGATCGAATTCCACCTATAAGTAAGGCCCTTTGAGAGCTGGGCTTGGGCTGTCTGAATCACTTCAAGGGGAGGGGGATTTAGTAGGGAAGTGTGTTCTAGGAAGAAGCTCTTAGAGCAAGCCAGGTTGGCTCATTCTCCACCTTATCCGTGTACTCAGCCTCAGTGGTGATTTGGAACTTTCCATATCCACATAATTACTCCATAAGCAAATGCACAAGGAAGAGAGGAGGAAGGACATATAAGCTCTGCTAGGTACTTCAATGGATCATTCCCAGATTTGTTGGAACCCAATCTTGCTTCTAGATTCCTTGACTCCATGTTCATGGTCCTGGAACTTCACCAGATTATTTTTTTTGATATGTCCACATACAATCTTTATGGAATTCCTGGACTACATTCTTCTCCTGGTGGCCTTTTACTTCTGTTTCAGAACACGTGTGGCTTATTGGTCATCATTTCTGAAGAAGTATCCAGATCAAGTAGGAATTGCATCCTGATTTGTTAGCCTGAACTCTTTTTCTTGCCATTTTACGCCATTTAAAGTGGAGTGTTTCTGTTTTGTTTTAAACTTTGATTTCTGAAAAACGTTTAGAGAGAGTAATTTTTTTCTTAATTGTTTTAACCCTGAAGTCTAGTTGTGATTGCCATGGAGCAGACGTTAGAGAAATGGTCACTGTTTGAGTAAGTAAACATGCTTAAAAATAAAATTAAATTTATTGATTTCTATAAAATTTAATGTGTAAGCTTTAATCAGTTAATATCATCCATAAGGACAAAATTAAATTTACTTGAATATTAATCCAAAAATGATTTCTTAAAGGCAAAGCTGTACATACGTATAACCACCAAAGTGTAAGAGTGCCATCTATTGGTGAAGATATTAACTAACTCTAGAAGACACTAAGCCTTGCAAAACAAACTTTCAGTAATGGGCCCCTTATGTTGATTGTGTAAAATACGAAAGAAAGACAGAAACAAAATTGAGAAATGCAGTTTTGAAATTTTCTAGGATTAATAGAAGTTATGCTCTCCTAATAAAGTACATACAGTGTAATAATATTTTTAAATGAGGAAGAAATGAAACATGGGATATCAAATATCACTTTTTTGGTCGGTTGTGGGGCTTGAACTCTGGGCCTGGGTGCTGTCCCTGAGTTCTTCAGTTCAAGACAAGTGTTCTACCTCTTGAGCCACAGTGCCACTTCCAAATATCACATTTTATGTTCAGTATTATATAAAAGATGATAACCAGTACATTATGGGAAGAAAAACAAAAGATGATGTTCCTATTACTTCCTGTGTCCTAGGCCCTTTCCTTTCCCACTTCCTCTCCCCTCCTCCTCACCCTTCCCTTCCCTTCCCTTCCCTCTTCCCCTCCCCTCTTTGGTGCCAGTACAAGGCTTGAATTCAGGGTCTGAAAAGCCTTGGATTTTACTGCTCAAGGCTAGAACTGTACCATTTAGCCACATCTCATTCCCACCTTTTTGGTTAATTGAAGATATGCGTGACACAAGCTTTTATTTTATTTTTATTTATTTATTTATTTTTTGCCAGGGCTGGTTTCCAATCACGATCCTCAAATCAGATCTCAGCCTCCTGAGCTAGCTAGGATATACAGGCATGAGCCACTAGCCTCCTCTCCTACCCCCCCCCCCCCATTTATTTATTTATTTATTTGTTTGTTTTTTCCAGTCATGGGCCTGAACTCTGGGCCTGGGTGCTGTCCCTCAGCTCTTCAGCTCAAGGCTAGTGCTCTACCACTTGAGCCACAGTGCCACTTTTGGCTTTTTCTGCTTATGTGGGGCTGAGGAATCAAACCCAGAGCTTCATGCATACAAGGCAAGCACTCTACCACTAAGCCACCTTCCCAGACCCTGCATTTGTTTCTTAAGCAAGCATTTATTGTGTACTTTTCACTTATCATATAATGCTTGTTATGCTTGAAGCTGTATGTTTGCTAAAAAGGTCATATTTCAGTGTAGTTTCCCATTCAAAAATAAATTCTATCTTGGTTGGTGACTGAACTTTGCTCTGATTTTTGAAGTGGAGAAGTAAAGGCTAAACACTCAGAACCTGACCTCTAACCCCACACACAGCCTGTTCTGCACAGAGCTCTAAAACTCATAGGAACCTAGGATAAGGGCCCTTACTTCTGGGCTCTTGCTTCTTGTCCTGGGGTCCTGACTCCAGGTGATAAGAAGTACTGAACTTGGGCAGAGAAGCCATGAGGGCAGAGACCCAACAACCTGTAACATGTGAAATCAGAAACAGAACAAAATCATTATTAAAAATGGGGCCAAATATTAAAGGCAGAACGCCTCTGTAGAGAGAAACTCTAGGTCAAATGGCCAATAGTCAGCCTAAACCTTTTCCATCCTTGCTAGAAAGCAAAAGACCATCTCTCCCTCACTCAAGTTTACTAATCTGGCAGTTTACCACAAACTTTGCTGAAGCCACTGATGACCTTGAGGCTTATCAGCAGCTATGCTGAGTGGCTGTATTAATCAGCAGCTTATAATAAAAATCATTTCTGTAAAATAGACTGCCCTCACTTGAGGTTGTATTTTGACTTCCTTGTAATCCAAGGATATGTTTTGACTTTTTGTAATCAAGTATCAATAGTGCCAATAGCATCGATAGTATTGGTCATGTTGACCAAGTCAAGATTATGTTTTGCCTATGCTCTTGTGACTCAAGGCTGTTTTGCTTCTGTAACCTTGCTTGCTTGCTTTGGTAAACATCACCTACATGAAACTCCTTCCTATAAAAATCCCCCATGAAAAGCAAATGGGGGCTGTTCTCCAGCTACCACATGGCTTAATAAAAGGCTCCCAGCCAGTTTGACAGGGCTGGTCACTCCTTTTGCTGATCATGGGTTCGAGTCCCACCGGCTCCAGGAAGCTGGGATATTTCAAACCCACACCTGGGAGCTGGCTGGGAGAGTTTTGTGATTTTAATGAGCCCACTGCTGTTGTGCCCCCTTTTCTACCATCCTGCAACATCACCCCTCCCCTGCCAAGCAATTACGGAACAAGAAGCAACCTAGGAAGAATTTTTTAAAAGCTCAACCAAGAAAGCTTGTGTACTGAATTTCTAAGGTGAGGCGTAAAGCAAAATAGAAAGATCACACATCAGTGTATGAACTAGGCCTCTGAAGGAGTACATATACTCCATTGTAGAGTCACAAGGGATTTCATGCATTACTAATTGGACCTTTGTATTTACTGCTTTAAAAGAAGGCAGTTTTTCCTATGCTTTCCTCCCTGTTTCGGGACAAAAAGAAATGAGCAACTCCATTAATCTTATATCCCCGGACTCTGCCTCCCACATCAGTTTTCACTTCTGAACTGACGCCTTATTTAGCTTCAAGATTTCAGGAAGACTAGCTGCAAATCCTTCACTCTGAAGGAAATATTCAGCTTTGGACCTGAGTCCTCTGGGTGGAAGGTCCACAAGGTGCCAATGTGGGGGGCGGGGAGCTAAGGGAAGGATAGGGCATGTATTTCCTGGTAACAGAGCCCCACTGCCTAATGTGAAAGTACTCAGGGTTTTGCCTTATACCACTCACATTTTGTCTGCCTTTGCTTATACCAGTGCTTACACAAAACTCAGAAAATCTAGACTATAAAAATGTGTGAGGCTCCTTGTGAATCCTTGTGGGGAAAATAATTTGCCAGGGAGTGAAAGTTTTTTATAACAAATCCTTGGTGGTTTTCTCCAGAAGCTTGGTCTTAATTTGAAAGAAAACAGCCTAATTGGTAAAGTTCCTTAAATTCCTTTTTTCAGTTTTCAGTTCTAGAGATTTCCATTTCAAAGAAAATGGACAAATCAAACACCTGTCCAATTCCTCTCTGCTCTTAGACAAACATCCCCCAGGTTAGGGGAAGCCAGAAGAAACTGGATGGTTTTCAGAAGTAGCTACCACCCATGGCAAGGGGACACAAGTTTTGGTCACTTTACTGCCTGTGGTTGTCCAGTGTCTAGTGGTAGAACATGAGAGGATCCAGAATCCCAGAAGCACCTGTACCTAGCCTCTCCTATCTCCTCTCCACCCTCTACATACTTGGCTCTGCAGAGTCACCGTGTGCCAGCTACCCACACTTCTCCTGGGAGATAGTCCTGGTCCTCAGAAGATACCTAAAAGTGCTTGGTTCTGAAGGAGCTCTGCCTCTCAGAATAACTGTTCACCAGGAAGAGTCTCTCTCTCCTTGGTCCTCTTTCCCAGTCTCTTCTCCTCATTTTGAGGTTAGGACACAAGAAGACGAAACCAATTCTTCAGGTTGTCTTGTTTATATTTGCTATCTTCCTGGTTGGGTCACCACTGAGACTTTATTAACCTGGTGCTTCATAATTTATATAGGTTGGGGGGTCATGGTCAAGTTGGAATCAACTTTGGTAGTGTCCCTGGAATCCTCCATAGGCCACTAAATTACTTGATAAAGCTATAGTACTATAGTATTGGTACTAGTTATTGTTGAACTTATCAGAATAGGAATGAGTTTCACACTTTCTCATTCAGTTCTGACTCATCAGGTTCTATAAGAAATTCTGCTTTGTTTCTCTCCACACTTGGCTCAAGAAACATTTTACAACAGTAACTACTTCTTTGGGCTCTCAGGTAACCCCCAGGCACAAGTGGCATTTAGGCAAATGAAATCAAGAATAGCAAACTGGATTTTTAAATTTGATCAAGTTTTCATTAAGAGAAACGTCTCCACCTGGCATCAGCCACCATATTTGACAAATATTTATTTTCTAAATACTAATTTATTTCTTCATTCTAGGGGAGGGGGAGAGCCTCAGGACCTGTGGAGGCCAGTTGCTACCAGCTCAAGTGAGGTGTAGTTCCATCACCGTGGAACTTCCTACCTGCTTCATATCTACCACTAATCCAATACTGAAACATCTCAAGAATACCCATGGCCTCAGCTTCTAGTATCAAGAACGTGAAAGAGATAGTTACCTGACCCATTTGCATGAATCTGATGATTCACCCAATGAGCATCAAATGTGGACGCAGTTTCTGCCAATCATGTATGATGGCCTTCTCCAAGGAACTAAGGCAAAAGCAATCAGGGTTTCAGATGTTCAACTATCCCCTGTGTTGTGCCTCATTTAATATGCAGATTCTTCAGAACAACAGAGAGCTGACAAATGTAATTGAAGTCATCAAAATGGATGAGAAGATGCTGTGTGAGGAACATGGAGAGACGCCCCACCTATTCTGTGAGGATGAAGGTCAGCTTATCTGTTGGTGCTGTGAACAGTCAGAGCAATCACCAAGGGCATGCCAATGTGCTTGTAGGGGGCATATACCAAGGATACAAGGTGAGTTGGCATGTCCAGGGTCTTGGCAAATACCTGCTTTCATGATTCTTGCAAGAGAGCGTGATGCCTAGCCTGAAGCCTAAGGTTATGAACGTGAAATACAACTTTCATCATAAGTAATGGCTGGTAGTAAAAATTAGGTTTTGATGTGTTTTTGCTGACTCAAGACCATAGCGTTCATCTTGACAGGTAGTCAGACATTTTTCCCTTCTTTGCATGTCATGAGTAATTTCTCTTTGCTTTATTATATGTTGTCCCCAAACCAAACATTTGAATTCCCAAATGCTGGAGACTCATACCTGTAATCCTAGCAACTCAGGAGACTGGGATCTGAGGATCATGGTTCAAAGCTGGCCAGGGCAGGAAAGTCCATATAAGTCTTATCTCCAATTAACCAACAAAAAGCCAGAGGTGAAGCAGTGGCCTCAAGTAGTAGAGCACCAGGCTTGAGCAAAAAAGCTAAGAGATAGGCCTTGAGTTCAAGCACTAGTACTGGCACCAAGCGAAAAAAAAGAGAAATGATTTTGGGAAATAAATGACAGCTTGACTAGGACACTGGTTCTTTGTAATTTGTTTGTTGATGCTATTTTTCAAAATGTTTCAGGACTACCTTTCTTAATGAACTCTGTCTAATAATTTCAGCTGTCATTCTAGTCTTTCCTTTCTGATTTACCCAGAAGACCTATAGTAGTTGATGTGTGATTGATTAACCGTTGATTTATTATTATGTTAGGTTAACCACTTAACCAATTTTGTAAGATCTTCTTTTAGATGATTATCATATTGTATTGCAACTTTACCTTGGCATAGCTTTCATCAATTATATGGCTCAGACACTGGGTTGGTGAAGACTAGAAAACCATTTCCACTCCCTACTAGGCCTCATTTTCTACAGTACAGATGATGTTAAGTGATAAAGCATCACTTGTTCAGAGTTGCAGAGATCATCAATATGTTATTAAACACACAACACTCTGCCTCTTAGCATGCTCCTTGGGAAATTTTTTTAAGAACTCGATAAGTGTTTATTGCAAATTTAATATAACTTGAAGTTCAGGGATTGCTATGAGGTAACAAAAAACTTAATTGCTTGAACTTATCCAATTTTTCATTCAGGAAAAACTAAAGAAAGCAATGGCTAACTTGAGTCAACTCCAAGAGGAATGTAGGAATCAAAAGATATTCATGACAATGCAAATAACTGACTGGAGGGTAAGAATCTGAACTCACAGATCTCAAGATATTTTCCATTCTGAAGTTTAGGCACAGAGAATGATTGGAACAAAGTACATGGATGGCTGTTTGTCAAAATGCCACACCAGATAGATGAAACCCAAGGTGGAATGGGGTTGGGGGACCATTGATCTTCTACGATGGTTCATGTCTGTGAGATTTCTTCACCAAACCCTTCAATCTTCCCAATAGTAATGGCTGGGGTTCTTCATAACTCATTTTGGAAAAGCAGAACTGTTATGTCCAATCCCTTAGAACTAGACTTACTGATCTTCACATTTTAAATGCATCAACCTAGTATGTAGGCATCAGCTTTCTTACCTGCTTATATATATACATATATATATATATATACACCATAGTGCAGCATCTAACTCTCAGCCTTTTGGGATCCGAAACTAACCTTAGAGAGCATTCAGAAAGCATGAACAGGTTCAGGTTGATGAGGCCAGAAAAAGAAACCTAAGTGATTTACATAGAACCTCAATGTAGACCTATTCACTTGTAACTGCAAATTTTCAATCAGCCTCCAGATTGTTATTCCTCTGTGCAAACACATATGTAAGCCATTAGCTTATACTCAAAATCCGTGGGTCAGTGAGCTGTTCTGCCTCTGACAGAGACCCTTTCTTTTATAGTGGATGTTGAACTCAAGCTTCTAGAGGATACTTTTACTTTTCTCTCCTTCTTTCTGAGATATTGGGTAGAAGGCCTTGATTAAAACTTATGTGAAGGACTGAGAAGGTGGCTCAGTGCTAGAGTGCTTGCCTTGCATGCATGAGGCCCTGGGTTCGATTCCTCAGCACCACATAAACAGAAAAAGCTGGAAATGGTGCTGTGGCTCAAGTAGTAGAACACTAGCCTTGAGCTGAATTGCTGAGGGACAGCATCCAGGCCCAGAGTTCAGGCCCCATGACCAACAAAAAACAAAAAACAAACATTATGTGAAGACCCATCAACTCAAGGGCTTAAAACTGCACTTGTCTCCTATAAAAAAATTTACTCATGGAAATTACAGTTCTATATCTTCCCAAGTGAACTCTCAGTCCAATAAGATACTTCATTTTTGGTTATCTTATACATAAAGAAGATTGAGAGGACTCTCCTTTACCAAGAATCAAGAATTCTTTTATCATTATGGTTCTCCTATTACCTATTACCTATTGTTACCTATTAACAATGTTCTTTATCTATTACTTTAAGAAATCCCCTCAGACTCAGAAATACCTTCTCACATCTCAAATAGAAATTCTATTAGTATGAGTGTGAGACTTTGTATTCCTAGTAGTCTAGCCTGCCCTCAAACTCTCAATCCTCCTATCTCAGGTTTTCCAGTGCTTGGATTATAGGTATATGGTATTATGACAGTATGAAAACTAGCTTTGATCATGATAATGGATAACATATTCAAACCTACCCTTAGTTTGGTGATTAAATCACCTATTATTCCAGGCCCAACTCCTTCCCAGATCTTGGCTGAAAAAGAAGAAAATCTATCAACTACAGAAAATGAGAGGCAATCTTCCTCACATATAAATGCCAGCAGGAAACTGGCACTTGGGAGATTCTTTCAGCTGAAGTAACTTACAAGAAAATTGTGTCACAGTGGCTGATCAGGCATATTGTCTTTGTGTGAGCTAAAATATATATAACACAAGATATGCTTTTTATCGACTATAAATATAGAGGTCAGAGGCATTGAGATGTTCACATTCAGCATCACTATAGGTATCTTCCATTGCATTAGCTTCTAAAATGACACTGTCCCCATTAAACAATATCCTTTTCTCCCAGTACCTGAAATCCCTGTAACTGCCTTCTGTAATTATGAATTTAACTACTGCTAGTACCTACAGTATTTATTCCCTATTTTCTATCATTTTATTAGCAGATTGTTATTAAAGTTCATCCTTGTTGTAGCCTGAGTCAGACTTTCATTCTTTAAGGCAGAGAAATGTTTCATTCTCTATACCATATTTTGTTTTTCCATGCATATAAACATGGATATTTGGTTTGTTCCTGTACTTTCATCTGCAGTTTTGACTCTAGAGACAAAGAAACATAAAGAGACAAAAAAATCAAGTCTGACTTCAAGAATCTCCGGAGCTTTCTGCATGAGGAAGAAAAATCTTACATCTGGAAGCTGGAGAAAGAAGAAGAGCAGATGTTGAAGAGAATGAGGGACAGCAAGGCCAGTCTGGAGCAGAAGAGCAGTGAACTCCAGAGCCATATCCTAGAGCTGGAGGCAAAATGTCAAGGCTCAGTCCAGAATATGCTTCAGGTGAGGCTGTGGCCTTAAAGCAGACAAAGAAGGTATGTGTCACTGGCCTGGTGAGAGAATGGTAAGGAAGCATGGGAGGATTGTGAAGGCAAGCCTCCACCCAAATGGCACATTAGACTGGGGAAGTAAGGTAATGTTCTTTTGGATGCTACATTAGTTTCACCAAGATAGCCTCCACTAGACTATACAATAATTTCTGTTCATTATGCAGATGTACAGTAGCCAGATGGAACCCTGGGCTAACTCCAGCCCCTGTTTTCCCCTTGACCCATGCACTCAGATTTCTTTTTTTTGGGGGTGGGGGGTCGGGTCGTGGGGCCTGAACTCTGGGCCTGGGCGCTCGCTGTCCCTCAGCTCTTCAGCTCAAGGCTAGCTCTACCACTTGAGCCACAGCACCACTTCCAGTTTTCTGGTGGTTAATTGGAGATAAGGACTTTCTCAAGGACTTTCCTGCCTGGGCTAGCTTTGAACCACAATCCTCAAATCTCAGCCTTCTGAGTAGCTAGGATTACAGGTGTGAGGCACCAGCACCTGGCAGGAAGACACTACTTTGAAGTGGATGTTGGAGAAGGAACTGGTTGGGATTTAGGAGTTTCTTTGGAAAAAAAAATGTACAGAGGGGCATTAACATGAATCTTAACCCTCAATTTGGATTCTGGATGATCAGGCTGCACAAGGAGAATAGCTATGTGGTACTTACTCTACAGCAACTTCTCTTTATCTGAATGAGCAGCTCCTAGTGGTAAGTTTTTCTAGACTATGAGGTAGGAGTTGTATGTTTTTATAGCATGACTACTGGTTCCCCTATCTTTACCTTCCCAAAGGCTTCTTTCTCTGATATTCTCCTGTCATTTTTCCAGCTTTATCAAAATTACCATTTGTTCCTGCCTCCTCCTGATTAATAAGGAAAGGAACTAAGTCTTTTTCTTTGTTCAACCAACAGGAAAAATGTGTAAATCCCATCAAGGCAGGTATTGGGTCCATTTTCTTCACTTTTATTCTTCTAGTACCTAGATTAGTGGCTGCTATTTTAAGATTTTAAATATTTATTTCATAAATGTATATTGAACTAATAAATATGAAGAGTGAAAGGCTGTCTCAGTGATGGTCATCCTCAATGAGGGGAAAGCATTGTCCTCTGTATGTTTCTTTAGAGGATTTGGCACTTAGGTTTTCAATAGTGGTTGGATGTTGAGTAGGGTAATGCCAATAGCTAGATTATCTGGATCCTCTCACTTTGTTTGATTCCATTTGAACTCCTGTGTAGGAGATGAAAGAAAGCAATCCTCTTTCAGTTGAACAAAAGAGCAGGAAAGTCAAAACAGTAGTGAGTCTTCCAACCACATATACTGAGTCAATTAAGTCCTAAGTTCTTCACTGTTTCTTGTTCTGGAAAAAATGAAAGGAAAAATATGGTGAAAGCAACATTGAGAAAGCTTTTTAGGACACAGGGTTTATACAGGTACTAGCTATTCCCTGATAGTGGTGCATCCATCTTTTACCTCTAGTTAGCTGGAACAATGGTGTCACCAGATTGAGTTTCCAAATTGTGATAGCTTGTTGTTTCCTGTCCTGAAATATAGCTTGCTTGAAAAGCCAAAGGCTGAATACTGACAAGCACACACTTCTAGCTGCCAACCATCAAATCACATATATTCCCAACTACTGCCTATGGATGGCTCTGGAGAGCTCCATCTGCTCTGATGTCACACTGACACTTGAGATGACCTTGAGTTATTACCCGAAGGCACCATGAAAAATAATTATAACTATTCAGGACCAAAAGAGTTGGCATTCTGATTCCTGAAAATCTTCCTTTGCAATTAACAGGTTTGATGACAGCATACATAACTTATGTCTTCATATCCTATACCAAATAAAAATCCAGATTTCAGACCTGCTTGGGGAATAGGTGCTTGTATAGAATGAGGATTACCTTTTGAGTATAAGATTACAGGCATGGACCTGTAATCCTAATTACTCAGGACGTTGGTATCTAGGATGCTGGTTCCAGCTGGACAAAGCCAAGAAATATCTCCAATTAGCAAAATTCTGGAAGTACAGATGTGGCTTAAGGGGTCAAGCCTTGAGGCCCTGAGTCCAAACTCCAGTACTAGTACACAGACATACATGGAAAAACCCCTAAAGTCACTAACAATGGAACAATATATTGATTCTAAAGTCTTAAGGTGTATATCAGGAGTTTATACCTCGTGTGTATGTGTGTGTGTGTGTGTGTGTGTGTGTGTGTGTGTGTGTGTGTGTGTATGTGTGTGTGTATAGCAATCCTGGGGTTTGAACTCAGGGCCTGGGTAATGTCCCTGAGCTTTTCTGCTCAAAGCAAAATGCTCTACCACTTGAGCCACTTGCAGCTTTTTTTTTGGTAGTAGTTCATTGGAGATAAGAGTCTGATGGGCTTTCCTGCCTGGGCTGGCTTCAAAGCATGATCTTCAGATCTCAGGCTCCTGCATAGCTAGGATTACAGTTGTGAGCCACCAGCACCTAGCTGCTTACAGTTTTTAAAAGTTTTTTTTTTAGTATTAGTTGTATGGGGGAGGCTTCACTGTGACATGTCCATAGATATACATACTGAGCCATAAAAAATGAAATTTTTTTAGATTTTTTAAAAGTCTTACTGTAGATAATTGAATTTCTGAGACATGATATGCAACACAATAGCAACAGCATAAAAAATCTTATTCTTGGGCCTATACTGGTTAACTTTAAGCTTATGAGTAGATATTGGATGAATACTTTGAAAATAGAGAAGAAGAATCCAAGATAACTCAAATTTTGATTATTTTTCTTTTTTTCCTAGTAGCTAAATTTTCAGTGAAAGCGTAGAGAATAAATTAATATGTGCACAAATCCTGTTATAATATCTAATTCTTATTCAATAGCATTTATTGTCCCAATATTGTATATGCAGGTGTTTATTTCTGTCTGGTGCTGAGGATCAAAGAGTAGCAAGTGCTTTACCACTGAACTACATCTCAGCCCCCCCCCCAAACATGTATTTTACATGCAAAAGTAAAGATGTTTATTTGTTACATAAACTTTTATTTTTGGCAGTCAAAAAAGGAGATAAAGCTCTCTTGTTTGATGGATATTTGTATTCTGTTTATATACTCTTCTATCATTTGCTTCTGTTCCATCTTAAAGTTCAATTTTCCATATCACTTCCTACTTTTCTGATTGCCTGGGAATACTGATTCTAAGCTGCCTGAACCTGTATCTTCTGAATTACAATTCTAAAGTTCCAGATAGTTCTTTTATTTTTACAGTTTATGAATTTGAATTGACAGTGTCTCAGCTAGCTTCCATTATAGCATCTTCCAACTACCAATTCTACCTGGGCCACACATTAGCACCAACTTTGTCTCTGGCTACAACTAAGAGTTCTGACAAACATTTAAGGGTGGCAAGCTAAAAATCAGGTTTTCCTAATTAAAAAAACAAACAGGGAGAAAAGACATTGCATTAGACAGCTAACAATCTCCACTCTGTTCAGATATGTAAACTGTCTTCATTAATGGACTGAAGAAACAAAAGCCTTCACACTCACATAAGAACTTAAAAAGAGAGCTGAGAGTGATATGTACATGCTTGTAATCCAGCTATTCAGGAAGCAAAGAGGGGAGAACAGGCTAGCCTTGACAAAGACTGACTCTTAACTGAAAAACTAAAAAAGGGCTGGGTGCATGATGTCTCAAGTGTAGAGAACTTGCCTAGCTTGTGCAATGCTGGGAGTACAAGCTCCAGGATCCACCAAATAAAAAAATTAAAATAAATTTAATCCATATTGTAAGTATCTCAGCTTGGGGTACTATAGCAAAATATAGATAGTGACTTACACAACTGAAGTTTCTTGAATCTAGGAAGACAGATACAACTTCTAGGTGATTTGGCACCTGGTTTGAGGATGACTGTCTTCTTCCTCAAAACCCCATCTCGAGGAGCCCATTCTACATAAACTGAACTAACCTAATTACTTCTCAAAGGCCTCACCTGCAAATACTTCACCTGGTCATCGTAAGTGTGTTTGTCTGATCCACCTTCCCTCTCGTCAGCATATATTTCTTTTTTTTTTTTTGTCTTTTCTTTCTTTTTTTTTGGTACTGGGGAATCGAACCCAGGACGTTGCACTTGCTAGGCAAGCGCTTTGCCACTGAGCTACATCCCAGCCCCTCGTCAGCATATATTTCTTAACAGAAATATCTCCTCTTAAAGCATCCTTCTTACGGGTTGGCCCTACTGGAAACGATCTCTGAGGAGTGGGGGGTTTTGTTCTACTGGACAAACTTACACTCACTCTCAGGGATTGGCATTCCTGGAGAGGATAGCAGGGAAGAAGTAGCTAACACCTATGGGAAACGTAGTGCTTGAGTGACCCAGTGGCTCCCGTCCTTTGCCATAAGGGCTGGTGCTCAGTGATGCACCTGGCGAGTTGCTCCATCCATCCTTCCAATCTGTTCATTATTTGTGTTTGTTTTTTCTTTGAGCAAGTACATGAGAAAGGCTCACAGAAGTGGAGGCAAAGTAAAACGATCTCACGTCCTGGTTGAGTGCCAGCGGGGGGGGGGGGGGAGGGAGGAGAGCGAGGAGAGAGAGAAAGAGAGAGGAAAAAGAAAAAGAGAAAGAAAAGAGCGCACGCGACCGAGAAGGCAGGCGTTCCTTCACTTTCCCCTCCGTGAAAGGACCAACCCGAGAGCGCAAGGCGCGAGCGCGTTCATTGGCCCAAAGTCCCGCGGCCCCGCCTCCCGCGATAGTTTCACTTCGGCGCTGCTGTCTGGCGGTAGGTTGGTCCGACTTCAGGAAGGGGCAGCCTGAGGGGGAAGCTGGGGACAACTTGCTGCCCCTCGCCCGCCGTACAGGTGAAAGGTCACGCGTGGGGAGGGGGCGGGGGAAGCTTGCCGCCCCTCGCCTGCCGTGCAGGTGAAAGGTCGTGCGTAGTGGGGGGGGGGGATCGGGGGAGGCCGCTCCGCGTGGGCCGTGGGTGCGTGGAAGGGCGGAGAGCCAGTCCCCGCCTCGACCGCGGAACTTTCTGGTTCGCGACCCCGCCGAACCCTCCCCTCCCTTCCTCGGATTTCCCCGGGCTCTCCGGAGTCCTCCCGCCTCCTACGCGCAGGCTCGGGCTGGAAGGAGCTTGCGGCCGGGGACCGTCCCGCGAGGCGCCTCCCAAGAGGGGTGAGGGGGCCTTGTGCCCGGGAGGGGGCGCTCGAGCGTCCCGCTTACGGAGTGATAAACCGCCCGGAGCTGAGGCTTTACAAGAATCGAAGGCCCTGGTCGGTTATGAGAATGTGATTAGAATTCCGTGTGTGTGTGTTGGACATGAGATCTCGTCTCACCGGGCGGTTTTGGCAGAGCTGGTTTCGAACCATGATCCTCAGCTCTCAAGCCTCCAGAATAGCTAACATTCCGTTTGGCTGGCACCCAGCGAATTCCCGTTTTCAGTTCTCCGCACTGCCATTTCAAAAGAAAAAATCACTGGCCACATTTCCCCCAGACCCAATGTCTGGGGTGGGATGAGTGGAGGAGGGGGAGATGGAAATAACTCCTCCACTGCCTCTGGTTGCCAGGTGCCCAGTGGTGGACCGTGATGAGGCCCAGCACCTGCATCCCACCTAGGCCCAACCTCCCCTTCCTTCCTTCCCACCTTTCTTATATCTGAGGCTCTCCAAGGTGCTGGGCTTATTCTGGGAGGTAGTCCTGTCCTTAGAAGACACATACAACTGCCTAATTCTGCTAAAACAGGATCCCAGAATAAGTGCTCACTAGAAACAGTGTCCCCTCCTCCGTGGTCCTCTTTCTAAATCTCTTTCCCCCTGCAGTTCAGGCAGGGTTGGGACACAAGAAGACCAAACCAGTTCTTCTGGTTGTCTTGGTTATTTTCACTATTCTCCTGGTTAGGTCACCACTGAGACTTTATGAACCCCTTATCTTGTGATCTATGTAGGTTGGGAATCATGGTCAAGTTGGAGTCAAATTGGTAGTCTCACTGGAATCCTACATCGACCCCTCAGTTACTTGAGTGTTTTTACCCATGATAAAGCTATAGGTTTGGTACTAATTATTTTTGAACTTTGTAGAATTAGGAATGTGTTTCACCCTTCATGACTGAGGCTTTAAGGCTTTGAAGCTTTTGGTGGTGGTGGTGGTGGTGGTGGTGGTGATAGTGATGGTACAAGGGTTTGAATTCAAAGCTTTGGGCTTCTTACTAAGTAAGTGTGCTTATGGATTAGCCACACCTCCTGCCCTGAATTATGCTGGCTATTTCAGAGGATTTTGCTTCCTCCTTAGGTGTTTATCAGAATGCAATTCACATTTAGACTTCCTGCTAGTTAGCATGTTCCACCATGGGTCCATTTCTTCATTAAGAAGGGATCTTGGGCTGGGAAGGTGGCTCAGTGGTAGAGTGCTTGCCTTGCATGCGTGAGGCCCTGGGTTTGATTCCTCAGCTCCACATAAGCAGAAAAAGCCAGAAGTGGTGCTGTGGCTCAAGTGGTAGAGCTCTAGCCTTAAGCTGAAGAGCTGAGGGATGGTCCGTGCCAGAGTTCAGGCCCCACTACTGACAAGGGATCTTGAAGCCAGTGCTAGAGGCTCACACCTGTAATCCCAGCTACTCAGGAGGCTGAGATCTGAGGATCCTGGGTCAAAGCTAGCGTAGGCAGAAAAGTCTGTGAGTTTTTTCAATTAACCAGCAAAAACCTGGAAGTGGAAGTATGGCTCAAGTGGTAGAGCTCAGAGATAGCACCCAGGCCCTGAGTTCAAGGCCTCAGGACCAGCACCAAAAAAGAGAATCTTGAGAATTTTTTTTTTTTCTACCAAGCCTGGCATCAAAACAGTCTGTTTTTTTTTTTTTCTACCAAGGCTGGCATCAAAACAATCAATCCCAATACTGTCAGGCTTTCCTGTAGCTAGGAATGGGCTTGAGCAACAGTCACCAGGCCGTCACTGAGTTCTTGATCTTGCTTCAGCTTCAGTGAGGAACTCTGCCTTCTAATCTCAGCACTTGGCTCAGGAGAACATTCTACAAGGATGGAAAGTTCTATGTCAGGGCTCTCATTAGTCATTAGCCACATGTGGCTTTTAGGTAAATAAAATCAAGAGTGACAACATGGATTTTAAAACTATTAAGTTTTCAGTGAGCTAAATATAAGTAGCCTCACATGAAAATGGTTCCTCTGTTAAACCATCAAGATATTTATACATCATCTAAATTCCAATCTTTCCAGAGAGAAATCTTCAAGGCTTTTGGAGGCCATAATTCACAGGATCCAACACTGTGGAAATTCTTCCTGCTTCATCTATATCTCTAGAGGTAATATTGGAACTTCTTAAGAAGTGCCATGGCCTCAGCTTCTAGCACCAAGAAGATGAGAGACATAGCCACGTGCCCCATCTGTATGAACCTGATGACTCATCCAGTGAGCATCAAATGTGGACATAACTTCTGCCAATTGTGCATAATAGAATTCTTTAACAGAGTACGCCTGTTGAATCCAGCAATGACAAAATTGGACTGCCCTCTCTGTCGGGGCCTGTTTGATAAAAACAGCTTCCGGCCCAACAAGGAGCTGGAAAACATGATTGAAGTCATCAAGGAGATGGAAGAGATAGACCAGCAGATGCTGTGCAAGGAACATGGAGAGAAGCTTCACCTGTTCTGTGAAGATGAAGGCCAGCTCATTTGCTGGCGCTGTGAACGGTCACAGCACCAAGGGCATGCCACAGCTCTTTTGGAAGAAGTATACCAGGGCTACAAGGTGAGTGAATTTCTGGGACTTTTCTAGGTACCTTCTCTCATGCTTCTTACAGACCAGAGAGCAGCGGATTTGTTCCACTGTGCCCTTACACCATGATGTTCAGTCTTACAGGCTCAGAAATAACAGATCCAGTTCATTATGCACCAGACATGTCTGAAACCATGAGCCAAAATAAATCCTTTGTTTAAATTGTTTGTCTCAGATATTTGTGACTGGAAGTGGTGCTGTAGCTCAAGTGGTAGAGTGCTTGCCTTGGGCTGAAGAGCTGAGGGACAGCACCCAGGCCCAGAGTTCAAGCCCCAGGACCGACAAAAAAAAAAGAAGATATTCAGATATTTGTGACAAAAGGCTGATTAATACAGAAACATTCTCACTGAGAGGGGAAAAGGGCTTCAAACAAGATTCCAGGAGAGTCCAAGTGTGCTAGTCAGCTTTTTGTTCCTGTGGCTAAATGCCTTAGAAAAATTGTGAGGACAGGTTTAATTAATTAATTAATTGATTTGCTTATCTATAGTTTTGTGCTGATACTATGACTTAAACTTAGCAGTGTCCCTTGGTGACACTTTGGCAGTGTTCCTTGGGTTTCTTTTCCCCCTCAAGGTTGGTGTTCTACCACTTGATCCACAGCTTCACTTAAGGCTTTTTTGGTGTATGTGTATGGTTAATTGGAGATAAGAGTCAGACTTTCCCACCTGGGCTGGCTTTGAAGTGCAATTTTCAGATCTCAGCCTCCTAAGTACCCAGCGTTATAGGCATGCTATTGGTACCTGGCAAACACAGGTTTATTTTAGCTCTTAGTTTCAGAGGTTTCAGTCTTAAGAGTGGTTTGTTCAACTATTTTGGGCCTGAGGTGTGACAGAATTTCATGGCCACAGGAGCATGTGGTCATGAAGGGGGTTGCTCACCTTAGAAGCTTAGAAGCAATGAGAGGAGGGTCCCCAAGGGCATGCCTCAAAGACCCACTCCTTTCAGCTAGGTTTTTGTCACTTCTAAGTTTTTGTCACTTTCAAATAGTCGCTCTAAATTATGAATCTATCATGAACTAAACCATTTTTAGGTCAGAGCTATTATGATCCAATCTGTTCTTTAGTATTCTACCTGTGAACATTGTGTGGGGACTAAGACTTCCACATAGGCTTCAGGAAACATTTCACATCCAAACCATAACACAAAGATTTTGAAATTATGGGTTGTAGAGGGTAAAAGGGAAGAGGACGCTTTGGGCAAGTCATAGGTTTCTTTTTGTTACTAGTTCATGGTCTTGGAGCTCATCTCACAGAAACACTAATATTCGAGAAACAGTGTTGAGGAAGAAAGGCTTTATTTAGTAGCTAAATAATGGAGCTTTTCAATTTCAGTGGAGTTGAAGGGTTACAGATACAGAATAGGAATTATTGGGGAGACAGGTTGGCTAATAGAAGGAATGAATATTCATGTCTTTTCGGGAAAGAGGCAGAGATTTTCCAGGATCTTAGATGTCACTCCTTTTTCATGTGTTTCCAGTAATGGTGGCTGGTAGTGGTCTTTATCCATGAAGAGGGGAAGAGGTCTGTAACCCTGTGTTGTAGTTCAGGACAAGGTATTTCTCAGATGATCTACAAAGGTTAATAAGGCAACAAAAGACATCCACATAATATGAAGACAGAGATGTTAAATATTTTCATCTTGTTTGGGGTCACCTGTTATACATTTTCAGGCCCAAATGAAGTCAGTGTTTTCAATAAAAGCAGCCTTTGGGCCCCTGAGAAGTAGTCTGTGCAACTGTTATACCCCACATTGCAAAGGCTTTGCTACCACTACCAGGAAAGTAATAAAGTACTGCCCAACTATGTGACCTCCAACATTGAAGAGGTCGTGATCAAGTCAACTTACTTTAAGTCAATTAAGAGCAAGGAAAGCTTTGGCTTTCTGGAGAGCTTCTAAAGGCAGGAACTCTTTACAATGGCAAGTTGGAAACAGCAGAGCCAATCCTGCTGTGTCATTCTCACTGCCCTGCTTGATGTGAGGGAAATGTGCTCAGTATGGGTTTCTTGTTCTGTCCTCTGTAAAGCAGCATTGTTTCTTTTGAAGGTCCCAAGTCTTTCATAAGGATCTTTCAGTCCTGATCACCCCTCAGCACATGAGGCTCTTCTTTGACTCCTTAACTAATGAGGGTGTTCCCATTTATAGTACTTTTCCGCAAAATAATAAGGAACAACACAGGGTAATTGTTTAAGCCTCAATACCAGACTTCATAGCTTCAGTTTAAGTTCTGGCACTTTTTAGTATTGATATTGGGTCAAGTTAATTAAAATATTCATGTCTTGCTCCATCCCACTGTAAATGGGGGTAATAGCAGTCTTCTGCCTTCCTAACACACATACCTGAAGTTGTAAATGCTTTAAGGATATTACAGTGTACAAAGCATTAAGTAATTTTACACAGAGCCTTTTACTGAGAATGCTTGGAAATTAATGAGTATACTTGTGCTTGTAGAAGACAGGAGCCAGTTCTTTTACCTTTGACCACAATGAGAACTTTGCAGTAGCTTCAAGTTACTCAATGGGCATATAAATATAAATATCCTAGAAGCTTGATGAGTATATTGAGTCCTTTCTAATTGGTTTCTTAATACCATTCTTCAGAACTTGTGACAACTCTTCTTTATGATTTTTTTTTTTGGGGGGGGGGTCTGGTCGTGGGCCTGAACTCTGGGCCTGGGCACTGTCCCTCAGCTCTTCAGCTCAAGGCTAGTGCTCTACCACTTGAGCCACAGCGCCACAGCTTTTTTTTTTCCGGCTTATGTGGTGCTGAGGAATTGAACTCAGGGCCTCATGCATGCAAGTCAAGTGCTCTACCACTGAGTCACCTTCCCAGCCCCATGAATTCTTATAAATTAAGGAAAGTAGCCAAATAATGGAGCTTTTCAACTTCATTGGAAGTTTCATACTCACCTTTAATTTTTGACTTAAAAAGTCCCTTGTATACCCCCACCCCTCCCCTCCCCACACCTGATATTATGTTTGGGTCAACATATTATTTCATAAAATATCCCCCTTTGGTGGTATCATATTCTATGGATGCTTTTCTATGGTAAGACTGCCATAGATAGGACTCAGGCCCTGGATCAGCAGATGAAACTGGATCATAGCTTTCCTACCTATCTTTTATAGCTCTTTGGAGATACCACTCAATCTCTCTCTAAGTCCTATTTTCTACATCACCGAAATGATTTCACATACCACCTGTTCAGAGATGTATAGATGATCTGTGTGTAACCATATATAGCCATCAACATGCTTCTTGGGAAATTGTTAAGAACTCAGTAAGTGTTTCCTGTGATTTTAATATATCTTGGAATGCTGGGATTCCTATTAGGTAGATAATAAAAAGTCTAATTGCTTAAACTTAACTCACCCAATATTTTCATTCAGGAAAAGCTCCAGAAAGCTATGGTTAACTTGAATCAACTCCAAGAGGAATGTATGAAACACAAAATGTTCTTGACATTGCAGATGGATGACTGGAAGGTAATGAGCATGCAATGTATTGTGAAGTTTAGGCATAGAGGATGATTGGGATTAAGCACATTGATGGTTGATTGCCACAACACCACACCAGACAGAGAGATGAAACCCATAGTAAAAGCATTGATTTTATGCAGTGGTTGGGTGTGACTGAGATTTTCCCACCAATTCCTTCAATCTCCCAATAGTAAGGGCTGTGATTCTTCATACCTCATTCAAGAAAAGCTAAACTGGTATATAGAATTCGCTGGTACTAGCCTTACTGGGTTTCACATGTCAACCTGATAAGCTTACATCATTCTTAATTTGTTAACGTTATCATGGTACAGAGTTGGGCTCTCAACCTTACAGGGTCAGAAACCAGCCTATGAGAACATAGAAGGAAATCTATTTGATTTATAAGGAGCATAGTAGCTACTGCACATACAGTATGATTTTAGACAGTTCCCATGACTGAATGTAGAGCCTGTCCACAGTGTCCAAGGAACACCTTCACAGAAAATGTATGCTATTAACTTGCAGTCAGATTCCTTATTGTGCCTTTCAAGGGATCCTGTCCAACCTTACCTTTTTTATTTTTTGGTCAGTCGTGGGGCTTGAACTCTGGGCCTGGGGACTGTTCCTGTGCTCTTTCAGCTCAAAGCAAGTGCTCTACCGCTTGAGCCACAGTGCCACTTCTGGTTTTCTAGTGGTTTATTGGAGATAAAGAGTCTCACGGACTTTCCTGCCCGGGTTGGCTTTGAACCTCAATCCTCAAATCTCAGCCTTCTGAGTAGCTAGGATTACAGGTGTGAACCACCAGCGCCCGCTAACCTTACCTCTTTTATATGTAGATTTTAAACTTGAGTTGGAAGGGGAAGCTCTTTCTTCCCTCAATTCTGGATTTGAGGCCCTGAGAAGACTTTGGTTATATTTAACATATGAAAAGCCTATCATATACTGTCTAGATCTGTACTTGTCTCCTGTCTAAAACATTCACTTTCCTAAAGTCCGCAGTTGCACTATCACAAAATCATGGTCAGTAAAATACTGCATGATTTGGGAAGCACTCTGGGAAATTGCAATTTAATATCTTGAGTATGAGCCAAATATCATGAAATCCATTTCTTTATATTTTAGTTGGAAAAACTGGTCATCCCTGTTTGACATAATCTCACAATTTGGGGCAGAAACTGCCATGATAATATACCAGAGGTCCTTGGATTAGGGCAAGAACATAAACAAAATGTTTATGGATCATAAACATCAAACTAATCAAGGACTAATCATATACTAATCAATACTGAGACTGTTAACCATTTCCCTAGGACAAGGGTGTAGTTATAATTGCCCTCCAGGAGTGACTATTAAGGAGAGATGATTAGTTACCACTCCCTCTCTGCTTGGTTGGCCATCACTCCCAGCAAAGATTACTGCCCAGAGTAAAGGAAAAACATAATCAAGGAATGGTGGGATGTCTGAAGAACAGCTCTTCCAGAATCACCCACTGCTCTGTAAATTACCCCAAATAAAACTCATTCACGTGGAAAGATGGGCTTATTCAGGTTATTCTTTGCTTTGTGGACATGGTTCCCACTCACAGGAATGTGCTTCCTTTCAGTCTCCATGGGAAACTCACACAGCAACGGGGATGATGAGCAGGACCATAAGCTGTGGGTGAATGTTTCTCACTTAACTGTAACCAAGTATACCACATCAGTACTCTGTAAAAACTTTCCTCCTACCAGTCTGTTTGTCTTAAAATCCACTCAGTGTTTTTTGCCAGCTTCTGCTTAAAAAAAAAAATTCCCTCAGACTGAGATACCATCTTATATCCCAAATGAGTAAGAAAATTGTTCATATATGAAAAATGTCCATATTTGAGCCTGACCCAAATGTCATGATTAGATTATCTAACACTCCCGTCCCACTTTCTAATATCTTGGTTCAAAAGAAAAAAAAAAAATCACATGAACATAGAGAATCAGAAAGATTCTTGCTCGGTGCCAGCAAGAAACTTGGGAATTCTTCCACATGAAGTTAATACCTTAGAACATCCTTTTTTGTTTCTGTGTGTGACAAAATGTACATAACACAAATTTTGCAATAGTTTTTGTGCCAGTACTGGAGCTTGAACTTAGGACCTAAATCCACTATACAACTTGAGCCATAGCTCTTCTTCTAGATTTTTTTGGGGGAGGGGGATGCTGCTTAATTGGAGATAAGTCTCAATGAACTTTCCTGCCTGGGCTGGCTTTGAACCTCAGTCTTCAGATTTCAGCCTCCTGAATTGGATGACAGGTATCAGCTACCAGTGCTTGGATAATTTGCCACCTTAGTTATTTTAATTTATACTTCAGGGGCATTAAGTATTTGTGTATTGCTCCGCATTGCCATGGCCATCTCCATTATGTTATACATCTTCCAAACTGAAATCCTGTTTCCACTAAACATGAATTTTCCCGTATTTCTTTTTTCCCCTAATACCTGTAACAACTGTATTGTTTTCTGTGACGATGAATTCAACTATTACTAGTACTTTATACAAGTAAGAACTTGAAATATCTATTCTCTATTTTCTCTCTTCTTTCACTTAGCAGCATATCATCAAGGTTCATCCTTGTAGCATGGGTCATTCTTAAGATTGAATATCCATTTTATGCGCCATATTTTGTTTATGTATCTGAATAGATATTTGATTCTTCTCTACTTTTCATCCATACTTTGTGACTCTAGGAAGAGATAAATAGAAAGAGACAAAAAATAAAGTCTGACTTCAAGAATCTCCAAAGTTTTCTGCGTGAGGAAGAGAAATCTTATATCTGGAAGCTGGAGAAAGAAGAAGAGCAGATGTTGAAGAGAATGAGGGACAGCAAGGCCAGTCTAGAGCAGAAGAGCAGTGAACTCCAGAGCCATATCCTAGAGCTGGAGGCAAAATGTCAAGGCTCAGCCCAGAATATGCTTCAGGTGAGGCTGTGGCCTTAAAGCAGGCAAAGAAGGTATGTGTCACTGACCTGGTGAGAGAACGGTAAGGAAGCATGGGAGGATTATGAAGGCAAGCCTCCACCCAAATGGCACATTAGACTGGGGAAGTAAGGTAATGTTCTTTTGGATGCTACATTAGTTTCACCAAGATAGCCTCCACTAGACTATACAATAATTTCTGTTCATTATGCAGATGTACAGTAGCCAGATGGAACCCTGGGCTAACTCCAGCCCCTGTTTTCCCCTTGACCCATGCACTCAGATTTCTCACTGAAAACTCATTCCTGAAGTCCTCTTCCAGGTGACAAATGGTGACAGTATGGCAGCGTTAAACTGTTCCCTTATTTACTTGTAGAAGTCATGCTTCATGCAACTGCATGATGAGTGTGTCGTCTTAAGATAAACAGCTGAGATTCATAATCCAGGCTCCACACAAGGCACTGGTGGTGACTCTCCAGGGTTGAGAATAGAGCATGTCTGTTCTACCACCCTGTGATAGTTGCTGCTTGACCTCAGGATCCCAGTCTCACAGGCTATGGCTTGATTGACCTGAAAAGGACCTGTGTGATGTGACCTCTAATATGGGCTCACTGGAAGCCAATTTTGCCACAGGGAGGATGACAAAGTTCTGGTCTTCTCCTTACAAAGCACATAGGCTGATGTCACTGTGGACATTACAGTTCCCCATGGGCTTCCACAAGATGGTTGCAGATTCTTACAGAGTCAGCTCAGAGATTGGGATGGGAATCATTCCATGTGAGTGTGCATCTGTATTTATGGCTGGGTAGCTCGCTCTCTTCCTTGGGAGGAATGTTTATGGAAAACTGCCCATGAATTTTTGATGTTGGCACACTTACCTGTTGTTTGGTTTTTGTTTTTGTTTTTCCATAACAGGGTGTGAAAGATGCTTTGGTCAGGTAAGCCCTGCATGATTGTGGGAAGGGAGCCTGGAGGGCATAGGGATCTGAAGGGAATGTAACACTGAGGCAATCTGTGGCCTCTGCCGTTCTAGGAGTTCAGCTGTGAAGCTAGAAGAACCTGAGAACTTTTCCCTGGAGATCCATACTATGTGTAATGTCTCTGAGCTTTATTTTGATGTGAAGAAAACAGTAAAGCATTATCAAGGTATGTGAACCAATAATGTCTAAATGCTATGGATTGGAGGGTCTTTAGGAATCAGGGTCACCATCTGTCCTGGACAGGCTCTCAACCAGAGTTGGTTCACTTATTTTCAGTGTGCTGTTACATTTTCCCTTTTTGCTGTGTTCCCATACTTAGTATGCTGTATACACTGGTTATCTCTGCTGTCCCTTCTAGATCTGGTCTTCTTGGATTACCATGCCACTATAGGCAATGCTAGTCAGTGAATTTCCCCATCTGAGAAATGAGTACATTAATGGTTGCCTGTAGCACAGTGACTGTCATCTGATCAGGGCCACCTCATGCTCTTACAACTGAATAGACTTACTATGAATATCTTAAGTTCTTAGAGCTATGAAAGCAAGCTATGTAAGTATTATGAGATATATTTTCAATATATGTTAGGATCTTAACTGAGAATATTCAGGTAAATGTTAGAATTATAAGAAGTGATTTTATTGAAGTTAAGGCCTAAGCTTCCTGCTTCTTTGCGTTCATCAGTGCTTGGGCCTTTTGTGCAATTTATAATTATAAAATTCAAAATACTCTGATTATAGAGTTTTCCATCTTGGTATTTAACCAAGGCTGGCTTTTCAAGTAGTGGAACTGTAGACATGCACCATTATTTCTGGTTTGAAAAGAGCAAGTCTTATAATGATATATTTGGCTTCACTATTATTGGAACTAACTTCAAATTATTTTGTGACTGTGAATTTTATGTTGCTATAAATAAATTATCACAAATTAATGGTTTAATACAAATTTGTCTAGTGGTGTTCTAGAAACCAGTTTTTTTCTAAGGTCACAGGTTGATGGCAGAATTATTCCCTGAGGGTAATAGAATTTCCTGCTCTTTCTTTTTGTTGACAGTTGATTAGAGCCTGTCCTGCCCTCAACTTTTGTGTACATGGGTTCTTGATATGACTAGTTATTTCTTCAAAGTGAGCTCTGGAAAGACAAATCTCCTAGCTAGATGGTGTATTAACCAATGTCAGAAGTTATATCCCATCATCTTTGCCACAGTCTATTAGTCAGAAGCAGTACTCAGGCTCTTCCCACACTTAAAGAGAAGGAAGGGAACATGGAAGGGTCACCTTGGAGTTAGCCTCCCACAGTGGCTAAATCTGAAGTGCAATGGTATGAGATCATTTGAAGTCTTTTTTTGTCTCCCTTATTTGAGTGTATGTTTTGTTGTGGAAATATTAATGCATTTTACTTGGGTCTCTGCCTTACATCCTAATATGGTGGACACATCCTTTAGAGTACCATGCCTGATATGCAAATGTTGATGTGAAAGATGCACCTCATAATTTCACTAGATACTACAGATGTTGAAATTGTATACCATAACAACAAAAACCCCCTACCATATAGCTCCCTAAATTTTTGTTTATAATTGATCACGTATGCCTATCTAAAGGTTTCAAATAATGCTAATCATGGACATAAGTATCTTTAGTTTTTTTTCTTTATATGTCCATGCATTCAGAGATTTCTAATTTATCCAAAATTCCCAGTGGTATGAACATATTTATTCGATTCTTTCTTTATTGAGTACTGAGAGCTCACTGTAGCTAGTATCTTCTCCTGATTTGTGAATGGTATTTTACAATTTTGTTCTGCTTTTTGGTCAGTAAAATTTCATATTTAGGGTAGGCATATCCCTACCCCACAATATTTTGTTGCTACTGAGGTTTGAACTCAGGGCTTCTCAGTTGCTTGGTTGACATTTTACCACTTGAGCCATGCCTCTAGCCTTGCTTTTTGCTGGTTATTTTGGAAATGGAAATCTAGTGGACTTTTCTTCCTTGAGTGACTTTGAGCTATGATCCTCCAGTTCTCAACCTCCTGTTGTAGCTAAGATTACAGGAATGAGCTACTGACACCCATCTTAAGACATACTTTCCTTTATGGTGACTTCTGATTCAGAAGACCTCAATAATCTCAGTATTATCAGTTAGTGAGTTATAACAATTATTGAATTTATATTAAAAACTTTGATATATAAAATATATAAATTGTGTATTTCTGTGTAATATACATTATATTTTATATATATTAGGACATACAGAATATGTATAATAGACTGGCTTTTTAAAAATAAAACTACTAAAATATATACATATAAAATATACTTTGTATTATAAATCTGAAATGTGAGTTTGCATATAAAAATTTATATATTATCTACAGTATTTTCTAATTAGGAACTTACATGCTAGTTTTTACTGCTATTGTCTATAATATAATGTTCACTTTATACTCAGCTAACATAGCTAGTAAGAAGCAAGGTTTGAATTTGAGTATAGGCTGTTTTATTTAAAATAAATTGTGGTTGGGTGGGGTGGTACATTCCTGAGGCTGAAATGAGATAAGAGGTTCATAAGTTCAAGACAAATCTAAGCTATGTAGCAAGACAATTTTAAAAAAATAACAAAAGTTTTAAAATTAAATTGTCAGTTTCAAAAAACATTTTTTGATTATGTTGGTTTTTGGTGGTTGTTTTGCAGTCAGTGTGACTCTGGATCCAAGCACTGCACATCCTGACCTATTTCTGTCTGATGATCGGCGACAAGTGACTCGTGGGTGCTCCAAGGAGAATCTTGAGGCTTCATCCAGGAGATTTACTGCCTTCCCCTGTGTCCTGGGCAGTGAGGGCTTTAGTTCAGGAAGACACTACTTTGAAGTGGATGTAGGAGAAGGAACTGGTTGGGATTTGGGAGTTTGTTTGGAAAATGTACAGAGGGGCACTGACATGAGGCAGGAACCTGAGTTTGGATTCTGGACCATTAGATTGTGTAAACAGATTGTGGCACTTACCTCTCCCCCAACTCCTCTTCGTCTGAGTGATCAGCCTCTAGTTGTGGGTATTTTTGTAGACTGTGAGGCCGGAGTTGTGTCCTTTTACAACATGACTACTGGTTCTCATATGTTTACCTTCCCTAGAGCTTCCTTTTCTGATACTCTCCTACCCTATTTCCAGGTTTATCAACATTCTCCTTTGTTCCTGCCTCCTCCTGATGAGTAAGGAAAGGAATAGTCTCCTTGTTTTAACCAGCAGAGAAAATCCCATAAAGGCAGAAAATTGGTCCTTTTCTTCTTTGCTGCAACTCCAGTTCCTACAACAGTGTTGGGCTTTTACTTGGTATTTAATGTTTTTTGGATTAATGAATATGAAGACTGATAATCCTACAGATGGTTAGTTTCAATGAGATAATAGTGATTGTTAAAGCACTAGTGAGCCACATAGTGTACATCATTCTTCAGAGGGTTTCAGGGCTTTGGTTTTCAATTTGTAGTTGCTTTCTGTTTGTTCTTTGACAATGTCAAAATAATTTTTGGCTCCAATACCTTTCATCAAACCCTTGTTCTTGGTTCAGCACAGTCTTTTTCCATCCGCCTTTCTTTATTGGAGCTTTTTTTTTTCCCCCTGGAGATTTCACTCAGGTCACCAGCTAGCTGGGCAGAGTGAAAGTGAGGGGGAATTAACACCAGGAGAGAACCCTCAACCAAAGGGAGACTATCATGAGTAGATAAAGGCTCCAGCTTTCTGACCTTCAGAAGGACAAGCCTGAAAATTTAGAGCACTGCTCCTTAAGAGTCCTGTCCAGTGGGATGCCTGGAGCCCAAGGTGCTCATGATGATGGTGACTGTTGAGAATGCACACAGCACTGGTTGGCCACCATCTCTGCTTTAGTCTCCCTATTTTGGCACCTCTGGTGCTGAAGTCACATCTTAATAACCAGATCAACCATATTCATGTCCTAGTTAGCTTTTCAGACACAGTATTACTTCCTCCTCATGTTCCCTTTCAGTGTATAAATACAGAAATAGATATAGCTTCCTGGTTGTTAATATACTTACTGTGGTGTCCCGTAAAATATATTCCTTTACTAAAGGACAAATATTCTTGATGTGATAAATCACCTACCTCATTTATGTAGATTTTGACATTCTCAGTGAATTTTCACAAAGTACTTTTTTTAATGTGTGATTTTATGTCACTAGCATTGCTCAAGTACTTGCATATGTGCTCAAGTTTGGTTTTTTTTTTTTTTTTTTCCAATTGTAACTAATGTCCAGATTGGCTTCATTATATATAATAGGTCTTAACTACTCTTATTTTGTCTCAGGTTTGTTTTGAAAGAAAATTCCTGAGTTATGGAATATTTTTAATTTGCAACTCCTTGAAGATATATGATGTTGAATATCTTTTTTTTGTGCTTTTCATCTTTATATTTACTTTGGTTATATAACTGTTCAAATAGACCATTGTAAAATAGCTTGCTAATTTTCTTTTCATGTTCTTCATATATTTTGTATAACAGTCTTCTGTCAGATGACTGTGGCAAACTTTCTCAGTTTGTATCTATGTTCAGCATTTCTTTGAAAATTTGCAGTTGTGAGAAAATATACCCTATTTTGCTTTATAAAGCTACATAAAAGTAATCTCAAATTTTGAAATTTTGAATTGACTTAATGTTTGCTGTTTTTAGCAAGGTATATATAGCAATTGTTTGGTGACTCAAACTTTCAGATTTTACAAAATATTTTTTAGTTTTTTTTTCTCATTTTTGCAATGAAGTTCTCATATCTTAAATACTATTTTCTCTTGACCATCTCTTTTTTTTTTTTTTTTTGTTGTGGGGCTTGAACTCTGGGCGTGGGCATGCCACTTCTGGATTTCTAGTGGTTTATTGGAGATCGGACTTTTCTGCCCAGATTGGACTTTTCTGTCCAGCTGGCTTTGAACCGTGATCCTCAGATCTCAGCCTCCTGAGTAGCTAGGATTATAGGCATGAGCCACTGGCGCCCAGCGACCATCTCTTTTTGTGCAAGAATTCAATCCATATTATAGCTGGTGAAAGTTACAAGTTCATGTCCTATTACATTTTTTTGTTGAATATTTGACTTTATTTCAGGCAAGGAAATAGCACTATTTAGCACTTTTGGAAGGAAAATGCTTATCAAAGTTATCATAAATTGGAATAAAATGGCTTTTAATATTGTTCACTTTAACATCTTAAAAGTGTTTTTTCCACAATACACAATTTTGATGTTTTATCAATAGCATATTGCAGTTGTCTATCTTTAAATTCATGATATTCTTTCAGTTGTCTTCGTTTCCCTATTGTGTTGGTTATCACTTAGCAAATCCATTGAATTTTGTATTGGTGGCAAGTTTTCTTTTAAAAAAATCAGTGAAGGATGTAGCTTAATGGAAAAGCATTTGTCTAAACTAGGCAAGAATCCTGGGTTTGATTGCCAGCACTGAAAGAATGCAAAAACCAATCAGAATTTAAAATTTTCCATACTTATTTTAATTATATTTCATTATTGAATATCAAATGCCCAATAGGATTTAGATAATTAAAAGAATCAGTATTGTAATTTAATTTCTTTTTTTTTTTTTTTGGGTCTGATCATAGGGCTTGAACTCTGGGCTTGGGCGCTGTCCCTCAGCTCTTCAGCTCAAGGCTAGTGCTCTACCACTTGAGCCACAGCACCACTTTTGGCTCTTTTTTCTTTTTGCTTATGTGGTGCTGAGGAATCGAACCCAGGGCCTCATGCATGCAAGGCAAGTGCTCTAACCACTGAGCCACCTTCCCAGCCCCTGTAATTTCTAACTTACAAAATAATCACTTTTAACTCCTAATGTCTGTATAAAATAGATACATTACCCAGGCATGATGGCTCATGCCTGAATCCTGTCTACTCAAGAAGCTGAGATCTGAAGATCAGTGTTCAAACTTGTCCCAGGCAGGAAAGTCTACTGAGACACGTCTCCAATGGACAAAAAGCTAGAAGTAGAGCTGTGGCTCAAGTGGTAGAGCATTAACCTTGAGCAAAAAGGCTCAGAAACAGTGGCCAGGAGTTCAAGCCTCAGGACTGAGAATATATATAATACCGCCAGAAAGATAGCATGATAAAAAATTAATGCTCTTTTTGATTAGGAAAGTAATGATATCTTTGTGAGAAGGAAGCCCTCCAATCTCTTGTTCTGGAAATCAGAACTCTTACCAGTCCTGCCTTAGGAAAGAACATTGTAAATGAGGGTAGAGAAGGTTGTGTCCTCAGACTTCAGGAGCTGCTTGTCTTCTAACTTAGCCTTGTTTCTGCGTGTATCACTTAATCTCTTTAACACTGAAGTATTGTAAGGATTGGATTTGGCTTTCCATCTTGCTGCTATTCCTGAGCATTTGCTTTAGTGTATTGGGAATTCCAGCTTCATTAAAGATAATGCGGATCTCGGTTCAAAGCCAGCCGAGGCAGGAAAGTCTGTGAGACTCTTACCGCCAATAAACCACTAGAAAACCGGAAGTGGCGCTGTGGCTCAAGTGGTAGAGTGCTCGCCTTGAGCTGAAGAGCGCAGGGACAGCACCCAAGCCCAGAGTTCAAGCCCTACAACCAACCAAAAAAAAAAAAAAAAAGATAATAGGGTTCTTGGGAACAACCAGATCTATGCTTAATTTCTGATTACACATATCAGGTGCTTAGGGATGGACAAAGGACACCAATTCTCTGGTTTCTGTTTCCATTAAGTATAAATTTTGGGGGCAACAATCCAGTTAATGACAGATGTTCAGGCATCAAGGCACATAACCCAAGTAACCTTTCTGTTAAATTTATAGGAAAAAGCACTTTTATATACAAAACCTGCTAAAAAGATGATGGAAAAAGCACCTGATATACAGAACCTGTTAACGAGGAATTATTGGTCCAACATTACTCTGTAGGATCAACAATTCATCAGCATCTTCTCTGGCCTTTGATTACTCTAGAAAACTCGACTTTAGAGATAGGATATTTGCTGCTGGGTGGGGCTCATCCTAGATCAGTAGTTTTTGACCCTTGTAACATATTCTGGGCATAGGAGGAGCTTTAAAATAACTTACTGATGTCCAGTCTACTCAGGACAACATGTTCATGAGTTTATTTCAAAGCTATTTGTCCTTGATGTCTCAGTGTATTTCAAACCTGAAATTCTGGCCATTTAGGTAGGCTCAGGGAGGAGCCGGGGCTCCAAGGCAGAGGAGAATTTATAGGATTGCAGCTTCAGATCAGTAGCAACAAAGAACTTCAGGAGAAGAGACTGCCTCAGGCCCAATGGTCTAGGCACTGCAAATGCTCTCCCTGGGCCCAAAGGCCAGGCGGCCAGAACTGTTTTGGGGTTTGTGGGCATCAATGCTCCCCGTGAGCTGAGCACACTCCACCAAGCAGCTTGTTTTCTGGCGCTTCTGATTGGCCAGCCTTTGCGCAGACCAGCGTTCTTTTGCCCAATAGGCCACTTTGAAAATCCGAGACCCTGAGGGCAGCTTTGGGTGATCTCTGTTGTGACTTTTCTAGTTCTAACAGAGAGAGCTCCGGCAGAAGAAATTTCCAGGTGCTGGAGATGGGGACCCCAAATCTGAGTCCGCGAGAGGTACGTAGATTGTCATGGCGGGGAGATAGGTGGAAAGGACTAGATAATCGAGGCCAGGAACGGAGGGCTCTAGGCTATGCCCCGACCAGCCTCCTCCTAGTTGCACTCCACAGTTTACTGGGCCTTCCTATGAGAGACTGACTATAGGTTGAAAAAAAGAAAAAAAACCACCTAGTGGGACTATGTGTATGCAGGCCCCACCACCAATGTTTGAAGATTAACATGTGACTTCAGATGCATTTGCTTCAGATGATGTTTAATGTGACAAATGAAACAAAAATAAATAGTTCTCATCTCCCCCCCCCCCCCCCCCCCCATGCAGGCATCCATGTCTCTGAAGATTGATTGTGTTTTCTCTGTTGCCTGGTTTTAAGATATTAAAAAGTTTCCCACGTTAGATGCAGTATCCCCTCATTTAAATTAGTATCTGCCAATTGCTGTCTTACACATACTTTTGTATCATTTCTTTGGCCCTTCCCAGTCCTTCCCATATTGAGAAAGGGGGCTTGGTATTGATTCTGAGCTATGTAGATATTTTGCATCTTTTCCACCGACTGGCAATCTTCAAGTCCAAAGAATAAATTGTAATATTCATATGTTCTCCATTAATGAACATAATGAACATTTAAGTGTGTACTGCACGATGTGGTTTTTGGAGAGTGACAGGTTTGGTCGCTGTGATCCCACGGTGTTTCTTATTCCTGTATACTCTTTCTCTCTCTCTTTCTTCCTTTCTTTTTTTCCTCTCTTTTTCTTTCTTTCTTTTCTCTTTCTTTCTTTCTTTCTTTTTCCTTCCTTCCTTCTCTCTCTCCCTCCCTCTCTCTCTCTCCCTCTATTTGTTGTTGTGGTGGTGGTTGTTGTCTGTTGTGTGGCTTGAACTCAGGGTCTGGGCACTGTCCTTGAGCCTCTTTGTGCTCAAGGCTAGCACTCTACCACTTGAGCCACAGCCCCACTTCTGGTTTAAGAGTGGTTAATTGGAGGTAAGAGTCTTGCTAGGACTTTTCTGCCTGGGCTGGCTTTGAACCTGGATCCTCAGATCTCAGCTTCCTGAGTAGCTAGGATTGCAGATGTGAGTGACCCGTGTCCAGCTCCTGTATATTCTTGAGACTTGTCCTTGTTGCCATGTTGAATTGTCGAATTTGTCTTAAGACTGCAGAGTTTGCTTCTGTGGTATGTATTATGTATGCTCCTCCTCCAGGGATCCTGGGCTCCAATCTTCCCCCAACCCCCCCCTCCCCCACAGTAAAAGATCCCAAACTTCAAGTTACAAAAGTCTGATTGTTCTTTTCTTTTTTCCTTCTTTCATTTTTTTTCTGTTGGTCTTGAACTTGGGGCCTGGGTGCTGAGCTTTTTTGCTCAAGGTTAGTGCTCTAACACTTGAGCCACAGTGCCACTTCCAGTTTTCTGGTGGTTAATTGGAGTAAGAGTCTCATGGCTTTTCTTGCCCAGGCTGGCTTCAAACTGTGATCCTCATATCTCAGCCTCCTGAGTAGCTAGGATTACAGGTGTGAGCCACCAAGCACCTGGCTCTGGTTAGTATTCTTGTACCAATGACTGAGGTTTTTATGTTTACTCACATCTTAAAAATGCCTATTGCATTTTTAACATTTCAATTTATGCCAGCCTAACAGAAGTGATATCTCATTCTTGTTTTATTTGCAGTTTTTCCCCACTGTGGGAAAATACTTTTTAAAAGTTAACATATTAATGTTACTATGTTATTTATTTATTTATTATTTTTAATAATAACTCTGGGCCTGGGCGCTGTCCCTCAGCTCTTCAGTTCAAGGCTAGCTCTCTACCACTTGAGCCACAGTGCCACTTCTGGCTTTTTTCCTTTTGCTTATGTGGTGCTGAAGAATCGAACCCAGGGCCTCATGCATGCAAGGCAAGCACTCTACCACTGAGCCACCTTCCCAGCCCCTTACTATGTTATTTAAATCTCTTTAAATAATCTCTTTAGCATTTCAATATTCTTATCCTTATATTTCCAGATGTTATCCTTTTTTCTGAGTCCATTAGGAATGTTTTCTTGTTAATTTTTCCAATGTTGCAATAGTTGAATTTTGTGCTTTCCACAAACACAGGTAGATGTTTAAAAAACATTTGTTGAAAAGACCTTTCCCTATAATATTGTCAATATTTTTCAAAAACCAGCTCACCATAGATATATAGGTCTATTTACTGAATCTCTATTCCATGGACCTTTGTGTTTATTCTTACATCAATATGTTCTGAGATACTGTCTTGATTACTATTTCTTTTTTTAAAAAGTCTTAAAAATGAATAATGTAAGTCCTTACTTAGACTTTTGGTTTGTCTTTCTTTGATCCTTTCATTTCTATATAAATTTTAAATCAAGGAGCTAATTTCTACTGAAACAAACAAACAAACAAATCCATCTAGAGTCTTTACTGTAATTATGTTAAAAAGGTATTTATCAATTTGAAGGGAGTTGGAATTTTACCAATCCATGAATATGGATTCTAACATTTGAACATGTAGGTATTTCCATTATTTAGATCTTACCGAATTGACTTCAGTGATACATTAATAAAACAAAAATTGAAATCTTTAAAATATTTTGTATCTTGGTTTGGTTGGTGATAACATGGTTGTACATATACATTCATCAAAACTCACCAAAGATGTTTTCAACAAATATTTCTCAACTAAATATCCTTGTGGGAAAAAGGAAAAAAAAAAAACTTTAACCTTTACCTCAACTATACATTTAAATTCTGTACCATTCATTGTATGTAAGCTATTTTTCTAAGAAGTTGACTTAAAAAAATAAAACCAGAAATAACCCGTTATTATACTTATTTAACATGACACATAATTAGAATCATGTGACTTGAACAGAATGTTACTGGTTGGTACTTTGCTTAGTGCTACCATGGTTCATTACTGGTCTGAATATTACAACCCATCAGGTCCAGGGATAAATGCTGGCTCTTGTGACCAGGCACGAGAGGGGGCCAGGTCTGGGCCAAGCATGGGGACAGTATGCAAAGCTCCTATGTCAGATGTTACTTGGCATAGTTTTGCATTTTCTCTTAGACTCAAAGATTCTTGCTAAACCATACTTGTCACTCTTTATGGCTGTGTAAATTGAGTTTGGTAGTGGCAAATGTGATGGATCTATATTCTTCACACCTGCTTATAATCATTTAATACTCACAATGCTCTATATCTATAGACTATTTTGATTAGAAATTATCATGAAAACCTCATTGGGAGCCAAGTGCTAAAGATGGCAAAGCCACAGGTAGAGCAAGGTGCATCCCTGAGTCACCCTTGGAAACCAGTCTCCCCTGATGAATATGTACAGAGGTCTTCTCTGATACCCACTTCTAAGTATCTTTTATTCATGTCTTTTATTCTCCTAGCCCTCACTGTGGTATAGGGAGAATTCTGGAATTTCAGATCCTGGTCATGGATAGAAAAGGGAAGGGCCTTGTGTACATATAAGATCAGGTGAGCAGAGTAGTATAAGAGTAATGAGAGATTAAAGAGTGAGGAAAATCCTGTAGACAAGCAGAACAGTGTTGCAGAAGGGGCAGGGCGGAAGGGAGTGGGTGCTCAGGACAGTCATCTTCAATTCTGTGGCATGCCAGTGCTCATCAGGAAATGGAAGAGGATTGAGAAAAATAGATATAAAGCTTGGCCAAGCCAAGTGTTGATGGCAAGGGTGAGGCTGAGGCAGAGGATCATGAATTTGAGGACAGCCTAAACTACATAGACAGACTTTGTCTCGAAAGGATAGGGGTGGTCCAATGAGGATTAAATGAGTGAAGTAATTATGCACATCTATGAAACTAGCAAAATGAAATCTGTGTCAATTGTATTATAAAAGGGAGAAGGGGATAAAGGAGAGTGATAATGAAGTTGATGGGGGATGTTGCATGCATGTATGGAAATCTCAATTAGACGGCCCTTATATAGACTGATAAAAAGTTTCAAAGTTTAAAAAAATAGCAAAAGCTCTGTCAATCAAGAAAGACAAAGGATGGGGCTCAGAATGATGTGTAAAGAAAGGATTAACATTTCTGTTATATTGATACTGAAATTAAGGATTATAGAGATGAAAGTATTTGCCTTTTTAGCTAGCAAAGTACTTAACTCAGATTAGATTCACTACAAATATTTGTTGAGTGAATGAATGATTCAATAACTAGTGTAAAGCCTTTAATACAACATACTTAAGCCTGCTGTCAGAGATCTGGCTAGTAGCTGTGGGTAGAATATGGTGTTGACACTGGAAAGAGACAATTTGTGGCAGCGTAGTTTTTGATTTTTTTCCAGTTTGAATGTTGGTTTGCTATCTAGTGTGCCATAAACTCAGGGTTTGTGCTTGCTAGACATATGCTCTACCACTTGAGCCATTCCTCTAGCTCTTTCTTGCCTTAGTTATTTTTCAGAGAATTTTTTTGCCTATGGCTAATCTCAAACCATAATCCTTCTATCTACCACCTCCACCATGTATAGTTTATTGATTGAAATGGAGGGTCTCCTTTTTTGCCCAGGCTGGCCTAGAACCAGTCTTTATAATCTGTGTATCCCCATAGCTAGGAACAAGTCAGATTTTAAATAGTGCTTCTCACCAACCCAACCTTTTGCCTTCTCTATCCTTCTGACCATTGCCTGCCTACCCTTTCTCCCATTTCCATCCACACAAGTCATCTGTATTCTCTCATGCTTTAAACCTTGAGCATAATCATTAGGCACTTATCCCACTATCACAATGAAGTAGAAGATCTAAGCAAATAGGAACAAACTTGCCCTCAGATATACTGTTTCATGTATGTGACAAGTGACAATCTGAATAAACACTGCTTAAAATGATAAATTATATTTATTGTAATCCTTATAAACGTCACATTTTACAGGTCAATTGGATATTACTAGTTACTATTACCTACATTGACATCTTGCATGACTCACTGTATTGAAATGTTTTCATATCTACTATACAAGGAGTTAGAAGCCTGATCTGTTAAGGAACTTGGCAAGCATACATTGAAAGCTTCATAATTTTGTGATTATTACCTGAAGATGTAACTTCAGAAATGTGAACAGGGGAGAATGATATAATGGGATGCATGTGTGGCAGAAGTTGTTACCTGCATAGTAACTGAGCCAAGGTTCTCAAAAAAAAAAAAAATCTATAGAAGACCTGGGTCCTATATCCTAAATCACCAGGAGGCCACTTAGACAAGTTTCTATGGAAACAGACAAGCTGATCAGTTTATTTGCCTTCTGTTCCTTTCTGGTCATTGTCTGCACAGTCGGCTTGGTGCCTCCTTCCCTGTGATCTCAGATACACAGAGAGGATCAACACTTGTACCATAGATACTTCTACCTGCCTGTAGGCCACTATGAAGCATAGACGAGAAACTTGCATAATCACTTGCAAAAAGTAATAAAATTCAGTGTAGGAATGGAATAGCCAAAAAATGAAGGAAAAGAAGTTTAATGATGAAAAAAAAATTAGCTCTGATAAAGGAACAGGCCAGGGAACATAAAGAGCAAAGACTAGATTTTCAAATTTTTTTGTCAGTTGAATACAAAATATTAACATATTTCTTATCTCATTAGAAGACCAAGAAAAAAAGGGAAATAACAGGAAGGCTCTGTTCATAGTAGAAATAAATATAAATTAACTAGGACGCCACGATCGACCAAAAAAAAAAAAACTCTTATAAATTAACTAGGATTAAAAAAATTTTAAAGTATATGACTTATATGGGGAAATCATTGGAAAACATTTGCAAAAATAGACCCTATTAAATAAGAGTTTGGTAAAAACAAAACAAAAAATCCAAAAAAGAAGATGGTATATTCAGTGGGGGAAGTGGATCAACTAATAGTGTTAAAAATAACTGATTATCTATCTGGGAGAAGCCAAACTGATCCTTAAGCAGTATAAAATATTCTCTTATTTAAAATTTTTTTAAAGCAAACCTATGGGACTCAACAAATAATAACAGTGGGGCATAGAGGTAAAAGATCAAAGGAAACTGAAATACAAGGCTCATTACCATACCCAAAACAATTGAGTGCTTATGGCTTACATCTATAATCCTAGTTACTCAGGTGGCTGAGATCTGAGGATCATGGTTCAAAGCCAGCCTGGGAAGAAAAGTCCATGAGTCTCTTATTACTAGTTATCCAGCAAAAACCTGGAAGCAGAGGTGTGGCTCAAGTTGTAGATCATGAGTCTTGAGTAAAAAAGGCAAGCAAGAGTACAAGCCCCTGAGTTTAAGCCCTAGTACTTGAACTACCCAATAAATTGAAAGGATGCAGTAGTGGCCATGATAATGGAAGTTAAAGTAATAATTTGGAATAATTTGAAGCCATCTCACATTTCTGGAAGTATGAGTTATTTTTAGGGCATGTTTATACCTAAAGTTTAAGAAAAAATAAACAGCCTCAACTTTGGAGCCCTGTCCTCTCCCTTTCTCTCTTCTCTTTTCTCCCTTTTTCTGAGAGGCATTTTTGTCACTATGTAGGTGGGGCTGGCCTTAAAAGCATGTGCTACCATACAAGATGATTTCCTAAAGTTTTGTTAAAATAGAAAAGCAAAATGTAGAAATATGTATATTCTTATGTTTGTGTGTGTGTGTGTGTGTGTGTGTGTGTGTGTGTGTGTGTGTGTGTGTGTACTGGTACTGGCTTGAACTCAGGGTCTATGTAAGCTCCCATTTATACCTTTTGCACAAAGCTAGTAGTACTCTACAACTTGACCCACACCTCCTCATTTGCCTTCTTGCTGGCTAAGTGGAGATAAGAGAATTAACTGGCTTTAAACCATGATTCTCAGATTTTAACCACCCTAAATAGTTGGGATTTACAGGTGTGAGCTATCAGCACCTAGCTTTCTTTATTGTTGGACTTGTGGCTTGATCCCAGGGCCTGTCCTGGAGCTCTTTTGCTCAAGGCTAACACTCTACCACTTTAAGTCAGCTCTCCTTCTGGTTATCTGGTGAATAATTGGAGATAAGAGTCTCAGTCTTTCCTGCCCTGGCTGGCTTTAAACAGTAATAATCAGATCTCAGCCTTCTTGAGTAGCTAGGATTACAGGCGTGCGCCACCAGTGCCTAGCTCCTAGCTTAAACTTAAAAAAAAAAATCCTAACCAGGAAAAAAAATAACCATAAATGTTTATGGATGTATAAAAAAACAGGCAAAGTTTGGCAAAGGGGAGCAAGGACATGAAGTACTTGTATTATGAACTTTACGTGGACTGAAAAGCAGCCTGCACTGGTGGCGCACACCTATAATTCTAGCTTGTCAGTAAACATCTGAGGATTGAAGTTTGAAGCCAGCCCAAGACAAAATGTCCTTGTGATTTCTATGTCCAATTAACCAGAAAAAAAAGGCTAGACGTATATATGTGGCTCAGCGGTATAATGCCAACCATGAACTAGCATGGGGCTACGGGTTCATGTAGTTCCAGTACGGGGACTCAAAACAGCTGGGCATTGGTAGTTTACACCTGTAATCCTAGCTACTCAGGAGGCTGAGATATGAGGATTGCAGTTTGGAGCTAGCCAACAAGGAAAGTCTGAGACTCATCTCCAAGTAAGCCCCTAAAAAAGCTGCAAGTGAGGCTGTGACTCAACTGGTGGAGTACAATGCTAGCCTTGAGCAAAAACAAAACAAAACAAAAAAAACTCCGGGTCAGCACTCAGACGGAGTTCAAATTTTATGACCAACACACACACATGCAAACAGAGGGAGGAAGGCAGTCATTAAATTATTTTTTTCTAGGAAGTATGATTTACACATATGTAAAAATGAAAATTTAAAACGGAGTTTGAAGGGTATTCTGTCAAATGTGAAAAAAATTGGCATTTGAATCCCAGAATTAAAATTGCAACCATTGAAAGGGACGTGCCACTAACAAGTCACTAGATTTAGTGATGTGGCTCCACCAGGGTGGAAAATCCTTCACATGAAATATCACCCACTCATATCCAATCAGGGAGAGCGCTTGTTTCTTTGAGAGGAACCTGGTCAGTGATCTTGAACTGCAGCTCTGGAACCCCCACAGCTGAACTTGACAATGGCTCCAATCAAGCCAACAGCCTGGAAGCTGGAAGTCCAGGGCCAAGTCCCCGCAAGAGCAACTGGAGCTTCCAGCTGTTAGGGCCCCACGGGACTGTAGCTAGTGGGGCTCATCTATTCACCCTGTAAGGGACAAACATGAACAAGCCACACCTGAGGGCACAGCTTGGTATGGCTTGGCTCCCCCCTAGTTTCTAGCGCCCCTTAATTCCACGCTTACTGTTCTGTGGGGGACCCATGATGGCCTTCTGACATTAGGTGTAAGCTTAAGCCTAAACCACAGGCAGACCTCAGCTTTGATGGGCGGCTGGTTTACAGGTGGGGTGTCCCCAGCGGACCCTAATATTTCCCGGGTGTTCCCAATATGGGAGAACAGTACGAGCAAGCCACTGCTTGAGAAGTGCAAAGGCTAACTGCAGTGTTTAAAGCTCTTTCTGCGTAGTTGTAGGTGGCTCTTAAAAGAGCCGTTGGTTTGCTAGAAACTTCCAACCAGAGCTGCTTACTTTTTCTTGGGGGCTGCCTTCTTAGGCTTGGCGGGGGTCTTTGGCTTCGTCACCTTTGCCTTGGCCACCTTAGGCTTGACCGCCTTGGCTTTAGCAGGGCTTTTGGCTACTTTCTTCGGCTTCACAACCTTAGGCTTCTTGGGGCTTTTGGAAGGCTTCTTGGGCAGCGCGGGCTTCTTGGCCTTTTGGGGGGTCTTGACACTCTTCTTAGCCGCGGCCCCCGCCGCCTTTCCGGGCTTCTTGGAAGCAGCGCCGGCGGCCTTGGGTTTGGCCGCCACTTTCGTGCCGCTGGCTTTCGACTCAGGAGCCGTTCTCTTAGCGAGCTTGAAGGAGCCGGAGGCGCCGGTGCCCTTGGTCTGCACCAGGGTGCCTTTGCTCACCAGGCTCTTCAGACCCAGCTTGATGCGGCTGTTGTTCTTCTCCACATCGTAGCCCGCAGCCGCCAGCACCTTCTTGAGCGCGGCCAGAGACACCCCGTTGCGCTCCTTGGAGGAGGAAACGGCCTGCACAATCAGCTCCGACACTGAAGGGCCGGCAGGCTTCTTAGCGGCGGCGGCGGCCTTGGCAGGCTTCTTCGCCTTCTTGGCCGCCGGAGGCTTCTCAGGTACAGTGGAAGTAGCCTGCGTGGCGGGTGGTGTCTCAGACATAGCTGCAGGAAAACACCCAAGCCAGCAAAATCGGACAAAGTTGTGACTCTGAGACCCCGGCGAGGCCTATTTATAGAGGGGGGTGTGCTGTGATTGGTGGGCGTTTTAAAGCCCGCCTCTACACCCACGCGCCTCTGGAAGGCCCCTGGAGGATTGTTTAGGACTGTGGTTCGGCTTCGCTTTCCCGCGCAAATGCACCCGCAAAGCTTTCCTAGTCAACTCTTTGAGGTGAAAATCTTAGGAGATCAATGTTGCACTGCAACCAGCAAAGGATGCCATTTCCCAGATTCATACCCAGTTTAACTTGGATTTAGAAAAGTCCTTGGAGAAGTTCACTGGTGTTTTATCAAGGAACGTGCGAGATTATCCTGAATAATGGGGAACACAGAAAAGGAAGATATGATTGTAGGCATTGCCAGTAGGTCTTCATCCTTATTGTATTTTCCTGATAAAGCTGAAGGTGCACTTTTAATATGTTTTGGCCAGAAAAATGAACCATAGAAAACTCTGGAATTCACTGACCTAAATTAACATTCGTACAATTTGGGAAAGAGTAAGCAAACATTTCCTGCAACGTAATACAGTTCAGTAGTACGATTTTTAACATTTCGCCTTACATTTAGCCCAGATGGACTCTGTTTTCAAACTGTTCACTATCAGCATATAGCATATGGACACAGTTACTTATTTTACACAAAAAGATGAGGCTCAAGATCGCTTTCCTGACAGGCATTGTCCCAAACTTTGGTTTCTTTAGTTAACAAGAGCAATATTGCAACATTTAAGTTCTACCTTGTTTATGGCTGTAAAGAGCATTTCGAGCAAATAGCACGCTACCACTATTTCACATTGCGAATCAATAAACTAATGGGAGAATAAAATGCTATCAGACTTATCACCCACAGTCCTAAATGCCCGGTGCTCAGGAGAGCCAACCACAACTTATTCTCCCGCGTTTTGTTGCGGTTTTCAAATAAGTCCGCAGGAGCCTACCAACCTGAGATTTGCGCATTTGAACTATGAAGCCGATAAAGTTCTAGGCTCAGGCCCATTTTCCCTACCAGTGTTTTCAGCAATTTATTTTTATTTAGAATTGGTTTCCAAACGTGTCATGTACCAAGAATTTGGCAGAGAGCAATTGGAAACAATCACAAATCCTGGTCTGAAGGATAAACGCAAAGCACATTTTTAAGTAAATCCTTTATGAAAGACAAAAAAACGGCGGAGGGAGATATTCTCGATGTAATAAGCAAAACTTCGGTCCAAATGCAGCTGTATTATTTGACTCAAATAGGGGTTCCTGTTTCCTATTATGTTAAACTGCCTTTAGATAAAAATGAGATGCTCCATGCAAATGAAGGATGCTGGATCTACTTTTTTAATGGCTGCTGAGTTAAGTGTAATGAACCAATCAAAAGGTAGTACCGGGAATCCTGCTGCTAATGTCTGCATGAGAAAGCTACCCCGTGTGCTCTTTCTCAAGATTATTCCCTTTGCTGTCTGGACTTCTGAGGTTGCTGTAGGGCTCTTTCCCTGCTTCACAGGGGCAACAACTTTTACCTGGTTGAAGGTGGCCCATTTATATGCCTGTAAGTGGTGCTAGCTCCAGCCACTTCCTTTCGTCTGCCTAGTTATACCTTCGCCCTTAAAAAATATAACAGCTTGAGAAAGGTTGATATACTGCATAACGTTGAGCATGGATATTTAATTTTTAAAAAAGTCTTGAACAGAAAGTGGTATTCGAGCAATCATGTGTCTTACTACGAGATTATGCTCTGTAAATTTCAGCAAGATTTCCCTAACAAAAGACACTGCATTTGTAAAAAGCTCTCGAGAAACTCCATATTGTGTAGACCAACAAGGAAGTGTAAAATATTTCAGGGGAACAGGTGCTCAACATTTAGTTTTGTGCCGCCTCCCTTCCCCCCGGGAATAAATCTTAAAATTATGGAAGTTAATTCCTTTGCTTTCACACATAAAAAAAAGTACGTATCAGGCTACAACAACCAGAAGGCACAAAAGCAGGAAAAAACAAAACAAAACATTTTAAACGGGTAAGGGGTGAATCTGAAGAAAATGAAGGATTAAAAATAAACCAATCAGAGTCTGTGACGTCACAGATGGAAGAATTTTTGTCCAATCACTGCACTTTGCATACTATAAATATGAGCAACCTTGGCTGCTTACCACTATATCTTGGCTTTGTTCTATCATGGCTCGTACAAAGCAGACCGCTCGTAAGTCCACCGGTGGCAAGGCGCCCCGCAAGCAGCTCGCCACTAAGGCCGCTCGCAAAAGCGCGCCAGCCACCGGTGGCGTGAAGAAACCTCACCGCTACCGGCCCGGGACCGTGGCATTGCGTGAGATCCGCCGCTACCAGAAGTCTACTGAGCTGCTGATTCGCAAACTGCCGTTCCAGCGCCTAGTTCGTGAAATTGCGCAGGACTTCAAGACTGACCTGCGCTTCCAAAGTTCCGCTGTGATGGCGCTGCAGGAGGCATGTGAAGCTTACTTAGTGGGTCTTTTTGAAGATACAAATCTCTGCGCTATCCATGCCAAGCGGGTTACCATCATGCCCAAAGATATCCAACTGGCACGCCGCATTCGCGGGGAACGTGCGTAGTTGCACTGCTATAAGCACCCACCAAAGGCTCTTTTCAGAGCCACCTACGTTTTCAAGTAGAAGTAGCTGCTTTCCTTGGCTTCTCTATGTGCCTTAACAAAATCATCCCTGACAAGCTATAACGTGAGATCAGTGTACCCAATGATAATGAACGTGAGCCCGGCCTTGTAATAGTGGGGAGGGGGAAAGTTAGTGGTTCCGGTGTCTGTAGGAAGTGGTCGGCGGGTCGCTTGTCAGCTCCGCCCCTAACTACTTACTGGTCCATCCCCAACCCTGAGTCGTGGGCCAGACAATAGGCTAAGGCTTGGTCTGCGAATCCAAGGCAGCCTGTGGAAAGCCGATTCCTGTTTTGCAAAAATAAACAGCCAAGTTCTGTTGGTGTTTCCTGACCCGAGAGCTAGAAGTCTTAAGGAGAAAGCGAGGTCCTGATACCCTCATATAAAAGAATGGAATGGTGACCACGAGTTTTAAAAATCATTTAGTTTCAAATTTGGTTACTAAAACAGCTGCTGAAAGTACTAATTGAAATCAATTACAGGACAGTTAAAAGCCAGTTTCCAAGGCCCCTCCCTACAGCCGTTTTCTTGGCTTGGAGGAGGGGTTAAGGGAGGGATCGCTTGCGTCAGAATTGCCGCAGGCGCGCTTTCTATTCTCTGCGTCTGCAAGGGGGCGGGGCGAAAGGAAGGAGCAGATATATATAAGGGCGAACTCTCGCCTTCGCCTAACTTCTCTGGTTGCAGTCATGTCTGGACGCGGAAAAGGAGGAAAAGGCCTGGGCAAGGGTGGCGCCAAGCGTCACCGCAAGGTGCTGCGCGACAACATCCAGGGCATCACCAAGCCCGCCATCCGGCGCCTGGCTCGCCGCGGCGGAGTCAAGCGCATCTCCGGCCTGATCTATGAGGAGACTCGCGGGGTGCTGAAGGTGTTCCTGGAGAACGTGATCCGCGACGCCGTCACCTACACCGAGCACGCCAAGCGCAAGACCGTCACCGCCATGGATGTGGTCTACGCGCTCAAGCGCCAGGGCCGCACCCTCTACGGCTTCGGCGGCTAGTTCGTGCTGTCGCTTTCATTTGTGAACCAAAGGCTCTTTTCAGAGCCGCCCACTTGTTCAAAAAGAGCTGTAATAGTGTCGGGAGTTACAGGTGAAAGCCTGGTACATCGCTTTCTTATGCGTAAGTACTGTTGCCCAAGTATCAGTTTTCCCTCAAAATGCCAGGTGAACTGTTTGGCTGACGTCTCAATGTCTCACTCAGGTGGGAAGTTCTTGCCTTTTTGAATTGTTTTTCCCTAAGGTGTTTTCCCCTAGGGATTAAAGGAATGGAAGCGGCGCTGCAGCTCAAGCGGTAGAGCGCTCACATTGAGCTGAAGAGCAAAGGGACAGCACCGAGGCCCAGAGTTCAAGCCCCACGGCCGACAGAAACAAAAAACAAAAAAACACCTACTGGTCTGAGAAGGTGGCTCAGTGGTAGGGCGCTTGCCCTGCATGACGCCCTGGGTTTGATTCCTCAGCACCACATAAGCAGAAAAAGCCGTAAGTGGGACTAAGGCTCAAGTGGTAGAGTACTAGCCTTGAGCTGAAGAACAGCGCCCAGGCCCAGAGTTCAGGCCCCATGACCAGAAAAAAAATTTTTACAAGTTTAGCATTTTTAATGTTTCCTGAGCTATCACCAGCACACACCTCATAATGAGGCCGTGAAAAGCTGCCAGACAAAAGAACTCACTAAAGGAGCTACGATGACGCCCTGGGGAACCTACTTCATACAGGACACAAATCCCACTTCCCAGGAGATGCGCAACTCTTTTTGTAAGCAAATGGGAGGCCCTAAAAAGGGCCTTTAGAATTAAGATTTTTAAAGGTGATGGGGTGCGGCGATTTTAACCGCCGAAGCCGTAGAGGGTGCGGCCCTGGCGCTTGAGCGCGTAGACCACATCCATGGCGGTGACGGTCTTGCGCTTGGCGTGCTCGGTGTAGGTGACCGCGTCGCGGATCACGTTCTCCAGGAACACCTTCAGCACGCCGCGGGTCTCTTCGTAGATCAGGCCGGAGATGCGCTTGACTCCGCCGCGGCGAGCCAAGCGACGGATAGCGGGTTTGGTGATGCCCTGGATATTATCGCGCAGCACCTTGCGGTGCCGTTTTGCTCCGCCTTTACCAAGGCCTTTACCTCCTTTCCCTCGGCCAGACATATCTAAAACTGCCTAGAGCGACCAGTAAGAACACTGAATTTCACTTTGGGACCATGAGTAATTATAAGCTGCAATCGGACCTAATTGAGAACTGTAGGCGGGAGCGTACTGCTGCCGCGCCTTTGCTCCGCCCCCTTCAGCCAGCAATCCTTACGAACTGAGAAATGCTTTCGCTTTTTAAGCCCCTGCTGTTTTTTTTCTCCAACACTGCTATTTGCACCTCAAGTTGCTGTACGTACGTTTTAGCATTTTAGTAAGAACCTAAACTTTAATACACTGCTCAGAAAAGACTCAGAAATGTACCACTATGGTTTATTTCAAGAATTAAAAGGTATCTTGCCTGTAGTAGAAAATCAGTAACTTCTTGTCAAAGGAACTTCTTGTCAAAGGGTTCTATTCAAGTAAACCTTGTAATTAAGCACCTTTGTTTTGTAACTTCTCAATGAAATACCTGTCTCAAGGCCTTATTAGTCTATTCGTGTCAACTTAATTTTCAGGCCTAATTGCAACACTAAGTCTACAGGTCTGGTTTTGCCACTTGAACATGTTTTGGCACTTCTACTTTCTCCTTAGAGAAAGTTCCCTTTATAAAATTGTGCAGTAATAATAGCTTTCATGGATTTGGGTGGCCAGAATTAGGATCAGCAAATGCAAACAAAACAGGCTGTCACAAAGTAGTGCTACATACATGTAATATTGTTTTTAAGCTTTTACTTTTAAAATCTGCCTTGAATTGGAATTTTGACCTGAGCTCTTGATTTCAAGTTTTAACTCCCAGCCCCATGTCACTATGAGAAAGTGCATATATATTAAAAGTTTTTTTAATAAAGTGCAAGATGTTGCCACATTTTATTTTCTATTTGTATATGTTCAAAACAATTGCCCCAAAATATTTCATTGTTCTCTTTCTCAAGTGTATGGACAATCACATTAAGTTACCCAGAGCCATGTCATGAGTGCAGTTCAAATTTTCAAATCTCCATGCAGATTTCTCAATTTTGGGTTAAAAATTACTAAAACCTTACTAAGTCACTTTTACTGAGTACATTGGAACATCTACTGCCAATATTTTTGTTGTTCCTAAGAAAATGTGTAGCCCAAGCTGGATTCAGACATGTCATCCTCCTTTCTCAGTGTAGGCTGTGATGACTGCTGTTTCCTTCTGTGCTGGACACTACTGCTAAATATTTAAGCCTGAAAAAAATGTACCCTGATTTTGATGTGTTTCTCTCCTTTGGGAAGTTTGATCTTTTCATACAGTGTCTCTAATCAAAACAGTTTCTAGACTCAAACAACATTAGCTATAAACTTTACTGTCTGGTAGATCACTCTAAGGTGCTTGGAGAAGAAAAATTAACTGAAGACCTTGTGACAACCAATATTTAATGCAGACAATACCATTATAAAGAGGTAAGAAAGACCATATCTGGTTAGACTCTCCTACTGGGTCTCTGAATGTCATAAAATTGATTAACAGGGTGAAAGCACCGCACATTTATTTCATGTTTGTGAGACAGGCTAGGGTCCATAGAGAAATGAAAGCCCTTAACATGGGGGGGGGGGGGGCGCTCGAGGGAAAGGAGGGATAAATTTCTTTTTGTGTGTGTGTGGGGGGGGGTGTCCAGTCTTGGGCCTGAACTCTGGGCCTGGGCGCTGTCCCTCAGCTCTTCAGCTCAAAGCTAGCGCTCTAACACTTGAGCCACAGTGCCATTTCTGGCTTTTTTCTTTTTGCTTATGTGGTACTGAGGAATCGAACCCGGGGCCTTAAGCATGCAAGGCAAGCGCTCTACCACTTCCCAGCCCAGGAGAGATAAATTTCTATCTTTGATTTTTCAATGTAGGTTGACGGTTTTTTTATTCTAAACTAGGCAGAATCTACCAAAGTAATACAAATAAAATCAGAAGGTAGAGGTTTGATTTTTTTTTTAAATCCTAGAGTATAAGAAATACACAACTCAAAAAATTAAAATTTCTATACAGCAGTGTCAAAAATAGACTGCTATCCCAATAACAAACCTGTAAAATGGGTATTGTTATAGTGCATAGCAAAGATGAAAGTAGAAATCAACTCCATGTTGATTTCTATCACAAATTCACTAATTCTAAAGTGAAGAGGTCTCTAGGATGTATGTCTGTCATTCTTCAGCATATTATTACATATAATACCCAAGTTAAATAGTTGAAAATGCAGAAACTACTTTTAAGACACTATTCCCATCTAACTGCCTTACAGTACTTAGTCCCCAAATTCTGAGAAATATTTGTGAAAGTATTTAGTCGGTGAACTTCCTATTTGAATACAGATGTACCCAGCCATACTCGTTTGTTGTAATCATCCAGGTGGACATACACCTAATAAACACATCTTAGTACTCAGGTTTGTATGGAGTAATTGGTTCAGAAGAGTGTCACTTAAGACCCAGGTAAGGAATGCATCCAAATTCCCAACACATCAGTCCAGTGATCGGATCTATTGTGCACCACTCTACCTCTATTCCTGAAGGCCACAGGAAAGGCTCCCAAGGTGCAAGGGTAGGTTTTAAGGCACAACGCGTATAATCCACCGAAAGCCCCAGCTGTATACACTTGACACTGCATTACATTCTTCCTCAACCTAGTTCAACTAAACTTTGTCCACCCAAGCCGAGAGCTTGTACTTGCAGGCCCGAGTCAATAGCCTTGGACCTTTGCCCACACTGCCACCTGACACCCTTCAGGTTCTGGAAGGCTTGCATAGCAGGTGACTACAGCTGCTTTTTGAAACATGTGGGTGGCTCTGAAAAGAGCCTTTGGGTTAACAGGTACAAGCTTAGATCTACATTTAAGCCCTCTCTCCACGGATGCGGCGCGCAAGCTGGATGTCCTTCGGCATGATCGTCACCCGCTTGGCATGGATGGCGCACAGATTGGTGTCCTCAAAGAGACCCACCAGGTAGGCCTCACTCGCCTCCTGCAGCGCCATCACAGCGGAACTCTGGAAGCGCAGGTCGGTCTTGAAGTCCTGCGCGATCTCGCGCACCAGCCGCTGGAACGGCAGTTTGCGGATCAGCAGCTCTGTAGACTTCTGGTAGCGGCGGATCTCGCGCAGCGCCACGGTGCCGGGCCGGTAGCGGTGAGGCTTCTTCACGCCGCCGGTAGCGGGAGCGCTCTTGCGAGCGGCCTTGGTGGCCAGCTGCTTGCGGGGCGCCTTGCCGCCAGTGGACTTGCGAGCGGTCTGCTTAGTACGAGCCATGACAGGGAGTAAGGAACGTCCTCAGGAGACTTGCACTGTGTGGCGAGCAACCCCTCTTTTATACAATCAGACTACCAATGATTGGGCCCACGCAATTCGAAAGTGCGCGCGCTTTTAACTGATTGGTCCATTCCTGTACCAGAGAACCCTGATTACAAACTGCTTTCACTGCCTTAAAAAGGAACAATGAAACCAGTTAAATGTTTTGCGAAGTGGGGAGTGGAATAGGGCAGAGCTATAGAGTAGGAAGGGTGTGGTTGATTCACGTATGTGTAAAAATGTTACAATGGACTCCATCATTGTATAATTGTTATTATGCACAACAATTTGCAGAGCAAGCGTCTGAGCCTCTTAAGGTTAGGGGAAAGAAAGCTTGCAGTTTAGTGAATGAAGCCAATGCCCTGCTCTTTACCATAGCCTTTATTCACCTTCTACATACATAGCAGGTATCGACAAAATTTGCAGAGCAAGCTTCTCACTCAAAAATTTAAACAAGGCAACCACTTGAAACGTGGAAAATCTCCTGTATATCGTCAATTTACATTTTTTGAAATACCTTACTTATATTGAAGTCAATTGCATATGGGTTTTACTTTTAAGTAGAACTCACTTAAAATGAAAGGGTTTCCCTTGGCATGATACAAGTATTGTAAGCATCTGGGGAAAGCCCTGGATTTGAAAGTTAATCTCAGTATGTTAAATGTGAAGGGTAAAATGGTAACTTTTTCTATTGAGAAAGAATCTCATTTTAGTGAAGCTGGCCAGATACACCGAGATCCAACACTAGCCACTGCTACTACAGTGGTGTACAATGACGCCTGCTTTACTGAACTGGCAACAATTTCGGACGCCAGAATTTTTGAAAGCACTGGCTAAAGACGCGATGCATTGCTTCATTCGCCCTTTTCTTACATCAACTTCTTTCTATAACCAAATGCTGTTTTCTCCTCAAAAATTGTGTTTTATAGAGGTATAGATCGGTAAGAAAACGATTGGTACAAAAAAAAATTTCAAATGACAGCTCATTTTATAGAAATAGTGGGTGGCTCTGAAAAGAGCCTTTGTTGTTATCCTGATCTGTCTTGCTCAGAATTGCAAAGCGGTTACCTAACAGGCTTATTTGCCCTTAGCCTTATGGTGACTCTCGGTCTTCTTGGGCAGCAGCACAGCCTGAATATTAGGCAAGACACCGCCCTGTGCGATGGTCACACGACCCAGCAGCTTGTTGAGCTCCTCGTCGTTGCGGATGGCCAGCTGCAAGTGACGCGGGATAATGCGGGTCTTCTTGTTATCCCGGGCCGCATTGCCCGCCAGCTCGAGGATCTCCGCAGTGAGGTACTCCAGCACCGCAGCCAAATACACCGGGGCGCCGGCTCCGACACGTTCCGAGTAGTTTCCCTTTCGGAGAAGGCGATGGACGCGCCCTACTGGGAACTGCAGACCGGCTCTGGAAGAGCGAGTCTTAGCTTTAGCGCGAGCTTTACCTCCTTGCTTTCCGCGACCCGACATAACGGCGGCAAAAATGAAGAACTACACAAGAAAAATGCAGGTATAGCACTGTATAAACGGGGAATGAGAAGTATTTATACTAACGGAAGGGAGCCTGTACGGGCTTTTTCCATTGGCTAACCTAACTACCAATGGAAAATAAGAATTTTCATCCTTCATTTGCATACAAGCCTGTGGATTTATGTTTGCTTCAGTCAGCAGTCAGGTTTGATGCCTTTTTACTTGAATACCAATAACATGGAGCACTTTAATGATCTATGGGAGACTATTAGGGAGACACAATGGTTCATGTCAGCAATTCTAGCTACTGAAGAAGCTAGAGATTGGAAAGATAAGGTTAGAGGCCAACAGGAACCAAAAAAAGGTGTGAATCCCACCCTGTCCTGCCCAGTAGGATTGAGATACAGCCCTGCTGGCTCTGGACTGGGTAATCCTCAGACTAAAAATTAGGGAAGGGAGAAGCTCTGGAGTGTGTCTCAGGTGGGAAGGCCCTGAGATCAAACCTCATTACTGGGGGGGGAAAAAAAACCTATAAGCAAGGAGTGGGAGTGTTTTATTCTCAGAGCTGTGCCTCTTGGCCAGTGGTCCTTTTGGGGGAGTCTGGTTTGGATTTTTAGAAAGTAATCTATTCAGAACAATTTCTGAGTATGTAGAATTAGTGTGGTAGGCATTGTTTTTTTATGTGTCTGTGGAGAAAGGGGCTTATTAAGCCGAGGCTGGCCAAAACTTGCTATCTAGTCTATACTGCTGTCCACCACCATGCAGTCTCTCAGATCTGGGATTATTTTGCTCATTAGGCCTCATGACAGAAATGGAGGAAGAAAGCAAACGATTCTTCATTGTAGCCAAACTCTTCTTGTTTTTTTTTTTTTTTGGGGGGGGGGGTCCAGTCGTGGGGCCTGAACTCTGGGCCTGGGCGCTGTCTCTCAGCTCTTCAGCTCAAGGCTAGCACTCTACCACTTGAGCCATAGCGCCACTTCCGGCTTTTTTTCTTATTGCTTATGTGGTGCTGAGGAATCGAACCCAGGACCCATGCATGCAAGGCAAGCGCTCTACCACTGAACCACCTTCCCAGCCCCCCAAACTCTTCTTAAACTGCCAGGACTATAAGTTCCTGAAAGGACTAGATGATCAGTCCCTGACCTAGGTCTTCTTTCATTTTATCTATGTATGTAGCTGTGAGGGTAACCTTGAAGATATGTAGTGTGTTAAACCCATTTTAATGAGATTGCGAAGCTTCATACACCACAACAGTTATTTACCTTGCCAGAGTTAAGACGACTAGAGTCTCCCCCATTAGCTAGGAAAGCCTTTCACACCTTGATAAGTGACATTCCCAACCTTCCTAACCCTTGCTCTTTTCTCACTTGCCTACAAAATAGCATTATAATTATTCCTGTACACCCCTCATTTATAATTAGATATTTCTCCTTTCAGATCTGTCAGTTTGTTTGTTGCATATACTTTATATTTAATTAAATTCACACATATTTAGATTGCCTTGATTTTCTCACTCAATGTATGTTTTTATCATTATTCAATATCCCTCTCTGTTCCTGGTCATTTTTTAAATAGCTGATCATTGTTAGCTAATAACTTAACACTTCCTTACTCCCCTCTAAAGGCAGTGACAGTAGAAAAATGAACGAGAAATTTTTCATAAATTAGTTTACATGTATGGGGGCATATAGCAAATAAAAACGAATACTCAAACACCCAGTGAGATCAACATACTTATATACCTTCCTGGAGCACAAAGGAGGATGAATATTGGTAATGGAGGGATAATAGAGAAAATGAGTGTGTGTCTGTGTGTGTGTGTGTGTGTGTGTGTGTGTGTGTGTGTGTGTGTGTGTGTGTGTGAGTGAGTTGTGGGGCTTGAACTCTGGGCCTGAGCACTGTCCCTCAGTTCTTTACCTTAAGGCAAGCGTTCTGCTTGAGCTACAGCACCACTTCCAAGAAAATGATTTTTTGAAAACATTAATAGGTACTGAAGGGAACAAGTACAGAATCTGGTACAGTCTGTCTTGCATTAACTTCTAATTTTTCTCTCCTGAAATTTATTCTTCCTAGTTTGAGATTCCTGGAAGCAGATTCATGACATTTGACTTCCTTTTGAAGGATATGTCTCTAGGTAGATAAGGGAGTTCAGACAGTCCCTCTGCATTTGCCGCTTCCCAAGCACCCTCAGTTGATAAACAGCATACTAAACTGCCATGCTTTGGCTTGAATTTTCTGAACTCACTGAAGCACATAATCATCTCTAGACTTTTAAGGTACTAGAATACAAATACTCTATACTATGGCAATACTCAATCAAAGTGAGAGTATGTACCACAGCACACTATGATAATATTATATATTAATTGCCTGGTCTTAAAGCTGATACATTGAGGAATAGAAAAATCAACAAAGATTGCTGAATCTTGCTGTTTTTAATTTTATGGTTTGTGAAATTAAGCAAATGGTACCCAGCTGGAGGTGAACAATGCACTAAAGGAATTTCTAAAGGCTCAGAACCAAGGATCTACTTACAAATAAGATGATGGGAGGGACAAGAAACAGGTGTGAGAAAACCCCCGATCCCTTCCTAACCCAGTGTAGTCAGTCAGTACATGGTTTTAGTCAAAGAACCTAGGAGGAGAGTAAAGGTACTCATTTTCTGTTAACCTTTCATTTCTTTCATTTTTTTTTATCCCTATGATTTTTTTTACTAATAGCCTCCCTTTTATGATTATTATTTTCATGATAAACAACAGCAGTAAATAATAACTGCTTATTGTTTTTGGAAAGTTGAAAAAAACCTATGATTGACCTATTCCAAATATTTATAATCTCTGAGAAGGATTTAAGTGATTAAGTAGCAGTGCTTGTTTTCCATCCAAAAGAAGGTTTTGAGCAATTGTTATACAAGGGCACAGCAAAGAGCAATCACAGTAACTTAGAAAAATCAAGAGAATTCCTGAGGGAGATATCCAATGTTTATTCAATGTGTGCTTAACAAGTCCCTGGTAAAAGCCAGAGTGTTTTAGGTACCCAAGGCCACAGCAGTGAGCAGACAGCAACATTATCCTCAGGATGATCATGTTCTTGTTGAGAAGGCTCACAGTAAGGTAAATACATAGAAAAAGTGTAGCATATGAGTGATATGGAAAAAAAATTGAATATAGAATGACAATAGGCAAGAACAGGATGAGAAGGAGAGAACATGTCTTTATTTCAGACATGAAGCCAGCCTATTAGAAAAAAATATATACCTCAGTAAAATGAGAGATATATTAACAAACAAAACAGGGATGTCAAAAACCAAATATCAGAAGGTACATATTTTCTAATTTCTTGACCAAATTCTAGATGATTTGGGATGAAGCATTACATATATACGTATATATACATGCAAAAATTACAAGAAATGAATGGGAAAGTAAAGGCTTTTACAGATGAAGGATGGGGGAAAAGAAAAGAATTTGTTGCCAGCATACCTATCCTCAAAAGCATAACAACAGGACATTTGTGGAATAGAAATTTACAGAGGAAATCTGGGAACAGTATAGGAAAGGAATAAAAATTTATTTGCAAAAATTATGGATAAGTATAATACTTTTGAAAATTTAGAGCAAAATGAGTAATTATTAATGTCTGTGAAGGAGGTATTTAGGGTAAGTATAAACAAGGCAAGATTGCAGATAAATTAAAATGGATTACAGAAAAATGTTCGAGAAGTTCATAGGAAAACCAGAAATAGAAAAATAGACAAATTAATAACATTTTCAAAAAAGAAAAGAAAAGAAGAAAAAGCGAGAAAAGAAAAGACAATTGCAGTGTTAGGTTAGGGGAATTACATTTCTTGATTATCTTCCATTTTCAAGTGGAACAAATAAAGAACACCCTATAAATTCTTATCCTGTATCTACACAAATAAGAGGCCAAGAAAACTTTTCCTATACTATATCCACTTAGTTGCATTATGTCAATAATAATTGATATGTTAAGTTCTCATATTACGTTACTTTTCACATCCTTAAGCCCTGTGATTATCAGAATTATACTAAATGAATATTGCCTAAACGTAACAATTGAAATGATTAGCTAACTCAATAACAATTTCCATGCCAACAGTATGCTGTCATATATAACTTCAAATGTAACTATAGAATAAAATTAAATGAGACAAAAAGATAAACCATAAAGACTTCAACTGTAAGGTTGCAAGAGTATCTGTAGGTTTTAGTATCAGATAAGAAGACTTTAGAGGAAGGAAAATGACCAGGAATTGAGAGGGATATGGCATAATGAGAAAAACACACGTTCAACAAGAAAATCAAATTTTTAATGTGTGTGAAATCAATGAACTACAAAGAGCAGCAAAAAAGGATATATCTGAAAGGATAAATATACAACTATAAAGTGTTCAGGATACATCTCATCAGCTTATAGAAATCCAGCTTGTAGAAATCTGTCACTTATGGCAACTTGTCAAACAAGTAAAAACAAGATTATTCATAGCTCACTGAATTTATATTTAATAAGACATAAGGAATATAGTAGATATGTAATATATCCTTAAATTTGTTCATCCATGGCAACGATGTGGTAAAAAAAAAAAAAAGATTGTAAATAGAGCAACATCCCTAAAGGATGGACAGGAGGCGTGCTAATATCACAGTAAAATAAATATTATTATAAAATGTTGTTTTGTTTTGGGGCCTGAACTCTAGGCCTGGGCACTGTCCCTCAGCTCCTCAGCTCAAGGCTAGCGCCCTACCACTTGAGTCACAGAGCTGCTTCTGGCTTTTTCTGCTTATGTGGTGCTGAGGAATCAAACCCAGGGCCTCATGTATGCAAGATAAACACTCTACCACTCAGCCACCTTCCCAGCCCTAAAATGTTTATTGTTCAAATAATAAAGCAATGAGACTTAATTTTTTATGTCTTCAGCAAATAGATTTAAAGGTTTGTTGGTGAGACTATAAGAGGATAAAGCAACTTGGGAATATGGATTGAAGTACTGCTCTTGTATGATTGGAGCCATAAATCTCACTTCTAATACATACCCAAAAGGAATCTCATAAATTACATGTAGGAAAACATCAAAAATATTTTCAGAATAACAATAAAATGATCACCAGAGAAAGGAAATTTAAAATGAAATGCAATCGTGCAAGTGATTGTTAGAATCTCTTCAGTTAAAAGAATAACAATGCTAAAGTATCTCCCATATAACATTTATGTATCTGTGTATAAAGTTTTTGCACAAAGGGAAATTTCTAGTAGGTTAGAAAAATGAACCTATAATTGATTTTTGTGGATTTTTCCCCCTCTTTACTATCCTTAAATTCATTGCTGACACCTCTAAAATAACTGATAAATGTACCCAAATTTATTGAGGATTTTATTCAAAAATGAAGTCCAGAAGTAAATCTCCAGACAAGCAAGGATTCCTGTGGATTTTTATGGTCAGTTCAGTGAAGTAGATAGTTGTGAAATGTGTCTACAAGTATCTTGCTTCAAATTGACAGAACAGGAGAGATCACATGGGGACCTCAGCAAGACCTGTGTGCAGAGTCTTCTGTGAGATTCTGTCTTCAGAGAAAAGATAAGGTCTTATGACCAGTTTCAGCAATTCAAGGAATTCTTTGCTACTTTTTAATGTCTTATTTTAGGGTAGAATGGCTATGAGAAGGTGAGACCTTTGTGCTTCTTTTCTCTCAAATATCAAGGTGTCGTATTTAATAATGTGTCCTATATCAATGAATTGGCTTGAAATTATTAGTGATTATTACCCTACTTTTCCCCTCCCTTTTTCTTTTTGATTGCTTTTTAATTTTCCTACCGAGTGTTGCTACATGCCCAGGCTGACTAGACTCAATCTCTGGAGACCTGGGATTTACAGGTCTGTGTTACCATTGTCAGTCAAATGATTATCACTTTTAAATAAAGGTCATGTACTATTTCCCCCAGGATGTTAAGAGAAAACACAAAAACTAACTTGAATGAGCTATTAATAGAAATAAGATAATAAAGCACTAACAAGTGTTGCAGTAGGCAAAATTAAAAATCAAGTCCCCTGCCCTAGATCAGGGCCAAGGAATTCCAAATCCTTTAATTCTTAACCTTTTAAATCTTCCTCCATCTCAGAAACAATCTCAGGACCTTTGCCAACTATGTCTTTGTGGGCTTTTCTTTATGCCAAACTCTGTCATCCTTCAAATTAGGTATAGTTTTATTCCCATCTTATTTGAAAAAGGAGGAAAGAGGTTGGGGATGGAGAGGGGAAGGGGGGGGGGTGGGGAGAAAGGAAGCAAGCAGACAAGTTATTGAAGACAAGATAGGAAAATAAACTCCACTTCAAGAAAGCTCAGTGAAAATGTTGAGAAATAATGTTACTACTAGGAATCTTTTCCAGAGAAAGAATCCTAAAGGCCACATTCTGATATTGAAGCCTCAGTTAGTATGGGAATTAAAAAAAAAAAAAAATTAAGGCATCTCGACAGTATGTTGCATATACTGATAGTACTTCTCATACAATGATTTACTTACTTATACCTTGTGTGAGACCAGAAGATAGTTTTAACTTTTACCTTGTTTGGCAAACCCTTCTTTATTTCATCTAAACACGGTGTTGAATAACACTAGATGGAGGGAAAGCTTGTAGTAATTTTTTTCCCTTTCACACAACTCCCTGTTCTTCCCCTCCCACATCCAAGGATGCAAATGTTAACTTCTTAATCCAGACCTTTGCCGATTTCTAATAATTACTTTTGAAATCCCAGATTCTCTGCAAAAGAAAACTGCTAACTTCTCCAATTGTGGTCAGTTCAGGTCAGCTGCATTCAGACAGGAAAGAGCGCGAAATTCAAACCCATTGTTCATGCCGAGCTCTGGCCAACGCACACGCCTGTACACAAATAGCCCAGATTATCTGAGACGCCAGAAAAATTCAAAAGGCTCTAAAATAGTTATGAGTAAACACAAAAAAGGGAGGAATTTAATTGTTCCAGGAGATGTAGGTGCGTCACATTAAGATCTAGTAGAGAATCAATTACTGTTTCCTTAAAGTGATAGTACTCAATTTACATCACAGTTCCATCTCTAGGGAACAAATAAATGCCAAATGACTGCAGGCCTCTTTCCTTAGGCAATCACTTAACAGCTTTCCAATAGGAAAAACTCAATTCGCCCAGTATAAACTTACTAAGTCAAAATTATTCAAACTACGATAGATTTACAAACAGCCATCAGCCCTGAGCCAATTTTGAACATCACACCTTAGAGCTTAAGGAGTTGGACGCCAAGAGTTTTAGCTTTTTTCATGATAAAGTGGGTGGCTCTGAAAAGAGCCTTTGGATTAAGAAATGTCTAAAGGCAATTACTTGGAGCTGGTGTACTTGGTGACGGCCTTGGTGCCCTCGGACACGGCGTGCTTGGCCAGCTCCCCGGGCAGCAGCAGGCGCACGGCCGTCTGGATCTCCCGAGACGTGATGGTCGAGCGCTTGTTGTAGTGCGCCAGGCGCGACGCCTCGCCCGCGATGCGCTCGAAGATGTCGTTCACGAACGAGTTCATGATGCCCATGGCCTTGGACGAGATGCCGGTGTCCGGGTGGACCTGCTTCAGCACCTTGTACACATAAATGGAATAGCTTTCCTTGCGACTGCGCTTGCGCTTCTTGCCATCCTTCTTTTGCGCCTTAGTAATGGCCTTTTTAGAGCCTTTCTTAGGAGCTGGAGCGGACTTGGAAGGCTCAGGCATGGCTGTCCAACAGCAAAGAAAACCGGTTCTACACTAACAAAAAGCAGGACAGTAAGAGGAATGTACTGTTTTTATGTATAGTCCAGTGATTTAAATGAGGGTTTAACATTTGTCCCTTCTGATTGGCTACAAAACAATCCTGAAGTAAAGGAAGTTTATGCAAATTGTGGATTTACAGTCTCAGTTTCTATTGGATAGACCCTAAGCCGATTTTGACCAATAGACTGACTTTATGCTTAAGCCTTACGCTACCTATAAAAAGAGGGTTTCAGCCCAAAGCGGGTTCCTCTTCATTCTGTTCTAGTCAAATCACAATGTCAGGGCGTGGTAAGCAGGGAGGCAAAACCCGAGCCAAGGCTAAGACCCGCTCGTCTCGCGCGGGCCTGCAGTTTCCAGTAGGCAGAGTGCATCGCCTGCTTAGGAAAGGAAACTATTCGGAGCGCGTCGGCGCCGGTGCCCCGGTGTACCTGGCGGCAGTGCTGGAGTACCTCACCGCCGAGATCCTGGAGTTGGCCGGCAACGCCGCTCGCGACAACAAGAAGACCCGCATCATCCCGCGCCACCTGCAGCTGGCCATCCGCAACGACGAGGAGCTCAACAAGCTGCTGGGCAAAGTCACCATCGCTCAGGGTGGTGTGTTGCCCAACATTCAGGCCGTGCTGCTGCCCAAGAAGACCGAGAGCCACCACAAGGCTAAGGGAAAGTAAATAGGGACAAAAGAGGGAACAACCGGCCGTTTGTTTCCAGATACCTAAACGGCTCTTTTAAGAGCCACCCACGTTTTCACCAGAAAAGCCGCTAACGCTGTTGTTAATATTGTATTTAAATTATAGCCTTGAAGGGCTGGGAAGGTGACTCAGTGGTAGAGCGCCTACCTTGCATGCTCGAGGCCCTGGGTTCGATTCCTCAGCACCACGTAAGCAAAAAGAAAAAAAAGCCGGAAGTGGCGCTGTGGCTCAAGTGGTAGAGCGCTAGCCTTGAGCTGAAGAGCTGAGGGGCAGCGCCCAGGCCCAGAGATCAGGTCCCATGACCGGACCCCACCCAAAAAAATTGTAGCTTGCAGAGAGATAAATACAAAAGGCCACATGAAGGCACATTTAGTACACGAGCTAAAACTGGATCCCTGAGTTACCAAAACGCTGTTCTACAGCATTTTCTATTAGCTTTCATCAGCTAAGGATTCTAATTTGGGGGCATGGTGACCACGCCCCAAACCCCAACCCGTGACCAGCACTGAGGAGGCAGGGTAGTCCGCAAAGCCACAACCTTACTACCAAGAAAGGTCTTGTCTCAAACATCCGAGGTGGGTGGTGAATCTCAGATCACACTCCTTTACTGAAAAATCAAAACGTCCAAAACCGTTAGGCACTGCTGTACTTAGACCAAAATCATAAAAGGATGACGGAGGACAATTTGTCCAATCAGATGTTCTTCTCGTGAACCAATCCGCAGGAAGATTCTTCAGCCAATGATTTTGTCGCGCGGGAGTTTTTAAAAACATTTCAAGGCCAATCACATTGCTTACAAGCGTATTTAAGGCCAACCTGTAGGCACCTTCGCTACAGGTTGCTGTGTGTCTTCTGTTATTCGAAATGGCTCGTACCAAGCAGACCGCTCGCAAGTCCACCGGCGGCAAGGCGCCCCGCAAGCAGTTGGCTACCAAGGCCGCTCGCAAGAGCGCTCCGGCCACCGGCGGCGTGAAGAAGCCTCACCGCTACCGGCCCGGCACCGTGGCGCTGCGCGAGATCCGGCGCTACCAGAAGTCCACAGAGCTGCTGATCCGCAAACTGCCGTTCCAGCGGCTGGTGCGCGAGATCGCGCAGGACTTCAAGACCGACCTGCGCTTCCAGAGTTCCGCTGTGATGGCGCTGCAGGAAGCGAGCGAAGCCTACCTGGTGGGTCTTTTTGAGGACACTAACTTGTGTGCCATCCATGCTAAGCGGGTGACTATCATGCCGAAGGACATCCAACTGGCTCGTCGTATCCGTGGAGAGAGGGCTTAAAGTCCAGCAAGTGTTTCTGACTGAAAAAGGCTCTTTTAAGAGCCACCCACAGTTTCACTGAAGTAGCTGTAATATGTTGATTCAGCCGCAAGAAGCCACGGTTTTTTGCAACTGCAGGATTCTTGCTGGTTAAAGTTGGTGTTTAATATGATAACCGAAACCCCATCATGGGCATTTTTATTACTAAAAATACTTATTGTTACCGTCAAGTATGCGAGTGTCACATGCAAAAATGTAGCTCTGTATTGCCAGGAATTAACCATTCTATGTATGTATATGTTCACATGTCACATATAACTCCATATAAGGTACAGCTAAATTTTCTCTTGCCAAGATTTCAAATACTCTCGTCTACATTCTAACAAGTCACAAAAAAGTCAATTGCAACTGCAAGATTAATAGAAATAACATTCACTATGATCAAAAAAAATTTTTGACAAAAAATACCATCGTAAAGCTCCAGATTACTATGGTCTTAGAAATAGAACATCAACATTTGAGTTTTAATAGCTTCAGGGAAAATTCTGAGCAAGATCTTTTTCAATTTATTCAGCCTTCCCTTGCATCCTAACCTGTTTATATTTCACTTCAGTAGAATCAGAGAGTTAAAAATTGCTGTCTGGGATGAGACTCAGGTTTCAGGCTCTTCCTATGATGTTTAGGATGATGGTGTGTTACAAAGATATTTGAAGAAGAAACATCTCAATGGATATAAAATTAACGTTATTCAATTTGAGCATTCGTTTAAGGTAAATTCTTTCACACAACATTAGTTTTACAGAACCATTCAGCATTGAGTAACATTTACTTTTGAAGGTAATAAAATAGGTGTAACAATAAAACAATGGGTTTGTTAGTTTCAACATCAAAATTTGGTGCTTGTGGAATAGTCAAAATTGAGTTCTCCATGTTAAGTACTACATGAAGTGACTGGCCTGAGTTATAGTGTATAATTCTTTTTTGTTTTTTTTTTTTTTTTGGGGGGGGGGGGTCCAGTCATGAGGCCTGAACTCTGGGCCTAGAGGCTGTCCTTCAGCTCTTCAGTTCAAGGCTACCGCTCTACCACTTGAGCCACAGCACCACTTCCGGCTTTTTTATTTTTGCTTCTGTGGTGCTGAGGAATTGAACCCAGGGCCTCAGGCATGCAAGGCAAGCACTCTACCACTTAGCCACCTTCCCAGCCCCATAGTGTATAATTCTTAAGTATATTTCCAGGCAAGTTCACTCACTCCAACCCAAGGGATTTTAATAATCCCTTAAAAGTAAATAATATTTTACCAGTAAATATCACTTCCAACAATCTTACATCAAATCCATTTTCATTCTCATTTTCTGATTAATAAATTTAACCCTCAAAATAGTGTCAAACATAATTTTTTCCTCAAAAGAAATTACTGTTTCTGGGTCAGCTGATGAGGACTGTGGTAACTTGACAGGCTAAATTCTGACATTAGAGTCTGATCTGAGACATGGTTAGAATGAACCCTCAGGGCATCAGCTCAGTGATGCGCTCTAGACCTCAGAACCAGAACCAGAACAAAATGACTAGTTCCTTGGAAGCATGCACACATTCTGCTTCAGAACAAGTGTTAGGTCTACCCCCAATAATATGTATAAAAGATAGGAGCCATTATTGACTATTTTTAATAACTGAAATATGACCAGACAAATGAACTACGCTTTAAGCGTAAAATATATCAGACACAAACATTTACAACAAAGAAAATGTATTAGCAAATATCACTTGTACAAAGAAGTTTCATTGTGATATGCCCATATATATAATGTCCATATAAGGCTTTGATAAGATCCAGCTCCTATTGTTTCTTCTTTCCCACTCCTCCCAACACAAAATCTTATAATCAGTTCACTAAGGAATCTATTGGGTTAATGATACTAAAATAATTTCACTTGTTTCATTTTATTTTAAAATGGCACTAGAAACATTTAAATTATATGATTTATTTATTCTTGAGGAATTTTGTGAGTATGTAGAAGGTAACTTTGATTTGCTGGTCAGCTCACTAGTTACCCGAATGTTGCCAGGATTCAGTTTCATCTCTTAAAATGGGAGCAATAATGGTACCTACTTAGTACTGTGACAAAAATGTATGTGTGGGAAAATATAGAATAAGTGGCTTGGTGTAAATAAGCGCTCAAAAAACGTTCACTCGATGGGTTGTTGTTGAGACTATCCTTGATCCCTATTCCCAAATCAAATCCTCTAACTGAGGTCTGTTCAGCTCTGGCATTGAATTCAACCACAAAAAAGGCTTCTACATTTCACATAGATTTACATGGCCTAAACATTTGGAGTTTTGCCTAAGAAGAATAATAGGAGAACTTAGTAGTGTTTTAGTAGAGTTTTGAATATACTATTACTACTTGTCAATATAATTTTATAAAAGTAGATTTAAAAAGTGAAGAATGATAAAACTACATAAAAGTTGAAAATGAAAACAATGACAAAGGAGGGGGTAACAATGCTCAATAGGAAATGTACTCATTACCTTACTCATAACTGTAACCCCTCTATACAGCATGTTTACAAATAAAAAATATATTTAATAATAAAAGAAAAAGAAAACAATGACAAATATAAGTTTTAAAGGAGATCTATGATGGAAACGATCTTTACAATTTTGTCAGGGGAAAAGGGGAGGAGAGGTAGGGAAAGGATACAAAGGAGAGGTAACAATGTTCAACAAGAAATGTACTCATTACCTTACTCATATAACTGTAGCCCCTCTGTACAGCATCTTTACAATAAAATTAAATTAAAAAAAAGAATGTCACCCAATGTGACATATTGCTGAAAGGTTATTTTATGCTGAAGGCAATTGGAAATTAACATAACAGTTCTCCTTGCCCAAGAAAAGAAACATGTGAAATCAGTTTTAATTATATGCTTTAAATATATCAAAACCCATTTAAAACAAATATATAGGGCTGGGAAGGTGGCTCAGTGGTAGAGCGCTTGCCTTGCATGCATGAGGCCCTGGAAAAGACAAAAGCCAGAAGTGGCACTGTGGCTCAAGTGGTAGAGTACTAGCCTTGAGCTGAAGAGCTGAGGGACAGTGCCCAGGCCCAGAGATCAGGCCTCACGACTGGACCCAAAAAAAATTTAAATAAATAAAATAATATATATTTTTTTGTTTAGGTTGGTTTAAAATTATATGGTTTGCATGTGTCCATCTTACATGGAAATGGACAATAGTTCATTCTCTTCAATAGTGAAGGCCTGGTTATACATGCTTGTCATCCCAGCACTTGCAAGGCAGAGGCAGGCTTGGTTCAAGGCAAGCTTGGTATTCATGAGACCCAGACTCAAAACAAAGAGAGAAAAAAAAACAAAAACCCCCAAACTAAAAATTCCAAGTGTCTTCAATGTCTATTTTGTGAGATTAGCTTCAAGGAATCTAAAATCTCACAGGCTGTCATTTTCAACAATAAAAAGATAAATAGCTGAGAATAATGGAAACAAATATTAAGATTATATTTTATTTGGAAACAATTTTAAATTATCTAGACAGATAACATAGTTAAACAGAAAACATGAAATTTCTTACACAAAATCCTGCCACTTCCACAAATCAATTCATAAATTTAACACAATCTCAATAAAGGTACACATGTACATATGTATATATGTGATTGTGGCAGAAAGGCAAGTGTGTGGGGGAAACCAAAAATTCTGAACATCAGTAATGGAATTAGCTTCTGTCCACAACGAATCATCTTATTTAAAAAAATCACAATTTATGAAACACTACTATTTGAGTAAATCCTACGCATCAGAGGTGTTCTGAGCAATGAAAATACCTCTGTGAAGAAAAGACAACGGAACAAAAACAGAATGTTGAGATTTAGTCTACATGTCCATAGAATTCAGCCTATGTTAAAAATAAAATCAGAATTGAAGAGGCAGAAATGAGAAATACGTTGTGTCAAAACTTACAATTAATGCAGAACTGATAATTAAAAATTGCTGGAAGAAAGCCTAGGGAAATTTTCTTTGCTGCCTCCTGGTCCCTTCTCCCTGTTTAATAAACCCCACGAGGTAATGAAATGTCACAAGATTCATTCTTGCAGAAACTGAGTAACTGCTGTCCTCTTTGGAGGTCCTTGTAACCAGCCTCGCCAAAATCTGTTCCAACAGAATACAAAAACAGGAACTAGACCTTCTGCATTTAAAGAGGAATGCATATGGATATGAATTCAAACACTGACAAAGACCAAAGGCTAAACTTGCAGAATTGCATGAAAACATGGGTAGCTCACACATTAAAACAACAAAAATAAGTTTAAAGCAACTCCGGTTTGGGGAAGTTGAAATCCTTCTACAAGCGAGGATTCTTACCCGCGTCGGATCTAAAATGGCCGACCAAAAGTTGTTTTTGACGCACTATAACCCTACCACAGCTTTGCAAATAAGCTATGCGATACTAGAGTTCCCTGATCCAGAAATACTCTGGAAAAAGGGGGGGGGGGGGCTTTCCGCAGCTGCTTTTCAGTGAATTTCTCGGCATAGAAAAACAAACCACAGGAGCTAGAACACACCCTCATCGGCTACAAATGCTCCCAAGGAGAGACGTTTTGACAACTCGGAAGGAAAGCGCGCGAAAGACCACTTAAATTTCTCCTAGATGGTAAACTTTCAAGTTGACTAAAGCAAAACATATAGGGAAGAACACAATGCCGGCTGCCATCCAATTAAGCCCAGAAAGAAAGCCAGAGGCGGAGAGGGAGTGGGCCAACCAGAGAGCAGGGCGGAACTTTTGAATTACCTTTTAGCCCAATCCGAGGAAAACCTTTAACTAAGAAAAGGGTTAGGGGGGAGGCGTTTTACTTGTTTGTGCTGCTGGGCAGCTGTGGGAAGCGGTTGGGGCTCACCCCTAGTTCAGCCAGCGGACAACCAGGGCAGATAGGAAGGAAATGCAAACCCCCGTTTAGGCCAGCGAGCCCTGACCTCCGCTAAGCCAGAACTCAAAAGCTGATTTGAGGGAAAGCAATCCAAATGCTTGCAGCTCTTTATTTCGAGATCTGTGGTGGCTCTGAAAAGAGCCTTTTGGGTTAAGTAGGACTAAAAACCTACTTCTTCTTGGGTGCAGCCTTCTTGGGCTTCGCAACCCTGGGTTTGGCAGCTTTAGGCTTAACAGCCTTAGATGCGCTCTTGACCTTCTTGGGTTTGGCCACCTTCGCCTTCTTCGGGCTCTTGGCCACCTTCTTAGTCACGGCAGCCGCTGCTGGCTTCTTCGCCTTCTTAGGGGTCTTCTTGGCGCTCTTTTTCGGAGTGGCGGAGCCAGTCGCCTTCTTCGGCTTCTTGGCTGCGCCGGCAGGCTTCTTAGGCTTAGCCGCGCCCGCCTTCTTGGCCTTGGGCTTGGCCTCCCCGGAGGCCGCCTTCCTGTTAAGTTTGAAGGAGCCGGAGGCGCCGGTGCCCTTGGTCTGCACCAGGGTGCCTTTGCTCACCAGGCTCTTCAGACCCAGCTTGATGCGGCTGTTGTTCTTCTCCACGTCGTAGCCCGCTGCCGCGAGCGCCTTCTTGAGAGCGGCAAGGGACACCCCGCTGCGCTCCTTGGAGGCGGCCACAGCCTTGGTGATAAGCTCGGACACGGGAGGTCCAGTCGCCTTGCGGCGCGCTCCGGCAGGCTTCTTGGCAGCCTTCTTCTTCACCGGAGCCTTCTCCGCCGGTGGGGCGGCAGCAGGAGCGGCTGGAGCAGTCTCAGACATGTTGAAGCTCTAGAACTGGGAAACAAGTGGCAAGACGCCGATGGAGCTGCGCTGGGGCAGGGCCTCGGTATATATAGAGCGCAGGCGCGCGCTGATTGGTGCTCCGGTCGCCCGCCTGGCTGGCAGCCTCGGAGCCGTCGCGCTGCGCCCAAGTTGTGTTTGTTCCACCTCACAAAAAGGAGAAAATATTAAAATGCCCCGCACCAAAACACCCGGATTTGACCAAGAAATGATCTTAGAGGTCTCAGGCTTCGGACTCTACATTTATTTTTTTTGTAACCCCAAAGACAACGCGTGTAGACGTCTCCAAATCTCTCAACTCTAAAGGAAGTCCAGGGCAGTCAGAGACCACTTTCTGTTTTTCTTCTAAATTACCTGGTCGCTCCTTTGCCCCTGAAACTTCTTTTTCCTAGGGGTGGTTGGGCACATGCTTCTCTTATCTTAGGCACAAAAACGGAATTGGTTCCACCCAAATTTTCACGATAATTCTGTTTCTTCGCAAGGGAAGTAACACAGGTCCTTGGTGAATTCTGCATACAGACCCATAGTAACTATGGACTGGGACAAGGATTTCCAAGGCCCCTCTAAAGCAGTTAGGACTGGAAGGGAGGGGGCTCATAACCCTTGCGAGGGTCCTAGAGGGTGAGAGGTTAAGGACGTATATATTTGAGTTAAAGACATTGAAACCGTCTAATCCTTTTTATGGGTGGGGGCGGGGCACCCTCTTCACTTCTCCAAAGGCAAGAAATTGGGCTGTATTTTAAAAGCCCTCAGATTCCCTTCTGACATTTTACTAGGTAGGGGGTCTGACCCTTAAAAATGAGAGATACTATAAGAAGTAAAGGAGAAAAGGAGACCCCGTAGGCCTGTAAAGTATTCCCAATCGATCTGGTAGTTTGGGACATTGATGATCTGTTTTCAAAGAAAACAAGCATTTGTTAGATGAATTTTTATTCTTGAAAATTGTAGGCTATTTCCAATAAAAAAAATACTTTATTTGTGCTATACTATGAGCTGAAATGTTAAGGTGGAAATAAAATCATTAAAACACAGATTTGACATTTTATTTATTGACAGTAATAAAATGCACTTTTGACCTAAGAGATGAATCAGAGTTGAAATCGAAAATACCAAAATTGTAAACAGAAAAAGAAGGAAATGTAGTAAAATATATAAGTTATACCTTTGTGTTAACTAGCTGAATATCACCTCCTCATCCTCTCTAAAACTGGCCACATTTGCTTTCCTTAGTTAAAGATTGCTGTTTCATAATCACCCACTGGTTCCAAGAAATTGCAAATTTTTCCTTAAGAGAAGGAAGGTAACCTTTTTGCTTATATATGTAATTGATTATGTGTTTATATTAGGGAGAAAGGAAATATTAAAGTTAGCCTTACATTGTAATCCAATCAAAGGGGTTATATAAATTAAATTCAGTGATGTTCAGACAACAAAACAATCTTTTAAAATAAGAATGGCCGTATAGTTTCACTGAATAACATTTGTTTGGCATGTGGAAACTGTCTACTTCTATTCATACCCTCTGGGAATTAACAGCCTAATGAGATTAGGGATGGATGATTTAGCAGCAGTAGAAAACAACTTCAGATTTGCCATTCTTCTCTATATTTGTGAATTCTATAAATGTAACACATTATGAAAAATGTACAAATCATTGAAGCACTTTCAATATAGTATACAAGCAGTTTTAGTAAAAGAAATAGGATAAGATCAAATTGCTTCCACTGTGTGCATTGAGCCCCTTTTTCAATTGAAACTCAGTGAAGTGTTCATATTCATTAGAACAATAGCTGTGTAAAGTCTTAATTACCAGGTCTCTAGTGTTCTCTTCACTATAAATTTTTATCTTGATTTTTAAATCCCGCGCCTGTAAATTTGATGATTGTAATTCAGTTATCTAATGTGATCACTCATCCTGAACCAATCTAATCACACCTCTAAACAATAAATAGACAGAAACTTACTTCAAAAATTTCCTGGCCAAGGGGTGGAAGTGACTTAAAGGCAAAGGATCACAAAATCATTCATAAACTCTGTAACCTGTGTTGAAAAAAAGAGATATAAAACTTTAAAACAAGGCAAACATATTTTGCTATGCCATTCCAAACTATATTAAAAAATTATACAAAACAAACACTTCTGGCTCAACTGAAACCTAAGAGAGTGTTAGAAAACAAAATAATTGTGTTACATACATTTCAAAAAAAATCTGTTAGGGACATTGAAAAAAGAGGTGACAGCAGTGACATTGGTTTTATTTATTTTTGCCAGTCACAGGGCTTAAATTGAGGGCCTGACCACTGTCCCTGAGCTTCTTTTGCTCAAGGCAAGCACTCTACCTCTTGAGTCACAGCATCACCTCAGTTTATGTGGTACTGAGGAATTGAACTCAAGGAACTCAGGGCATCATGTGTTCTAGGCAAGCACTCTACCACTGAGCTACATTCCTAGCACAACATTTGTTTTAATAATAGATTTTACTTCACTTGCATATTTACTTGAATTTATAAGCAATATTTTAGATGATATACTTTATAGTCTTTTAAAATGGTAAGTCTTAAATATCTCATGTGTTTTATATCTATAGAACATTTCAATTAAGACTAGCACATTCCAAGTATTTAATAACAAATTGCAACTAGGAGTTTTATTATTAGGCAGACAGCACAGCTTTTATATTTAATTAATTAATTTATTTTTCTGTCAGTCATGGGGCTTGAACTCTGGGCCTGGGCACTGTCCCTCAGCAGTTCAGCTCAAGGCTAGCACTCTACCACTTGAGCTACAACACCACTTCTGGTTTTTTGGTGGCTTATTGGAGATAAGAGTCTCAGGTTCTTTCCTGCCTGGGCTGGCTTTGAACTGTGATCCTCAAATCTCAGCTTCCTGAATAGCTAGGATTACAGGCACGAGCCACTGGCACCTGGCCTTAGCACAGCTTTTGAGTAAGGTAACTTCTGTGTACCTATGTGTGCACATACACAATTACTGGGGCTTAAACTCAGGACCTCACACAGACTCCTGCTTAACTTTTTCACTGAAGGGTAATATTCTACCACTTGAACCACAGATCCACTGTCAGCTTTTTACTGGTTAATTGTAGATAAGATTCTTATCTACAAGATCCTGTCCTGCTTGGCTTCAAAGTGAAATGCTCAGATCTCAGCCTTCTGAGTAGCTAAGGTTACAGGTGTAAACTACCAACAGCTGGCTTAGTTGAAGGTGGTTTGACTTAATATTTACTTTTTATTGAGCCCAGAGTATGTAGAATTTGGTGTTGCATTGTAAAAATTAAGGAATTAATAAGGTTTTATCCAGAAGGATACAAATTAATTTTTCTAGTACAAAATATGAACCTAAAGTGAATGACTGAATTGCCCAGAAGGACATTGGTCAATTTTGTATATGATTTTTTAGTCTTCTTCCAGCACTTTTTCTTTCCCTGAATAAATCCATGTTTCATTTTCCTAAATCTTCCTCCAAAACTACCTTTGTCACCTTGCTCGCACTTATTAACTAATCAAAGCATCCTTTGACCCATTCATGAGCTCATGTGCAATTACATGTGAGTCATGTTTTTTAAGTTAAAAAATTATATGGTAACACTAGTCAATTTGTCCAAAGAGCATGAAATCAAACTCATCAGTAGTCATTCTGAAAATTGGAAACACAAACGTTAGACCATGAACTTTGAAGGAATCTGTGACGTAGTTAGAGTTCACTGGAGTCTTCAATTTTGAAATAAGATTGCACATGTCTATAAACAATGAAGAGTCTATTCATATGAGCTTCAAGGGAAAGTTCAAGTTAAGAATGGGTTCTTTAGAATTAACAATGATGAGTTCAGGGTAATCACAATAAGTTGAGGACATAGTCAAAATATTACAATGTAATTGGATTTAAACCTAAGGTGAATACTATGGAGTGGCTAAATTTGTTTCATGGCATACTCTACAAGTTCTGAAAATCTTGGTGGACAAAATGAAATATGCAGAATAAAATGTCAGGTCCAAATCTGTGAAGGAGCTGAAGAGAGAAAAACTGAAGAACAAGACATACTCAAAGGCTGGTAAGAGGAGTTGCTAAGAAAGGGATAAAGGGGAATGAGGCCCTAGGTTTGATTCTTTAGCACCACATAAGCAGAAAAAGCCAGAAGTGGTGCTGTGGCTCAGGTGGTAGAGCACTTGCCTTGAGCTGAAGAGATGAGGGACAGTGCCCAGGCCCAGAGTTCAGGCCCCACAGACTACAAAAAAAAAAAAAGGACAGAAAAAAAAGAAGGGAAAAAGAAAGGGATAAAGGACAGACAGGAGATGACAGATTCTTTTTCTTTCACATCTTCCTTCTAAGATGCCAGTGGGGTTCTGTCAGCATTTGGTGATAGTTAACTAACATCAACAAATACTAGTAAAGGCCCCAACTTTGAAGAATTAGAAACTGCTCTTTCTTGATAAAAAATGAAGCTAATAATAACAGCCAGTTTACTAGCAGAGCCTGACTAAAAGAGTGCCCAATTACAGTGATGGGTGTTTGTTTGTTTGTTTGTTTTGCTTTTTGTTCAGGACCGAGGGCTTGAACTCAAGGCCTAGATGTTGTCCCTGACCTATTTAGCTCAAGGATACTGCTCTACCACTTGAACCACAGTGCTACTTCTAGTGTTTCTTTCTTTCTTCCTTTCTTTCTTCCTTCCTTCCTTCCTTTCTTTTCTTTCTTCCTTTCTCTTTCTTTCTTTCTTTCTTTCTCTTTTTCCTTCCTTCTTTCCTTCCTTCTCTCTCTCTCTCTCTCTTTCTTCGTTTCTTCATTTTCTTTTTTATTTTTAGGTGGTTAATTGGAGATTAACTGGGCTGGCTTTGAACCTGAATCCTCAGGTCTCAACTTCCTGCATTGCTGAAATTACAAGTATGGGTATGACCCACTGGGTCCTGGCTTTGTTGTTGGAGTTTTTTCCTTCTTCTTTTGTGCTGGTGTTAGGGTCCTCTGGCATTTCTCCTTCTTATTCACAGCTAGTTTTCTACTATTAGAGCCTTGCCTCTAGTCCTGCCTTTTCTGCCTGAGGCTGGTTTCAAACTATAATCTTCTATATCTTAGCCTCCTGAGGAGCTAAGATTACTGGTATGAGCCACCTGTGCAAGCAGTAGTATTTTCATCCACGTTGCGCTAAGAAATATACATGGCCCAAGAAAAACTCCACAGGTTTCCAGCCTAAACCACTGGAAACTCTCTCATCTATTTCCTTATTTCAGTCTCAGGAACCATATTTTAATATAAATAACATAAAGTTATTTTTCTGTGTTTCTTTTTAATCTTCACAGGCAAGTGTCCAACAATTAGGAGATTAAATCTAAGGTAACCCCAACAGCCTGTAGACACCTAAAAAGCTAAAACTAAATTTTCTTCATTATTCCCTGATATACTCTCAAAATGCATAAGGAAGCAGAGAGTATAGTAGTAAAGCATGTAGCAGGAACTCAGTAAATGCATGGAAATTATTACAAAAGAAACAATACAATAGTGAAAACAATAAAAACAAGCAGAGTACTGGTGACTCAAGCCCGTAATCCTAGCTACTCAAGAGACTGAGATATAAGAACTGTGGTTCAAAGCCAGAACAGGCAGGAAACTTACATGTGACTCTTATCTCCAACTAACCAGCAAAAAACTGGAAGTGGAGTTGTGGCTCAAATAATAAAGTACTAGTCTTGAACAGAAAAAGCCAAGCTAGAGCACAAAGCCCTGAATTCAAACCACAGCATCAGTACAGAATATTAATTAATAATAAATTATCTAATAATTATTATAGTGATTTATTTGATGACCTTAAAATCATGAATTTAATGGCATTTATTAATATTTGCCCATGACTTATATGCAACTCTATATAAGTACTTATATATTTACTTAAATATAATTACATATTTACTATATTCTATAGATTGCAAACTATACACACATACATGTATATGTGTACATTTATGCATATGTGTTTATGTATGCATGTATGTAATCATAGAAGGTTAATTAGAAAGTTCTATTTCAGACATCTGGCAGTCCCAGACTAGTCAGATTTTTTTTTTTTTGGTAGTCATAGGGCTTGAACTCAGGATCTGTGCACTTTGAGCCACAGCTCCACTTCCAGTTTTCTGGTGATTAATTAGCAATAAAAATATCATGCATGGACTTTCCTGTCCGGGCTGGATAAATTTCAGCCTCCTGAGTAGCTAGGATTATAGTCATGAGCCACCACAGCCTGGCTAGTCTGAAAGTTTTAAAATGGCCTGGTAGTTGGGAATACAGTTATCTACAGATATAAAAGATCAGCCTTGGGCTTATTTAATCCTAGTTCCTCCACTGATGATCTGGATGACCTTGTCAAATTCCTTGACGTTCCTTCCCAACTTTCATTTCCTCTTTTGTAAAATCAGAATATTAGGGAAAGAAAACAAGAAAATTGTGAGGATTACATGAAATAACATGCATTCCATTCCTGGGATTGGAGTATGCTCAGAACAGCCACTCGCTTGAGCCATACCCTCTCATTAGATCTTTGTGTCATGAGACGCTCCTATTTGAGAGGTAACTCTGAGAAAGTTGGAATGTTCCTTAATTTGAAGAAAGAGATAAAGGTAGACCAAGTCCAACTAACTATTTCACTCTGTCTAATTATATGGCTTTTCTTACCTGCATCTGAACCTACTAGTGAGGTCACAGAACCTACTAGGTATTATCCTTAAGAAGCTTAACTAGGATACAGAGCTGAGCCAGCAGAGAAGAGAGAAGTGTTTGTGTGTGCACACACATGCACGTGTGTACGCACATTGTACATTAGCATGTGATTATATATGTATCTTGGAGAGTGGTGAGTTACAATTCAGGGTTATCTCTGTAACTTTCAGATGCAATCTATTCCTACATTGCACTTTTGATAACTCACTCTTTGCCCATCACTCAAGCTTATGGAAACACACACTGGGGAGAGGTGAAGAAACATCATCACATATTTGCCCAGTCCCTGTATCATCCACCCCAGATATTGTTGATGTCAAGCACTTGTGCTTACTTAAAACCTAAGAAACACCATGATTCTTCATCACTTTTCTTCATCTCAGTCTCCTTAAGCTAAACAAAACTTGTGTTTGGGAAAAAAATTCTTAGTGTTAACTTAGCTACAGGTTTTTAGTTATGCTTCAATTAACACATAAACTGTATTTTCATAGTTAATTGAAATACATAATGTTCCTTTAAATGGTCCAGGAAAAACCACAGGAGCAGCATTGTTCATTAACCAAAAGCCTAATTAGGTTAACTCAAACCTATAATGTCTGAGTTAGCTTTGCTAATTTCCATCTGCCTTAACTAACTTCTCGGTGATTCTGTTTTCTCATCGGATCAATGGCAATAATATCACCCCCTGTTTCATAGGCTGTTATGTGGGCTTTTGAATTAATATTCATACAGTCTTTATAATGATGTCTGGCATATTTTAGGTATCTATATATCATAATTTAAAATATTATACATAAATTTACATATAAACTAATGGTATAATTCTAAAACTGTCCAGTTATGTAGCAATAATGCTAATCGAGATAACACTTGAACACTTGCTGTGCAACACGCAGTATATGTACATGGTTATCCCAGCTACAAATTTTCTATGAGATAACTACAATTACATCATTACCACATCACCAAAAAGGAACTAGATAGAGAGTTCTGACTTCTTCAACACAGCACTGCAGACTGATTTTGCTTGATTCCAAACTTGCGTGCACGTGCGCACGCACATACACACACACACACACACACACACACACACACACATTAAAATGAATTGGACTAAAGTCAAAAGAGATAATTTTGCATAAAGTACATAAAACTAAAACATAGCCCTATTAATTACTCACTAATCTGGTCCACACATTTTTAGATTGAGATATTTTCACTCCAGCAGATACACCAAGGACATCTTATCTTCCCCTCAGAATCATACAATGTGTGACGCTGTTTGTTCTCATGCACACTAGATGGCAGTCCAATACAATAACGTTTGTTTTGAAAGCGATGTACTGGAATGCTTGTTTTTGGAAGCTGTAGTACAAATTTCTCTTGACCTGGGCAATTATTAACCTTTACCTATAGTCTTATTTTTTCATCCCTTTCAGTGCACAGAAATGACTATTCCCATAATAGATAATAATTCTGAGGAAGACACAGGCCAGAAAGAAGTTGGCAAAAATAAATTAAAGGCCTTGAACTCTTATCTAAGCGTCTGCCATGTGATCATTCATTCGCTGTAAAAGAATTCATCAGCCCAGTCAGTAAGCTCAACACTGCACTTGACTCAAGGGAGAATAAATTAAGAAACTATCTCCCTCTGTGGTGGGGGCTAGAGAATAGGGACCTAGCAAAAGATAGATAGCAGTGGATGTGAGAAAGAGATCAGAGAGGAAATGAAAGGAAGTAGTTCATTTTGCATGGAGGTAGAGGTTAAAATTAGGGTACTGAAGAAATAAAAGAGAACTGGTAAAAGGAAATCTTTAAAATAGTGAACTAGTTCTTTTCACTAGTAAAACTAACCACAATGAAGAGGATGACCTAAGAAAATACCACTGTGCAAAGATGTATCTTACTAGATAAGGAGAAAAAATATGATATTCATTGTTAAATTATACCAAGTGGTACTAATAATACTAATAACAAATTTATAATTACTATACTAATAAGAATAAAGAAATTTAAGGGAGTTGTGACTTTCAAATGTAACCAAGCTTAACCCAACCCACATTCCCTTAAACAAGCACACTCCAAAGAACACCCAAACCACAACTACAATGGACATGTCACACATACTGGTGCTTTCACATCTGTGAAAGGAAAGATAGATTGTTTAATGTATACTCAGGTGCTAGCTAGTAATTTGAAAAAGATTTGGGTAAATTACTGACTATAAAAGTTTTTTTAAGCTTTTAAAATTTCCAAGGCTAGGGGAATTGTTGAGAATAGCAATTTGAAAAAAAAAACTGACTTTAATGTATTTTTATCTAAAGGCATCAACAATGTAGGATATTGTTTGCTCTACTAAACTCTAGATGGTGCTCCAAATTAAAAGAGCAGGTCCGGGAACAATTATTGATCAATGTCCTTGGCTAATCAATAACTTTGAGTTGACACTGTATTACTCAACAAATTTCAGAACTCTTATCATGTAACTGGTGTCATGTCTTTTGATGAATAGAATGATCGTTACCTACAATTGACATTTGTTATAGCATTGAAAAGCTCCAACAAAGAATGGAGTAAGAAACCCAGTCAGTCAATCAAATAAATAACTTTGGTACTCAGGGCCCTAAAAACCAGCATATTCCTAAATAGGAACAATTTTCCAATGGAGAAGAAACTCCCAAGAGTGGACTCATTCACTATTTGAAACTATTAGTAAGCAGAGGAAGTAACTAACACTTGTGCTTATTGTTTCATTAAAAGAAGAAGCCATAATAAAGAGTAATCAGCAATGTTTTATCCTGTCAGAAAAATGGCCTTTAAAAAAAATCAGAGGAATAGAAGCAGTCACATGGTGAATTTACATATATTATGTATTAAATGCAAGTTAAGAATTAAACCAGTAACACAAAACATGTTTTGTTGGGGGATTTTGTCTGGTTTGGCTTTTAGCAATAAGATTGGAACAGGATAGAGAAATGAGGAGGCAGGAAAATTATATTTTTAACAACTACCAAGAGAAGTCAGATTCACTATTTACAACCAGGAAGTAAACTGATTTTTTTTTTTAAATGATGGAGAGCTACATACTCAGGTAAGCAATGCCATTGATATGATTATTACCAGTATTACATTAGTTGTATTAACAACAACATTAACTTAACCTATTAAATGAAAAGCATAATGTTGAGAGCTGCATTTATAAGTTTTAAGTTATTTTCAGTTTATTTTTAAAAGCATCTTCCTAAATATCATCTCTTTATAAATTTAGATATTTAGATATTAAGTCATTTTACAATATAACTGACTACCTTTCAGACTGATCATAATTCTTGTACATTTATAATACGTACATGTGTGTAACATGCACTTGGGCTTTCCAATATCCAATAGATAACTATAAACAAGATAAAAGGCATCTCAGCCTTCATTACCTATCTGTCTTAAGATATGAAGATTCCTGCTCACCTGCATGTGCATGCATATAAGAATTTATTTAAAGTTAGTAATTCTCCGCCTTCACAGCTGAACATCAGGTAAGAGTAATTAAGACATCTTCAAGATTCAGAAACATCATTATCAATAGCTTGTCAGTATCTAGCCTTACAATGTCCTGTTCTAGACCAATGAAACAGCCTCTGAAAGTTTCCAGTCCTTGCCCTAAACCTGAAGACAATTTGTCCTTGTATGAATCATTCTCTCTTCTGTTCAATAACCATAAGCCTTACAGTCTCTGTGAGGAGACTTCCCCTCTTAATCCGAGCAATTACCCCATGATGGGAACTGAAGCTTTCTCCCCTACACAGAAGTAATCATCTTGTGATGGGGATAAAATTAACCCTTTAACAAGGACTTCTCAAACCTACAAAACCAGATGTGAGATAATAATCAACTAGATCACAATTTGACCAATACTGCTTGAACTATACATATCTCTTGTTTGCTACCCCATTTCTTTCCATATTTAAATTTAACATTCATGTTGGCATGCTGGCAGACAGAGCTGAAGATGCCTGTCCTCTTGTTCTCTCAATTTGGTTACAATTTGCAATGGCTAAGTTTACAATTCCTTTTCTCCTTCATCCTTACTTTTTGTTTGACATTCCCAAAGACTTGGCAGATGTTTTGGGGGGGACTGGCTAAAGTCAGGCATCACCTTAGCCTAAGATGCCAGCAACATATATACACAAAAAGAGATTTTTTTAAAAAGGCTTAGGTTCATAGAATTTAGATTACATAAAAGTGAGCAAGGGTAGACTAGGTTGCTTTCCTCAATCGTAATGATTAGTACATATGATATAAAAGTTCTGGTGAAGAATATCAGCAGTAGAGAGCATTTCCTCTCATGTTTCTAAGATCTATATAAGAACTGAGGGATAACACTGAACAAAAATAGTTGTGTGTGTTGGTCTCAAATTATTTCAAACTAGCATATCTTAAGGTCTAATGGAAGAAAATGACACTCTAACCCAAAATGTGCTATGGACAATTTTCTCCTGATCTGCCAGACTTTAAATAATTGTTTTTTATTCATTTCTGTATACGATAACAATTTTAAGAAGTTATTCACTTTGTGATTCAAAATTATTAGCCCAATTTAATAGAGAATCAGAATAAGTTTGTGAGACTCAAAAGTACTTTCACAGAACAGTAGAGGTCAAAGAACAAATGACTCAGCCTTTGAACTCATGCTTAAATGATAATTGCATAGTTAGATGGAATTGTCAGGGAGTATAGACTCATGAATCTTTATACCTTCATCAATTTCCCCCTACTGGTTGTAAATACCATAGCTTTCCAGAACATTATTATTTTGCTGTGGTAATAGAGTATCATCTCTTCTCAACTTGGCTATAAATTCCTTGATAGATGGGAGATAAATTCAGAAATAAAACTGTGTTTAAATAAGGTTCAACATAATGTTTGGCAAAGAGAATTTACCCCTACTAATCCTATGTTCATTATTATGGTTTATTTAAAGGAATTCACTTACAGTTAAGTATTGTGACTAGATGTCCATCTCTGCTCCATTTTTCAACCTTACCTAATGACAGAGAAAGGTTTTGCAAAGAAAATAAATTTACATACATAAATATATATATATGTACGTATTTTCTATGTTACATTATATATGTATATATACGGATGAGAGCCAGGCACTGGTGGCTCATGCCTATGATCCTAGCCACTCAGGAAGCTGAGATCTGAAAATCCCAGTCTGAAGCCAGTCCGTGCAGGAAAGTCCATGAGAGTCTTATCTCCAATTAATCACCCAAAAGCTGAACATAGAGCTGTGGCTCAAGTGGTAGAGTGCTAGCTTTGAGCAGATAAGTCTAGAGGACCGTTCTCAGCCCCTGAGTTCAAGACCCAGGACTGGCATTTAAAAAAAAGATAGGACAAGAGATCCAGTGATCATCATATCTCATCAATCAAATATAAAAAGAATTTAGAGAGCAGGAGGATAGACAGGTAAATGTCAGGCCAGTGAAAGCTATATCCAATACCTATGAGGTGAAAAACCAACAACAAACAAATGAATTCCATGTTACAGAACTCTAAAAGGATTTGAGATTTTAAGACACCAGGTGTCTCTTGGGCCTAGAATATGGATGGGACTGAAACAGGTGGATTAATTAGTTAGAACTGTGTGGAAGCCCACATCACCTCTCTATATAAATAGCTGTTAACTGTAAACCAAATACAGCATTTGATGATGTTGAACCAGGACACTGGACTCAGAGACCTCAGGCATACTTCGAGATATTTTTTTTTTTGGGGGGGGGTCCGGTCATGGGCTTAAACTCTGGGCCTGGGCGCTGTCCCTCAGCTCTTCAGCTCAAGGCAAGCATGCCCCCACTTGAGCCATAGCGCCACTTCCGGCTTTTTTTTTCTGGTTATGTGGTGCTAAAGAATCGAACCCAGGGCCTCATGCATGCAAGGCAACCACTGAGCCAACTTCCCAGCCCCATACTTCGAGATTTTGTGCAGTATAAAACTGAAGACAGGATCCAGTGGCTCATGCCTATAATCCTAACTATTCAGGAGGCGGAGACACAGAGAATCAAGCAGTAAATCAAGCCCCAACAGAAAAGTCTATCAGATAGATAGGTAATTAGCAAAAGCAATTTGCTAGTAGCTTATATCTGTAACCCTAGCTACTCTAGAAGCCGAGATCTGATTATTTTAAACCAGCCCAAGGAGAAAAGACTCTTATTTCCAATTAACCAGAAAAAGAAAAAGTGAACAGTAAAGATATGGCTCAAGTGGTAGAGCACCATCCTTGATTAGAAAAGCTAAGGGAGAATTTGAGGTCTTGAATTCAAGACTGACCTGATGTATTTTCTTTCTGAAGCTAAGAAGGAATATTTTATCGTATCATACTAAAGCACTGTTGTTGCTAATAGTCAAAAAAAAGTTCCCTTTTCAAAGCGCAGTACATTAATTATATTAATTAATGCTGAAGTAGCAGGGGAAGCAAAATTGAAACATCCAATACTTCTATTAAAAAAAGGGGGGGAATGTGTATCTAGTTTCCTGGAACTGACATAACAAAGTGCCACAAACTTAAAACAAATGTACTCTATCACAGATGTGTTGCCCACAAGTACAAGCTCAATTTCTTGTCAGGGCCGGGCTCCATCTGTAGCCTCTTGGGGAAGATTCTTCTTAGCTACCATAGCTTCAAGTATCCCTTAGTTTGGGTCAGTATAATTCCCTGGCATTCTTCTTTCTGTCTCTGTATCTCTTCTCTTCTTTTTTTTGTGTGTTTTTTGTTTTGTTTTATTTTGTTTCTGTCAGTTGTGGGGCTTGAACTCTGGGCCTGGGTGCTGTCCCTGAGCTCTTTAGCTCAAGGCTAGTGCTCTACCATTTTGAGTCACAGCTCTACTTCTGGTTTTCTGGTGGTTAATTGGATATTAGAGTCATAGATTTTGCTGCCTGAGCTGGCTTTGAAACATGATCCTCAGACCTCAGCCCCCTGTGTAGCTGATTACAAGCGTGAGCCACTAGAGCCCAACTCTCTTCTCTTCTTGTAAGGATATCAGTCATATTCTATTAAGGATTCACTCTACTGCATCATGACATAAACAGATACATCTTCAATGAGCCTATTCAAATAGAATCACATTCATAGCTACTGAGAGACAGGGCCTCTATCTTTTCAGATGCAACCCATAAATGGTTAGAAAATTCTGTAGCAAATGGTAGGGGGTGTGCTGGTCAGCTTACCATCACTGTAACAAAACACCTGAGATAAACCACTTAAAAGGAGGAAAAACCAGGTGTGGTGGTACATACTTATCATCCTAGCTCTCAGGGGCTGAGATAGGAGAATGAAGAGTTTGAGGCCAGGCTGAACTACATAGCAAGTTTCATATTACTCTGTTACTACATAGAAAATTCCTCCTTCTACCTCACTTTCCAATAAAAATGTTTATTTTAGCTTATGGTTTCAGTCCATGGTTACTTGGTACTGTTGCTTTAGGCCTGTGCAAGGCCCATGCTTCCCAAGAGGAAGCATGTAGTAATGGTGGCTGCTTATCACGTGGCAGCCCTGAAGCAGAGAGAAAGAAAAGAGGCCAGAGTTCTACTATCACTTTTAAGAGATTCCTTTCCTTCCAATAAGGTCTACCTCCTAAAGGACGCATCACCTTGATAAAGCCATAGGCTAGTGACCAAGCATTTAGCATGCAGCCTTTGGGCTACATTTTAGATCTAAATCATAATAGAGGGGATGGATAGGTTATTTTGCATCTACATAGCATCCACTTACATACTTTTCTCCAACACACATTTGCTGCTATTCTGCTAAATTTGGGGATGCAGGGGGAGGTAGCTCTGCAACTACTTCTCTGAAATGTAAATAAAATGTACTTATTTGTATTTCCCAACTTTGATGGCCTATCTTATCCCTGGACCTTATGAACATACATGGAGCCAATATATAGTTTGCCTTTGCCCAGGTATACATAAAAACTTAAATCCATTCAATATAACCTGATTCTGATTCTTATATACCAGGAGTCATTTGGTGTCATTTCCAGCCAAACACCATTTGTGAGTATTTTATTCTACCATCTGCATGTCAGCAAAAAATGGCTCAAGATTGGGAAGGGGAGTTTTTTGCCATCAGTTCCATCCATTTTTAGTTCTGGAATTTCAGCTTCTTGATTTTTTTTTCCCATGCACTTTCAACCCATTTATCCCCACATGTCCTCCTAATTGTTTGTGGCTAAAATTTGCTGGGGTCCCTCAATGTCTAAAAACAATGGGGAAAGTTTAGGACTACATCTGATCTTATTTCTCTGTAGCTTTCAGAACTTACAACCATTCCAGAAAGAATGTGATTGGCTATTCCTTCCTTGTTTGTATGTTAAATTTTAATCTCCCTCCTAATTGTAAATGTTAAGATATATCAGAATGTTCTGATTTGCACTATTTTCTTTTGTCATGCTAAAAACCAAAAAAAGGCTAAAATATGTTTTATAACTTTGAAATATATACAAAAGTAGAATGAACATCAACCAAGTGATCCTAAAACTCTTACGGAAATTCATAAGACCCAGAAGAGCCAAAACAATCTTGAAAAAGAAGACCAAACTTGGGGAAATCAGACTTCTTGATTTTGACTTCATACAGAGCTACAATAATCACACCATATTTCCTAACAGAAAGAGAAACACAGATAAGTGGAATGGAAAGTCTAGATATGAATTCTCACATCTACAGTAAATTGATTTCTGGCATGGATGCCAAAATAATTAGATGAGTCAGGAGCAAATGACTCATGCTTGTAATCCTAGCTACTCAAGAAGGGAGGCTGAGATCCAAGGATCAATCCCCATTGGAAGCCAGCCCAACGGAAAAGTTTGTGAAACACAAACACTTATCTCCAATTAACCACTCAAAAGCTGGAAGTGGAGGTATGGTTCAAGTTAGAAGGCACCAGCCTTGAGCAAAAATTCTAAGGGATAGTGCTCAGATCCTGAGTTTAAGCCCCAATACTGGAGAGAGAGAAAGAGAGAGAGAGAGAGAATAAAGAAACATTTTAAGGCTAAACCTTAGACATTTTGAAAATGTCTAATTAAAGTTTTACTATTTTAAACGTTCAACATTTAGATCAGAAAGATGTGACATATATATTTTCTCCCAATCAGCAACATTCTCTCCGATTTGAACACCATGGCACAGCTGAGTCCCTGAGAAGTTTTCACCCACAGCTCACTTTGGCTTCGGGAGATAGAAAGTTCAAGTTCTGGATACTCATTTCTTTCACCAATGGCCTGGAAAGGGCTCTCGCTCTCCAGGAAGTTTTATCTGACATCCCTGGAGCTCTGTCCCTGCTCCAGGATGACTTCTTGAGCCATCCGGGTTGCCCTACCCCGCGCTGGGGGCGCGGTCAGAGCTGGGGATGTGACACCCGCATGCTCTCCTGCTGGTGCTGATGAGAGGAAAGGGGGTCCCTAGCCCCGAGCCTCTCCCAGTCCTCCAGCCTGAGCCAGGTGCCTCTGCCCTTCTCTGTTTCCGACTGTGACTCTAAGTAAATCTCTGTGGCTCAGTTCAGGCTAGGGCTAGGAGGGGAGGAGATCCTAGGACTGGGATCTCAAGTTTATGGGTCCTGGGGTTAGCTGTGACTTTTTTTTTTTTTGTCATCCTGGAATTTCTCCTCAAAGGCGACCTTGGCCAGGTGCCCCTGAGTATTTCCACACCTGAGTGCCGAGAAAGAAAGAGTGGATGTTTGACAGAGTGAACCCACGTGGGGAATTGGCTCATTAGCAGTGGGGTTGGGTCTCTGGATCCTATTCGAATACCCATAGTTATCTTTTCGAGGATAACAAGGGTTTTTGGCTTGCTTGAACTCTTAGCAATCGTTTGTTTACCTGGAAAGACCAGTGTGTGTTATTTTTGAGTGTTGATTTCAAATGAATATGAAGGTCTGTCTTTTTGTTTTAAGCTAGGCTTTGATTTGCAATGTGCTGCCTAATTGCTCCATTTGTAAAAGATGCCCATAATGATTGATATTTAAGTGATGAACTCAATTTTAAATCACTTTCAGCTCTGTGATCTAAATTGACTTTCATTATGCATTGGAAAGTGGGAGCAATTAACAGGTTTCTTGGTTATGTGGCTCTCCGGTTAAATAACTTCCCTCAGATTATAAAAATGTAAGCAATTTGGAACTTTGGTGTTAAGTACTACCACTGTTGCTACACTTAGCTCATAGTAATCTTTACCTTGTTTTCTAGCTATGTGCTCAGACTGAGGATATGTACTGTGTCCATGTTTTACAAAATAAGGCACCAATTGCTTACAGGTAGCACTGTTCAATGATACCCCAGGCTTTGTTGGCAGAGACCATTTCTGCACTTCATAGCTATGATTTTTTTCCCCCAGCACTGGGTCTTGAACTCAAGGCCTTGTACTTTTTCCAGTCAAAGTTGGTGCTCTTCCACTTGAGCCACACCTCCACATCCAGCTTTTTGCTAGTTAATTGGAGAAAAGAGTGTCTTAGTTATATCTTCTAGAGCTGGTTTCAAGCTCCTGAATAGCTAGTATGATGGGCATGAGCCACCGGTGCCTGGCCACAAATGATTCTTAAACATCACACCAAATTACAGGTGGAACCATAGACTTTGATGTTGAATAGAAATATTCATTGTTCAGATATACAGAGTGACTACAACTAGTTTGTACTGTTCTATCACAGGGGAGAGAATAGGAAGCAACTTTCTGCCTCTGATATTTTGTATATTAATTGGAGACATGTCAATAAACAAATGAACAGAAAGGTACAAATCATCAATGGTAGCTGATAAATGCTGGGAAGACTTTTGAAGTGGGGATTTCAGGACAAGCCATGCTGTCATCTGTAACCTTTGAACTGAGACCTTGAAAGAAGCAAGGATGACACTGGAACAGAGCTTTCCAGGCAAACTGGGTAGGCCTAGCTAATTGGGCTGAAACAGGTTTCTTAAATGCTACTGTCATTATCTTTTTGCAGGGGACAGGAACTGTCATTGTACGATGTCTGCCTAGCAGCATCCCATTCTATTTTCTGTACTCTAGATTCTAGCTCCTAGCACTCCCACAGTTGGGTGTGACAAACAGAAATGTCTCTAGATATTGTTAAGTGTCCTTGGATGATAAAATACTGGCTCTTGACAACTGTTCTTTTTTTCCAAGAAATAGGTCTATGTTGCTTATATGCCTATATTACAGGCAGGCATATTCATGTGTATATTTGTAAGGAAAAGTGTATATGTAATTTACCTAAAGAAAGAACAAGGAGGACAGGCAGTGACTAGAGGAAGAGAAATGGGAAGAGGTCCACAGACAAGGTCACAAAGGACCACATAGTGTAGTGTACATTTTAGCTGAGGAGTGACATGATCTGTCATAGGTCTAGAAAGATTGCTGTGTGTGAAAATCAAAAGGATGGGAACCACAGTAAGCTGCTACACTACTTCAGAGAAGAAATGATGCAGTAGGCTGAGTGGGAGCAGAAGAGGGCTAAGAAACATGTATTTGAAAGAGTTACTAATGGATCTACATGTTGCAAGAAAGAAAAAATTCAAATATAATTGTTATAAATTATGTATTTTATGTTATATATTTTATTATGCATTTTATTATTTTATGTTATATGTATTTTGTTATGTATTTTATTAGCATTCTTATTTATTTATTTAGTGCTGATACTTGGGCTTGAACTCAGGGCTCCACAGTTACTTGGCTTTTTGCTCAGGCTGGTATTCTACCACTTGAGCCACACCTCCACTTTAGGCTTTGACTGGCTAATTGGAGATAAGAGTCTCAAAGACATTTCTTCCCAGGCTGACTTCAAACCACAAACTTCAGATCTCATCCTTCTAAGTAGCTATGATTACAGATGTGAGCCACCAGTGCCAGGCTTTTTATTTTTATTTTATTGAATAATGCAATGTCCACATATGTGAAGACCAAGGAAGCCATCAAAAATCAAGAGCCTGGATTGGGGCATGTTAGTTAGCCTAGAGTCTGGAACCAGAGATGAAATTTAAAAGCCATGATTTATTTATCCAACAAGAATTTGTGGGACATCTGCCAAAGGCCAGGTGCCCTTCTAGGCAGTAGAGCCCTATCACTAAACTCCCTTGTTCTGATATTGCCTGGAGATCTCATCCTTCCAGCTTCTTGGAGCTCCTTTTTGTGTTTGCAAAGAATTTTCCCCTAGTTATCAGCAGATCTTCTAGCATCTCATTGCCAGCATTTGCACCTCAATTGCTGGGTCCCAGGGTTTAATCCCTCTTATCCTTGCTCCTAAGAAGCTAAAATATGAGGATCACAGTTCAACGCCAGCCCAAGCACTCAAATCTGAGACTCTTATCTCCAATTAACCAGTAAAAAGCTGGAAGTAGAGCTGTGGCTAGAGACTTCAGTGAAAAAGCCAAGCGAGAGCTTGAGACCCTAAAATCAAGCCTTAGTCCCGGCACATGCAGATAAAAAACAGTGTTCAAATAAAAAAAATCACTACAGCAAATTTCTCAAATATTGGACCTAATTAGTTCCAAGCACCCACTCTTGAATTCAACTATCATAACTGGAGACACGGGATTTTCTAGAATCTGTGATGTTGGCCCCAACATAACCTGACATCCTGAGTGCAGAGTACAGCAAGAGAGTGGCAAAGACAAGTGCATAGTGAGAAAGAATCTAGGACTGTGATGTATAGAGGGAATGCAGCACTGCAACTCTCACCAGACAGAACTGGCAGTATAACATGTTTCACATATGTGCCCCTTGGTCAGTCCTGCTTCCCAGGCTAAAGGTCTGCTGCTCTCTTTCCAGGGTCCCACTCACTACAGTTCCTCAGGTCTCGACCTTGGACTGCCCTTGTTTGGGGCTTTGGGCTGTGTGGATGACCAGCTGTTTGTGTCCTATAATCATGAGAGTTGCTGTGCTGAACCCTGGGCCTCATGGGTCTTGGGTAGAGCATCCAGCCAGTTGTGGCTAGAGCTGAGTCAGTCTGAAAGGGTGGGATCCTATGTTCACTGTTGACTTCTGGACCATAATGAACAACCAAAACCACAGTAAGGGTATGTGGACAGGGGCCTAGCTTTCCTGAGATGGTCAAAGCATTTCCCTTTCTTGGGGATGTACCTTAGAGAACTATGTGGGGGAAGTGGGAAAGAAGGGGGATTATTTTGGTCTATAGTATCTATGCTGGGAATAGAGCCCTTACGCCTTTGGTTTTAGTAATAAGATGGTAGAGATGGGGATGTTTCCAGAGTCCCACACCCTACAGGTGATCCTGGGCTGTGAGGTGCATGAAGACAATAGCACCAGTGGGTTCTGGAAATATGGGTATGATGGGAAAGACTACCTGGAATTCTGCCCTGAGACTCTGGATTGGAAAGCAGCAGAGCCCAGGGCCTGGGCCACCAAGACAGAGTGGGAAACACACACAATTCAGACCAAGCAGAACAAAACCTGGAAAGGGACTGCCCAATGCAACTGCAGCAGCTCCTAGAGCTGGAGAGAAGGGCTCTGGACCAGAAAGGTATGGGGGAATGTATCCTCTTGACTTATATTGTAGTGATGAAGTAGAGAGAGGTACAAAGTCCAGGGGCTCAGAGATGGTAGTTTCAGGGGGAAGTTATGTAATTCTCCCAAGTTCTTCAATCTTATATATTGGTAACTATGACCTAGCCATAACTCATGTGTATGTATGTGTGTGTATGTGTGTGTGTATGTATTTAATTGGAAATATGAATCTCATGGACTTTCCTGCCTAGGATGATTTTAAACCAGATCTCAGCCTTCCAGCTAGCTAAGATTGCATGAGCCACTGGCACACAGCAGCTTTACTTATTTTCTTCTAATGTATAACCAAAAAAGGAAATACCAGCAGCCCTCTTTTGATTTAACCAAGATTCCCATGAAAAGGTATAAATATACCTTTCAGAAGGACTACAGAGATGTCAATTGTCACATGAATACCAAGACAAGAAAATTCCAAGTGAGGCAACCCTACCAGCTTAACAAGACCTTATCATACAAAATTATGTTCTCGGTTGAACCAAATGAAATTGATTGTTCCTATCAGTTTTGATTCACAGGAAGGGAACTTTTATGTGTCAGACTAGAGGACATGATAAACAGGTGTACATATTCACACAAAAGACAGGAGAACAGGCTGATAGGACTGTGACTGTTTCCATGTGACACTGAATTAGAGCCAAATCTTGGAAACATTTTTAAAACACAACATGGAGTCTCTCCTGCATTTTGTTATATCTGAAAAGGGTCTACTCTTCCTCCATCCCACGGAGGCAAGTGAGTGAAAGCTCCTGTTTTCTGGGAAGGGTAAAAGATCCTCTCTCTGCACCCTACCTCTTTCTTGTCAAATGCCTCCTTTGGTGAAGGTGACTCATCATGTGTCCTCAGCAGTGACCACTCTACAATGTCAAGCTTTGAACTTCCACCCACAGAACATTACCATAAGATGGTTGAAGGACAGACAGCCATTGGATGCCAAAGAAGTCAAGCCTCAGGATATATTACCAAATGGAAATGGGACCTACCAGAGCTGGGTGATTGTGGCTGTGGCCCCTGGGGAAGAGCAGCGATACACCTGCCAGGTGGAACACCCAGGCCTGGATCAGCCCTTCATTGCCACTTGGGAAAAGGATCAAGCCAAGGGCTGAGAAAATCCATAGTGGGGAAAACAGGAGTGGTCTCTATGGCCCTGAAGGAAGGATATACTCTAGGTTGGGAGTGACAATCACGGGCTTGAACTGGGCTTTAAAAAAAAAATTTAGAGCCTTCACCATCTAGCAGCCTGGTCATGGGAGTTATCAGTGGTATCTCTGCTTGTGTCATCATCTTCATTATTGGAATTTTGTTCTGAACCTTAAGGAAAAGGCAAGTTTCAAGTAAGTAGGAACAAGGAGGAAGTATCTTTGTGTCTCTATCCCAGGGGAAAAGATAGTTTTCCTGCAGAAAATTGAGCTGAGCGGAAGTCCCAGCATGAGAAGACTTTTCTGCTCTTATTTTTGGGGGGGGAGAAGGAAAGATTTTTTTTTTTCCTCCTCAAAAATAAATGTTCCTGATTCAACAAACATCTGTTGAGTAGCTACTACTTTAGAAAAAAAAAGATGCTGCTTAGAGTTGAGGCTTGGAGGTTAAGTAAGTTACTGTGCCTATTCTCAGATCTTAAATCTAGTACAGAGTGAAGTGTATGACAAATGCACGCAGTTAATCAAGACCTCTGAGGTCCCAAGAAAGGTATGAATTAAAATGATTTGATGTGTCACAAGAAAGAATGGTTGTGTTAGCTGGAGATCAGAAAGGTTTCTGGACCAAGGCTTCCCATGCCTACAATCCTAGCTACTTACAAGTTGGAGATAGGAAGATTATGGTTTTAGGCCAGCCTGGGTGAAAATACAGGCCCTATCTGAAAAAAGAAATCTAAAAGGCAAAGGGCTTGAGAGCCTGGCACAGGTAAAACCAAAGCTTTGAGTTCAATTCCTGGTGCTTGAACTCAGGGCCTGGGCACTGTCCCTTAGCTTTTTTGAGTAAGGCTGGCATTGTACCACTTGAACCACAGCTCCACTTCCAGATTTTTTTTGGTGATTATTTGGAGATGGGGAAGGGGGAGGCGACTTGAAGGAGAAGTGGGATTTATCTGGATGAGCTTGACAATGAAGATGAGGAAAGGTCTATACAGCAAAGTAGGAGAGTGTGAAGCACACTAAGAGGGAGGGAAGATTGCACTTGTCCCCTGACTTTACCAACCTGTCAGTTAAAAATTCTGCGTTTCTACTCTCTGAATATTTGTTGTGTGGGGACAAGAGAGGAAAACAGAAGCCAGATAGTGCAAAGTCTTGGGCTCTTGGCACCATTATGTCATAATCACATTGATGCAAGGAGTGACAGAATTTCCTTTGTGAGATAAATGAGTTTCGAGGAAGGAAGAGGAGAGACTGAGAGCAGTTAGAAAGCCAGTGACAATTCCAGATAAGAGACAAATGTTACAAGAAATCCAGTACTGCCCCTGGACAAGAGTTGTCAGTGTTGGTTGGGAGGGTGAATGAAGAAGGTGAGATGGTGTCTGTGAAGACTCTCCCTGGGTCTCTTGTCTTTACAAGAGGAGCCATGAGGGACTATGTCTTAGCTGAATGGGAGTGAAATGAAGCTTGCAGACCTGTTGGGGAGAAGAGACACAAGCAGAAATTGAAAGAAGGAGCCCTGCCTTGCTGTTTCACGTTTCAAGATGAAGTTGTAGCAAACACGCAGAAAAGGCAAGAAGGAATAATCTGCTTCTAGCTTTCCCTTTCAGAAGTTTTCTCATACAGATTTTTGTTTTCTGTATGACAGGGACCCACACTCTTCATTTCTTTCATCAATATAGACCATATACACCTATGGCATCTCATCTCCCATCTCTCTAAGACAGTTCCCTCAATTTGAGGGAATGTGTAATTTATTTTAACATCTCAAAAAGGTTATGAGCTTTTGCCTTGAGACACTCGCTCCTATATCCTTCACCAGAATTTTGCACACACATCTGGCATCTAGGACCCACTCTGCTTTTCTCTCTCTCTCTCTCTCTCTCTCTCTTTGTGTGTGTGTGTGTGTTAGCTAGTAACTTACCTGTTCCTAGGCCCTGGGTTCTCTTCCTTGAGAGTACAATCTGTTTCGTTGTATAGCTGTGAAGGCTGTATACTGCACAACCCAAGGAGACAACTTTTCTGGAACATTTTGGGTGAATGTTTGTATGCAGTTTTAGCAGGTGGGAAGGAAGTCTCTTCAAGGGGTTTACAGAGAGGAGATTTTTTTCTAACTTGCACAAAGAAGTCTATGGATTTTCAAATATTAATAATGTCTGCATTTCTGATACATTTCAAAAACCCTAGATTTGAAGTTCCTTCTTGATCATGAAAATCATGAAAAGGATATTCATAATACTGATAATGTAGCTTTTACTTATTTTCTAAAAATACTTGGTGTTTCTGTTCTGACCAATGTATTTATTATTGCATGCATGATTTATAATAATTTTTATGGAATAGCTATCATTATTTCTCCCTCCTCGTCCTCCTCTTCCTCCTCTTCCTCTTCTTCCTCCTCTTCCTCTCTTCCTCTTCTTCCTCCTCTTCCTCCTCCTCTTCCTTCCTTCCTTCCTTTCTTCCTTCCTTCCTTCTTTCCACTGAGGATTGAATGAAAGGATTATATGAAAGGTCTAATGTCTGCTAGGCAAGGGCTCTATAATTTGAGCTATGACCTCAGATCCCAGACCTTCTTTTGTTCTTGTGATCCGTGTAGATACATTCGTATTTTTTGCCTGGGACCCACCTCTGACTATAATATTCCTACTTGTCTCTCATGTAGCTGGAATTGCAGTTGTCCACCACTACAGTCAGATTGTTTATCAAGTTGGAGTATGGCTTTTTGCCAGAGTTGGTCTAGAACCTAAGAACAATAGGTGCTTTTAGGATTTCTCTGTGCCAGATATGTCTTCCTAGCCCCATTACTCTTTGTAAACAGTTTGCAACTTTTTAATGTCTCGAAGAAGAAAACAACACATACATGTAGCATAGCCCCTTTAGGTCTTCTAAACATCTAGTTATGGTAGGAAAGTAGCTACTGGCTGGTTTTATTGTTAAGTTTCTGTTTCCTAGTTTTAATATCTGAATTTGGCCTTTTGAGTATTTGTTAATGTTAATTTCCCTGTCTCTTCATATATCCTATTTCCAAACAATCTAACCAAGGCAATTTAGAAATTAAATTTTAAAAATATGATTCCTCAAATGACCTTGCTCAAAGATGTGATGTATATGTATGTGTGTGTGTGTATGTGTGTGTGTTTGTGTGTGTGTGTGTGTGTGTGTGTGTGAGAGAGAGAGAGAGAGAGAGAGAGAGAGAGATTGAGATTCATCCAGATGGCATGTGTTTACTTTATTCTGCTACATATATATGGTTTGGTAACTGTGGTGTATGTATTCTTAGAGGGAAAGTGTCTAAGGAAACCAAGCATAGCTCAAAAGTTTGTTTGGTGGGCACTAAATTGGAGTAGAGAGCTCAACATATTTTTTAAACCTTTTTATTTTCTTCTGGCTATGAAAGTTACATAGAAATAAAAGTAAAATTTGTACTTATTGTGTTAAAGTTGAAAATGAATAGAATGAAAACTATAACCAGTGATTAAACTGCATTAACAATGTGTATCCTGTTAGTACTTCTACTGTTGAAATATATGATTAACAAATAAATGTTAATAAGTGTACAATTGTGCTGTATAGTGAGTGATTTCACTGATGTGCTTGTCTATCTTATGTTGGTTCTTAACTATTATATCATTTGAGGAACATTTATATCACTTGTATTTTTCTCTAACATATTTTGTTTCATGGAGTATTTTCACTAAAACATAATATCTGAATTGTAGGGAACTTCCTGTCTATGTTGTGACACACTAGTTATTTTAACTGTCCCTACCATATAAAACAACAGCAAAGGTCTTCTCTTATTCTGAGCCGATATGTTACAATTAATTAGACAATTGCTTATTTTATATTGTTGTTTGTTTTTCACAGCTTAGAATTACAAGAAATTCTCTCATCTTCATAATAACACATTTATAAGATGCTAGCAACTATGACCTTTCAGTGGTATTTACCAAGAAATTATAAAACTCTGTTTTACTTCAGTGGTAAATCTATTTTTTTTGTTACTTTGCTTATTTTTTCTGGTTTGGTCATCTATTTTTAGAATTGAATGCCTACAATTTAAATTTTGTCTTATTTCATCATTGGCAAACATCGTGTCAAAGGGTGGTAGTAAGGGGAAGCACGACATCTTGTGGCCGTAACCACACATACCACAGTGGTCACATGACTAGAGAGCTAATGGGGGGGGGGGGGGAGGGGAGGGAATGCCCTTTTTTCCTGAGAGCAAAGAGTTACATAGAAGCTGGTACAAGTAGCAACACTTGCAGATGAAAGCTCATGAATGCTAGAGAACACAGCTTACCAGCTAGAATCCCAGACATGCTGAGTTGCCTGAACTGGTAACAGAACAAAAGAAAAACAACCTGGGAAGTAAAAGCTGAAATTTTTCTCATAGTGTATATGATGTGTGCTTAATGTTGCTGTGGTTACTTGAATCATTATGAAATACTCTTCGTGATCACACTTTAAAAGATAAAAACTTTCTATGAATGGCCAAAATTTCTCATTAGATTATGTTTTAAACTACTATTTATTTTTTCTAATTAACTACAGTGAATGCAACAGTGACAATCACTCTAATTTGCATGACTTTAAACATTAAACACGTTCATGTATGGCTCGGTATTTATAACTTTGAATCTGTAGAATCTGGATGATAATTTTTGTTTCAACGAATGATCCCTGGATTATAACAATATTACAATATTTCTGCATGACATTACCATTTTGTATACACAATATATTGTTACTTTCACAATTCAAAAGCATGTAGAGCCGGGTGCCTGTGGCTTATGCCTGTAATCCTATCTACTCGAAAGGCTGAAAGCTGATCGTTATGATTTGAAGCCAGCCTGAGCAAGAAAGTCCATGAGACTGTTATCTCCAATTAACGACCAAAAAAAAAAAAAAACAGAGTAAAGCTGTGGCTCATGCGGTAGAGTGCTAACCTTGAGCAAAAAAGCTCAGGGACAGTGCTCAGCCCTGAGTTAAAAGCCCAGGACTGGCACACATGCACACTACACACACACACACACACACACACACACACACACACACGTTGAGATTCTAGAAATTTCCCAAAGACCTCAGGCATTGCACTTTTACTCTGTAAAGCTTGATCTTCAAGCTTTACAAGGTATTTGTGGTAGGAAGTGGATAGTAGATGCTGAGTTCCTAAAAACTCAATTTTGGGGTAAAAAAACACCACTTAATTATTTTTAAAGTTTTAGAAACTAAATGTATTTTGAGTTCTCCTGCTGTTTTTGAGCATCTTTCCACTTGTCTTTCTCTTTTTATGTGAGCAAGTTTGATGCTAAACTATGCTGTAGTTCTCAGGTCACAGTTTCATCCTAAGTTTTCAAATAGGGATTTGTGTATTAACTACAGTGTGGGAAGGTTGGGTGATTTCTTATTGGTATATTGGTTTACTTATTTATTTTAAGCTTAATAATTCTTAAGGTGGAAATTTTCAAAAGCTGTAGCAGGAATCTAGGGAGAATTTGTGTCTTGAGAGGTTTCCTGAACCATATTCAGTCCAAAATCTACAGATTACTACCATTCAGGGTAGCATTCTTTATTACTGGTAGCTGAAGGAAAACCCATGGTACTTTGAAACAAAAAGACCTGTTTCAAGGCCACCCACTAAGTCATGAAAAAGGCTGAGATACTTTGTCAGAAATACTTTAAATTTGACCAGTTACCTTCACTGTAACAAGTGATAAAAAGTTGAAAAGCCCCATATTAGCGTTTATAGACCTTATTGTGATTTTGGAAATCTTGTCATACTAACATGGTGATAAAATAGGTATTTTTGAAAAGCAAAGATGCAAGCTGAGCACTAGCAGCACATGCCTGTAAGCCAAAGCTACTCAGGAGACTTAGGTCACATTTTATGGCTCATACTGCACAAATCCTCCCCTCCCCAAATCATTTGCAAAGAAGTACTTTCTATAACTCATGTTTTGTGAAGGGTCATATTCTATGGCTTAAAAAAAAAAAAAAAGGGCCAAAGGGAAAAAAAAACCTTCTAATAGGCTCCTCAAATTAGAAGAAACTTGAGTGGCTAACCTGCTTTTTGTTTTTGTTTTTTGCCAGTCCTGGGGCTTGATCTCAGGGCCTGGGTGCTGTCCCTGAACCTATTTGTGCTCAAGGCTAGCCCTCTACGACTTCAGCCATAGCACCTCTTCCAGATTTTCTGCATAATTTATGGGAAATAAGAGTCTCACAGGGGCTGGGAAGGTGGTTCAGCGGTAGAGTGTTTGCCTTGCATGCATGAAGCCCTGGGTTTGATTCCTCAGCACCACATAAATAGAAAAAAAAGGCCGGAGTGGCACTGTGGCTCAAGTGGTAGCGTGCTAGCCTTGAGCTGAAGAGCTCAGGGACAGTACCCAGGCCTAGAGTTAAAGCCCCATGACTGACCAAAAAAAAAAAGTCTCACAGACTTTTCTGCCTGGGTTGGCTTCAAACTGTGATCCTCCAATCTCAGCCTCCTGAGTAGCTAGGATTACAGGCATAAGCCACCAGCGCCCAGCAGTTATCTCATTTTAAACATCATATACTATGATCTACTGAAAAGCTGGAGGCACAGAATTATACACAACCCCCACTTTTTTTTGTTTTCGTTTTTTTGTTTTTGTAGGTCGTGGTGCTTGAACTCTGGGTCTAGGCCCTTCCCTGAGCTCTTCAGTTCAAGGCTAGTGCTCTACCACTTGAGCCACAGTGCCACTTCTGGCATTTTCTGTTTATGTGGTGCTGAGGAGGAATTGAACCCAAGGCCTCATGCATGCAAAGCAAGCACTCTACCACTGAGCCACCTTCCCAGCCCACACAAACCCAATTTTAGGGGGATCCCCCTGGTATTGAAAGACATGTTGGCTGCTAGCCATTTATCTTCATCCCTGAGGGATATTTAAGATAGCCAGTAGCTGGCAGAATGGTCAGATCAGGGTCACATAGCCATACTAGGATAATAAAACCATTCTTATACTATCTTCACAATCCAACCTCACAGGAACCATGTTCATCATATCCAGTACAGCAAGGGCTATGGTTGAAACTATACAGTGAAGCCATTTATGTTTAGTTGTTCCCTATTTTAGTACAAAAACCAAAAAGGTCCAATTACACAAGGGAGTGTGGAGAGGTGAGTACCTAAGGAACCATCCGAAGAACATCCTTATATGTCAAGTAATAAAGCGTATAGTTTTGTCTTGGGCTTTAATCAAAGCTACTCCAGTATGGAATTAATATTTATAATAATCCCCAGGGCAGAACAATCATGGTAGTGACTGGCTGAGATGACTATTGGCTTCAAGATTCCAAAGAAGCATCTCCTGGACTGAAGCAAGCCCTGTATTCATGAAAGATACAAGACTTGGTCTGTCCTGGCATGCTGACACACTGATTACTACTCAGAAAAGGACACTCTCTTATAGGTCCTTTCTCTGGAAGTAGAAGAAGGAATTGGGAACTATAGGTTCTGGTCAAGTACTTTGGAAGAACTTCTCAAAGTCCCAAACAAATGATGTCTGGCTTAAAAAAAAAAAAAGGGCAACTAACATTTAATATACAGACTATGTGTAAAGGCAAGATTTTGGCACTAATATGTTATTGTAAAAACACTAAACCACAAATTAAGAGAAAATCCAAGCATTTAAAAGAAAGGCACTTGAGCTCAGACTCAACTTCCTGGTACAACTTTTTAACTTATGGAAGGTTGATTTCAATGTTGATTTCAACATGGAACTACAAATGTTTCCATTAAGGTTTCAAGTTCTTAACATTTTACAGCCTATTGTGTGTTCTAGCTGATTTTCAGTTGACATGTTCTTTTTATAAATTATACATATTAGAATTACAATCTCATTAGGCCATAGTATTACACAATTTTATAATAATTACCAGTAATATATGTGCATTCCTTGGTACGCTAGACATCTAATAGTATAAACACGATCCAATATACTTGCAACTGTACCCAAACACTAAAAGGCATTTTTTGTGATTTTGGTGACTCCAACTTTCACCTAGAGGCTAATTTTCCTTAAAGCTATTTCCCTCTATCCCCAATTCTGAGACACCAGGGCTTCATATTTGATCCTTTCAAAGTCTGAAGACCAGGAAAACCTAGGTATAATGAGGGGGGGGGAGATTGAAATAACGAACTGATGGCTACTTTCACATACATCTCCCTTTGATGGCTATTCCTAGAATAGAGTGGATATTTACATGCAAGCTCTCCTTACATTAAACTCCCAACTGTGCAGGGAGGGATGAAATAAAACACACAAGAAGCTCAGTGTTTGCCCTCTCAAGATCTCCATTGAGCCCATTGGCTTTGACTTCACTTCATCGCAACCCCCAACTTGCTCAGCGACTTCTAGTCAAATGCTGAGCCCTTTTAAAACTATTTAGGTGGCTCTTAAAAGAGCCTTTGGGTTCTTTGAAAACTGGTTTTGTTTAAAGCTCTTCACTTCGACGTTGCCTTCTTCGTAGCTTTCTGCAGGCCCAGCTTTGGCTTGCCAGCTTTGGGCTTCCCTCCGGTCACCTTCGCCGGACTCTTGCGCTGTTGAATGCCCTTTGCCCCTTTGCCTTTCCTTCCACTGCCGGCGGTTTTCTTAGGTGTAGCCTTCGGCTTCTTGACGCCCTTGTTGTTCTTGGCGTTCTTTTGAGATCTCGAATCCCTGGATAACACCAGCTTCTTGGATTTTCCAGGCTTTTTGGCTTTGCCCTTTGTTTCAGGAGCAGCCTTTTTGCCGAGTTTGAAGGATCCGCAGGCACCCGTGCCTCTAGTCTGAACCAAAATCCCCTTGTTCACCAAGCTCTTCAGAGCCAGCTTGATGCGGGTATTATTCCTCTCCACGTCGTAGCCGGCAGCTGCCAGTGCTTTCTTGAGCGCGGCCAAGGACATCCCTGACCTTTCTTCAGACATGGACAGAGCATCAGTGATCAACTTGGATACGGAGGCATTCCGAACATTGCGACTGGCACCAGTCAAACCAACGGGTTTCTTCCCTCGCTTTTTGACCGGAGGCTTCTCCATAATGCCCGGAACAGGTACAGTCGAAGCTGCGGGAGCCGTCTCGGACATAACACTGCAGACAACCGTAAAGCATAAAAACCGGCAACAAGTGCAAAGTGCTGCAGGCCCCTCAGCGCCTTATATAGGGCAGGGCGCGCTGTGATTGGTGCATCTCTCAGGCGCCACCAACGCCCATGAGAGGGAGAATTTGTGTTTGTTTTACCCTCAAAAGTTGAATCCCCCAAATTTGCTCTGGACAGAATCACCCAGGTTCCACTGCCAGATGATCCGTGGGGACCCGGATTTCACATGTCTTTTTATCTTTTAATGATAAATGACCTTTCATGCCAAAACTATTCGAGAAAGCCTTCAATTTGCAGCCGAAGTCAAGGAGAGAAATCAAACTTCCACTTTTCATTGTAAATTCAAAAAGTAACTTTTGGCAGAAAACTTATTTCATCTCATCTGAGTGGTCTTCTATATAGATGGCTTCTAAGTGGGGAAGAAAATAAATTATTCTTATCCCAATTTTATTGAAAATTAGTTATATGTGTGAGGGAAGTAACACAGTTTTCTTGGGCTATCTCTCTATGGAGTTAGACAATATGTACTAAACTTTAATAAAAATTTCGGGTTATGTGCTTATTCAGGTAAACTTATTTAGGTAAGCATAATGCAATAAGGCCTAATCTACACAGCATAAATTGTCTGTGACAAAAGCTACTTCATGTCTGAAGCAACATAGGAAAACCCATAAGGATGGAGTAAAACAATGAAACAATGACTGTGTCTCCACTACTGAGTTTTTCTTCTCTTTTCATTAAATTAATCCTCTGTGCCACTGTCCACCCCCCACCCCTTATTCTGCCTTTAAACAGACACAATCCCTGCTTGTAAATAATTACGTATCATGAGTCAGGAACCTTGGCCTGAATAGCCCAGTGGAAACCACAGATCCAAGCTGTGCTAGATGTGTCAGAAAAGTGATACTCTGTTAAAGCTTCTCCTGGGAGGCCTTTGTGATAAGGCTGGAGCTAAATGCTTGATCATGAAGGCCAGGCCTTTCAGGAAAATACTAAGAAAAGCTCAATGTGATTGGAGCCCAAGGTTTCAGATGAAGAAAACCCCTTAAGACTATTTTGTGAAGATCCTCAAATGTCTGTATGATAACTTTGGTAATTATTATAGGCCAAGGAACTGTAGGAGTTTATGTTTTGTTTTCTTGAGAAAAAGTTCAACTCATGGTCTGCCTGCTGTGCAAATTGTGGGACAAGCATAGCCTATTCTTCATCCCTCCCTCCCTCCTCCCTGCCCCAGCCCCTTGTACATGCAAGGCAAGCACTTAAGCAAACAATCTTGGCCATTTGTTGACCTAGTTTTCTCCTTTTAAGAAAAGGTATAGGGGGGTGGGAAGGTGGCTCAGTGGTAGAGTGCTTGCCTTGCATGCATGAGGCCCTGGGTTCGATTCTTCAGCACCACATAAGCAGAAAAAGCCGGAAGCAGCACTGTGGCTCAAGTGGCAGAGTGCTAGCCTTGAGCTGAAGAACTGAGGGACAGCGTCCAGACCTAGAGTTCAGGACCCATGACCAGCAAAATATATGTGTGTGTGTGTATGTGTGTGTGTGTGTGTGTGTGTGTAAAGATAGGTGATTTGCATGACCTATATTGCATTTAAAAAGGATTCAAAATACTCAACAACATAGAACTAATCACATAAGTCTCCATTCATAAATACTAAACATCCATAATTGATTTTAACTGAAGCTATAAAAAACTATGTTTATTTATATCACAACACACATTTGTATTATACATTGTATTTATTTATTACATGTAGATCATATATTCATATTTATATAGGTAATTACCTCACATATATGTAAAAAGAACAGGAGATACCAGGAAAAATATTCTTTGTTGTACATTTCTGTTTTTCACAGATTTCAACAATAAACACTTAATATTTTTATACTTGGAGGAAAAAAACTAATGTTTTAATATTAAAATACTGGTTGCTTATCTTCTTCTAATATCATCCATTTTCATCATTTCATTTGTGAGATGAAACAGAGTCCAGCATAGAAAAGATATGTCTAATGGCTGCTTCTCCTGTTTAAAAAAAAAAAAAAAAAGACCAATTTAGTTCTTTAATTCATCAGATATCTGATATTCTGACTCTTGAGAATAATGGTATGTTTTCTCGTTCTAGAAAATTACTTAAGCAATTTATAGATAAATGTGTTGGTAAAATTTTTACATATCTGTGTCCAGAATACCTAGAATTTAAGAGAGGAAGGATTTACTTTAGCTCATCGTTTCAGAAATTTCAGACCCTCATAGTGGGGAAGAAGTAGCAAACCGGATCAAATCACGGTGGGCAGGAAGCAGAATGAATATAGGAAAGGGCCAGAGCAACATATGGCCCCAAGGACACCCCCTAACCCCAGTAACTTATACACTCCATAGATCCGACCTCCTACTTTTTTTTTTAACAACTCCCAATAATGCCATCATCGTATGTCTCCACCAAAGGATTATTAGTATACTTATTTACTTATAGCCTGCAGAATCCAGTCACATTCAAAAGCCCATCAGCTAACAACAAGATACCCAACACATGAGGCTGAGGGGGAGCATTTCATAGTCAAAATATAATGATAGTAATGCATTCAGTTATTGCAACAACTGCCATTTTCCCTGCGTTATAGATGAGGAGAAAAGGCATTCATTTCCCAGGTAGTACAGCTGTTGAGTGGTGGGCCTCTTCCATGAATCCACACACTGTATACTTGTGTGTGTATACTGCTAAAACAAATGATGACTGTGACCTAGTCAGTGTCCCATGAGTACCATTTTAGCAAAATATTAAAGGATATGAAGTTGTCATGTGAAAAGAAGAGTTTTTCACAAAGGAGACACACATGCCAAGGTGAAAAGACTGTTTAAAATGGTTACATTAGATTGGCCATGATCCCTGTGGAGCTACCAGTGAGGGATACCAAAGATCCTTGAATGATGATAGGTTACATAGTTCATGCTTCTTATTCACACCAAGAGCAGTTGTTAAAAGTTCTTAGAAAACTGGGAGAGAATGAGGAAAAGGGTGGCACTGTCCCAAAAGAAATGTACTCATTACCTCACCTATATAACTGTACCCCTCTGAACATCACCCTTATGATAATAAAAGTATAAAAATATAAAAATCAAACCTTCTCTTCATAAAGTGAAAAAATAAGTTCTGAGAAGCATCCCTTCTGTCAAGTTCTAATCCCTTTGAGTAGATGGCAGAGGAAATGACTCCATGCCTTCTTTCTTTTTAAGAAGTGATATCAAACAAAATATATCGAATGGAAAAGTGACCAAATAAATGCTCTTTCTTGAAGTATTATAAAATGTATTTTTTTCCTTCTTCTTGACAACGTAATAATAATGAATCCTGTTTTATGCTCTCCACATGTTGGAATCTGCTGTAGAGAAAGGTATGCAGTGTTTGCTTAATAGAGAATCATCTCAACTATCTCTGGGCTGACCCATTGGTCTACCAGGAAGATGTGGGTTTCTGTGACAAGCATTCCCACATTCAGCTCATTTGAGGGTTTGAAATTGTGACTCATACTTGTTACATCAAACATAACTTCATTTTTGAGAGATTTTTTTTGGGTGGGGGGGGAGGTCTGGTCGTGGAGCCTGAACTCTGGGCCTGGGCACTGTCCCTCAGCTCTTCAGCTCAAGGCTAGCACTCTACCATTTGAGCCACTGCGCCACTTCTGGCTTTTTTTTTTTCTTCTACTTATGTGGTGCTGAGGAATCAAACCCAGGGCCTCAAGCATGCAAGGCAAGCACTCTATCACTGAGTCACCTTCCCAGCCCTGAGAGATTTTTGTTACATCTTTTGCATGCACTTGCTTAAAAGAGGATGGGGATAATCAAAGTCATGTGGATTTGATAAAGATCTACCTGGCAGAAGAGCCTGTAATCAGTGTAGTCACAAAGAAGTTATTCCTTCCTATTGGTGAGGGTCATGGTCTTTGACCATCTCTACAAACTCAAGATACCATCTTTGATGTTCCCATGCTTATTTGTTAAAGCCCAGTAGCTTTAACAAATGTAGTGTACATGTTCTCTTAGACACTATTGAAAAATCACCAAACTTAAAGACTGCTGAAAGTAACCCCATACCTCTGTGTACTTTCATGCATCTGTACACCAACCTTCCTAATTTCACACATACAATCAACACAGCAAAAATAATAGTGAAGGATAATAGGACTTTATTTCTCCATTTTTTCATGATTGGTTTATCCCTAAAGGGCTTCCTTTATGCTTTCCCACTAACATTTTACTCCTGGACTATAAAGTTAATATGGCAAAACACTAGAACACTACCTGGTGCTTATTCAACATCACAGTTAGCTACTATTATCATATTAAGCATTTGCATTGATATTCATGTTTGCAATATCATATCATATCAACTATATATAATCTCCCTTTCCCTGTTTTGTCTTTACCCTTTTCCTAGACCTTATCCCTTGCTTGAAGTCTATATACTTAAGTTCTATTGTTTGCTGCCAGTCTTCTTCAGTAGAGACATTTTATATATATATATATATATACACACATATATATGTATACATATATACATACATATGTATATATACATATATGTATATACGTACATGTATGTATATATGTATATATAGATATATGTATATATACATTTATATATACATATGTACATATATACATATATATACATATATACATGTACATATATACACATATGTACATATATATAATGTATGTATATAAAGTCATTACTCTCAGGATATATATGTATGTATGTATGTATATATATACATACATATAGATGTATGTATATATGTATATATACATACATCTATGTATATACATATATATATATACATATATATGTATGTATGTAAATACATACATACATACATATCCTGAGAGTAATGACTTTCTCCTTTTCCAGGGAATTAGCCAGTGACAATGGCTCCAAAGCAGCTGGAGGAACAAGAACCAGACGAGTTCTTCAGGGTCAGGGCAAAGTGAAGAAGCTCCCTCTGTCAGTCATCTAAGAATTGGCCTGTATTCAACCTGAGCTAGATATTGTTATGGCTAATGAAAAGCCCTTGTAGAGCCTTTTAATAGGAACCAAAGGGTTAGAGGAATAAGAGAAAGGGAAAGAAGAAGAGGGGGAAGACAAAGAAGAACAGGACATAATAACAGAATGTACTTGCTTCTCACACATCAAACCTTGCTTTTTACCTGCATACGTACATTGACAGTCTCTTGCTTCACTGGGACATATGTGAGACTGAGAATAAGTTATGGCCAATGGAAGGCATTCAGAAATGATGTGTGCTACTTCTAGGCCTGGTTCATGACAATCTCTCTCACAGTGGCACTTGTCTTTCTTCCACTGTCTGTTGGACTGATGTGGAATTTCCAGCAGAGATTTCTGGGACCCAAGGATACCAAATGTACAAGATGGAAGATGTTCTTCCTGAAAGTGGAACCTCATCCTCTCGCAATGCTGAGACAGTACATAATGGAGTAATAAACTATGGTGTTAGTTACTAAGTTTTGAGGACTTGTTTAAGGCAACAGTATTACTTACCTTATTTGGATCTTTGGTTTATCTACTGAAATAAAGTCAATATTCCCATCCATATTAACATACCTCCTTCACCCGTGCTACCCCCTAATTTAGCCCATCATGCCTAAGTCTTAATATCATCACAACTGGTCTCCTAGTCAGTGATTTCACTAAATGTTATCCCCCAGCAAACCTCAAATGCCTCAAAGCATCAGAGATACTAGCTGGCTTAGATGATCACAGAATGAGTAAATTTTCTGAATAGAATAGAAAGGAAAAACTTTAAAGAACACGGTGAAAAATATGGTAACAACAGGAAATCAGGAAAAGCTTGATGTATGCATATTTGGAAATACACTGCATGACAGAGAGAGGAGCAGAAGAGACACAACAGAAGGAGGAGGGGAAGGCCTGCCAAACCATATGTCTCAGGTGTTTGTGGCATTTCTAGAAAGCAAGATAAAGCACTTTCCAGGCCATTCTAGAACTGTGATGCCACAAACCATGTTAGCAGGACAAAGGAACTTCCTCTCATTTGCAGCTAGAATTTTACTTTGCCTAGGCTGAAGGTATATGGTTCAAGTAGTAGAGTCTCTGCCTAGCAAGCTCAGTGCTTTGAGTTCAAAGCACAGTACTGGAGAGAAAGAAGGACCTGCTTAGCCTTATTTATGCTTAGAATTGATGTGTCTAAACTCAGGCTCTGATTCTTAAAGTATAGAATATTAAGTGATTTTTTTTTTCAAACTCTCCAAAAGACTCTTACTTCTACCTGAGCATCTTCAGCCCACAATTGAAGCTACAAGGTTTTTATTTCCACTCAAGATATCAGAACTTGCATCGTTTCTGTAGAATTTCTGAATTATACTATCATATATATATATGTATATATATATATATATATACATGTATATATACGTACATATATTCTCAAACTGCATTTATTTCCACACATTAAAACACAAAGTGGGCATTTAAGAATCTAGTATATGGGGCTGGGAAGGTGGCTCAGTGTTAGAGTGCTTGCCTTGCATGCATGAGGCCCTGAGTTTGATTCTTCAGCACCACATAAACAGAAAAAGCCAAAAGTGGTGCTGTGGCTCAAATGGTAGAACGCTAGCCTTGAGCTGAAGAGCTCAGGGACAGTGCCCAGGCCCTGAGTTCAGGCCCCACTACCAACAACAACAACAACCAAAAAAAAAAAGGAGACTTATCTCCAATAAACTACTCAGAAAAAGCTGGAAGTGGCTCTGTGGCTCAAGTGGTAGGTGCTCATCCTTGGGCACAGAGAGGCTCAGAGACAGAGCCCAGGCCCTGAGTTCAAGCCCAGGACTGGCAAGAAAAAAAAAAAAAAAAGAATCTAGTATCTAAGGTCCACCACCTAAATTGTTTAACAAAATCTAAAAATAAAATCAAATTTAAAAATTCAGTATTTCTATATACTATATCTAAATTTGGGCCAATTACAGTGAAGAAAATATAAAAATTAAAGGACAGAAAATAATGGAAAGGTGAGAACAAAGTTTCGGGTTTTTTGGTTTGTTTTGTGAGTCACAGCCTCACACTATATTTTAGGCTGACATTGAATTCACTATGTAGATGCAGTTAAGGCTAGGCTCAAACTTTTGATCTTTCCTTAACCTGTCCAGTGGATCAAAGGAATGTGTCACTAGGTCAGCTTATTCTTAACTATTCTTATCAAATTGTCTTAAGGTTGAGAACATAAGATCAAAGGATAAGGAAAAATAATGAGGTCACTAGGTTTACATCAGAGTTGCCTCCTTTAGTGTGACTATCTCCTCATAATGAGGTAAGTTCCATTGTTTTTATCCATTCATCCCTAGTGAGCCAGCAGCAAGGACTAATACTGGGATATGATCAAGTATAGTGACATGAAGCCAGATTTTTGTAGAAATTATTCTACCAATTATTCATTGGGCAGTAAGGGCACATGAGTCATTAAGTTAACCAATGTTTCATCTTTCTGTTGTTGTTGTTCCTACTGAGATATTGGAAGAAAGTAGCTTATTGTCCAGATCAACTTCCCTTTGTCTCATTTATGGTCAACCCACAATTCCCAAGACACGTCAAGCTGACTTTTAATCCAAAGCATTGAATTAGGACATAGTGGTATGTCTTGCAGATAAAGTCCCAGTCAGCTGTGCACTCTGCCTAATCTAATTTAATACTTAGTCAATACTTTGTATTGCATGAGGTAAAGGTTCAGAAAAGCTAATTTTAATACCTTTTAACAAATTACTGACATGATCTGATAAGATGCTAAATCTACATAATGTTCCAAATTTGGAAGATTCAAAGTCTATAGCTATGGATTTTTTTTAATGTTCTTAGAAGTAATCCTATAGAAATAATTATGTGTTCATAAAAATGAATTTTCTCTCAATCTGTTGGGTAAAAACAGTACAATCAGTTGGCATTTATATATCAAATAATTAGTAAAATTCCAATATGTGACATATTAACTCCAATCAAGGTTTTCAACCATAAGCTGCCTCATTTTTTAGTATAAGAATGTATATAAGAATTTTGTGGGGGCTGGGAAGGTGGCCCAGTGGTAGAGCGCTTGCCTTGCATACATGAGTCCCTGGGTTCGATTCCTCAGCACCACATAAGCAAAAAGAAAAAAGCCAGAAGTGGCGCTGTGGCTCAAGTGGTAGAGTGCTAGCCTTGAGCTGAAGAGCTGAAGGACAGCGCCCAGGCCCAGAGTTCAGGCCCCACTACCGGACCCCCCCCCCCCCAAAAAAAAAAAGAATTTTGTCAAATACCAGCAGACAGTACTTTGCATGCATTAGAGATCTTTAATCCTTACCCACTGTTAGAAAGCAAGAGCTGTTATTATCATCTCAAGGTACAAGTGAGGACTCTGAGGCACAGACATATTGAATGACTTGCCTCAAAACCTCACAGCTAACAAGTGGTGAGCTGAAAACCAAATTGGCTCCAAAATCTTTCTTCAGAAGCTTCACGTCTTTCATGAAGGAAGGATGTTTTGTGACCATTTTATTGAGATAATACAGTTAAGAGACTAGTGTTTTGTTTAATTTACTATTTCATATAATCCTTATCCTGTCTTTATGATCAGGCATTAGCACCCTTTAGGCTCAATGTGCTTCATATTGTCAAACAGTAACTCAAGGACATATAGACATACATTTACTTATATGCAAGGTTTGTCAAACAATAGAATGATTTAATCCAGTAAAGTTAAAAAGACTTTTATAATAGAGAAGTAAAACCTGTAGACTATCTGCAATAGAAAAATTAACCAAAAGTTCTGCAAAGTTTGTATCTGTGCCTGTTGATCTGAGCTATTCTCTGCTGTAGTTACTTTACAACCACTCTGTACTGCAAGAAAGACAGAATAAGAATCTAGAAATGGTTACCAAACTGCCCCTCAAACTGATAATATCATCTTCTTAATCATCTTAAAAAGAACAGTCCAAAACTAGAAGACCATCTTCCAGGCCCAATCTATTCTATTCCTTCCAATGGTAAAGTGAAAACTCATCTGAAACTCCTTGAAAGGCAGACTTAGCTAATGATCACCTAGATCATACTTATGACAAGACTGTTTAACTTATTCGTACTCTTCACCTCCTGATTCCAATTGTTCTATGTAACCTAAAGCCAATGTCGATACCTTCCAAAAATGGCTGAAGATGTACTGAAATGCTGCCTTCCCATGGCTACCATGTAATAAATGTTCTTTCTCTACCCTTTACCATGTCTCTTTGTTCAGCATATGAGGGTTGAGTGCCTACACCTATTCTGGGAATCCAGAACTTTGGACTTGAGGTCTATAAAACCTGGTATTATACCTAGACATAGGATATTAGGTTTCCACATTATTTTTAGTAGAATATGGTATAATTATGAAAAATGATTTTGCATAGAGCAAAAGGGATTTCCAAGCATTAAAAAAACAACAAACCGGGGCTGGGAAGGTGGCTCAGTGGTAGAGTGCTTGCCTTGCATGCCTGAGGCCCTGGGTTCGATTCCTCAGCACCACATAAGCAAAAAAGAAAAAAGCCGGAAGTGGCGCGGTGGCTCAAGTGGTAGAGCGCTAGCCTTGAGCTGAAGAGCTGAGGGACAGCGCCCAGGCCCAGAGTTCAGGCCCCACGACCGGACCCAAAAAAAAAAAAAAACAACAAACCATTACATCAGTGAACACATAAATGGACATGTTGAATTAAAACCTGCTCATATAACAACAGAAGATATCAATTCTCATTAACTGTTCTTTAGAAACAATGAAATACAACTAGTTGTTTTGGCATCCTACCTTTAATTAAGCTATGGGGGAATTTTTTTCCCCAAAAATGTCATCAAGCAAAGTCCAAAGATAGTTTTGGTGCATAAAAGGCATGTAAATTGTTTCCTTATTTTGAATTTAGAGTTTGAAATTAAGATAGGTAAAGAATAAAGGTGCCTTAGGAAACAGGTTATCATATGAACATTCATTATGACTACATAAAAACAAGATAAAGGATGTAGTTTTAGAGTGACTACATAATAAATTGAATTTGCTATATTCTAAACAGCACCAACTAAACATGTATGTGTGTGTGTGTGTGTGTGTGTGTGTGTGTGTGTGTGTGCTTCTCTGTAACTACAGAACCTGGCAACACTAGTCTTGAGCATAAAAGCTCAAGGACAGTGCCCAGGCCCTAAATCCAAGCCCCAAGACTCTCTCTCTCTCTCTCTCTCTCTCTTCTCTATCTCTCTTCCTCCCTCTCTCTCTTCCTCTCTCTCTCTCACATACACACACACACATACTATAAGGATTCACTGGACACTGTTGTATTTGTATTAACAACAGTCCTTAAACAGAACAGGCAATTGTTTCCTCAGAGGGACTAGGAAAACAGGCAGCTATCCAATACCTGTCTGTCCTCTAAGCTCACGTGTATATTGTATATGTCAAAAACACATCTGTCATTCTTAACGCACTGTCTACATGTTCTATAACTTGTTAATAATGGATCACTATAAAACACATAAAAATAGATGACTAGTAGAAGCTCTTTTGTGATTTTTACCTTATAATCTTCAAGTTAGATACTATATTGGTAATATCCAATGATTAGGAAATAATTGATTTAATATTTTAGTTAAGAGTTATCATAAACTGTGTTTTCAGTTTTTTAACTTGACATATTGAGGCATAGGAGTTTTTTTTTTGAAGGAGGTATAGTACTGGATCTTGAACTCAAGACCTGTCCTTTAGCTTCTATACTCATGGCTGGTGTTCTACCACTACAGCCACAGCTCTACTTCCAGCTTTTTGCTGGCATATATATATATATATATATATATATATATATATATATATACATATATACGTATATATATGTATATATATGTGTGTGTGTATAAATATACATATATATTTATATATATACATATATATTTATATTGATGCTGATATATTGGATACAAACTTTCTTGCCAGGGCTGGCTTTAAATCTTGATCCCCATATCTCAGCCTCCTGAGTAGCTAGGATTACAGATGTGAGCCACCAGTATCCATTGAATCCTTATAGTGTGTGTGTGAGAGAGAGAGAGAAGGAGGGAGAGAGAAAGGGAGAGAGAGAGAGAGAGAGAGTCTTGGGGCTTGGATTCAGGGCCTGCCTGGGCTTTTATGCTCAAGGCTCATGCTCTATTACTTGAGATGCAACTCTACTTCTGACTTTTTCTTGGCAACTGTAGTTGAGAATCTGACTAATTCCACTACCTCAAATCACAGCCTCCTACGCAGCTAAGATTACAGGTGTCAGCTGCTGGCACCTGGCTTAGTCCATATAATTTTGAACATTATAAAAATATATTCAACTTTTAAAATGACATGATTTATTCTATGCATAAGTTACAATTTTTAAATTATATAAAGTGATTTTTACTCTTCTATATCTACTCAAATTTAGTAAATGTAAATGGGTTCGATTCCTCGGCACCACATAAGCAAAAAGAAAAAAGCCAGAAGTGGTGCTGTGGCTCAAGTGGTAGAGCGCTAGCCTTGAGCTGAAGAGCTGAGGGACAGCGCCCAGGCCCAGAGTTCAGGCTCCACGACTGGACCCAAAAAAAAAAGAAAAAGAAAAAGAAATATGTACTTTTTCTTACAAAAAGATATACCAAGTATTAAACTTTCCAAGTTATTCTAAAATCATATATGCTTTTTATTACAACCTGCTAACCAAGACCACTAATGAAATTCATAAAAATCTTTCATTGGGTTACAACTTAAAGCAGCACCTTAAAGCACCTTAAAGTTTGAGATTTGGAGCTTTTAGAAAATGAGCTTTGGGGGCTGGGAAGGTGGCCCAGTGGTAAAGTGCTTGCCTAGCATACATGAAGCCCTGGGTTTGATTCCTCAGTACCACATACTCAGAAAAAGCCAGAAGTGGGTCTGTGTGGCACAGGTTATAGAGTGCTAGCCTTGAGCAAAAGAAGCTCAGGGATAGCGCCCAGGCTCTGAATTCAAGCTCCAGGACTGGCAAAAGAAGAAAATGACCTTTTAATGAAAATTAATGCATTATAAAGTCTTTCATGTAATCCAATTAAATTTGGGTTGATATTATAATGTATTCATTTCCTGTTGAGGTACACAGTATTGAAAAATTACTTACATTCAAACAAGTAGAAATTTTTTTTCAGTGGTTGTACAAGATAGGATAACTGTAATAATGCAATAACTCAAGTTAAAAATCAGAGCCACAGACACAAATTGAAGTTTTCAAAGAAATATAAAAGTATGTAGGGTCAGAGGCACTATTATTTAGATGAGCAATTTTGTTACTCTGTTAAATTTGGTAGGAAATTCACTTTATCCCTTATAATAAATGCATCAAGGTTTAGAAAATATTAAATCTTTGTTTTACACACGTACTAGAAGCACTCTTTTTTTCAGACTTAGTAGCCCGATTTCTCACCACTTTATCCTTTAATAGAAAGCCTGAAAGGACAATCATTTGGAATTACTGGATCATATTTTAAATGATTTAAGGCAAGAAATTCTTGGCCTTCTCTTGTTAGGTTCAACATGGAATGTGGCTTAGTGGTAGAATGCTTGCCTAGCATGCATTAAGTCCTGGGTTTAATTCCTCAGTACCCCATAAACAGAAAAAGCCTGAAGTGGTGCTGTAGCTTAAGTGGTAAAGTGATAGCATTGAGCAAAAGAAGTTCAAGGACAGTGCCCAGGCCCTGAGTTCCGAGGGGGGGTGGGGGACGACATATTGTGGGGAGCTATTTTATATTCAAATTGTCATTGACACAGGCATACTATTTTTGCAGATAATGAAAAGTATTTGGACTCATAATGTATAAGCACCACACAAAAGAAAATTTTCAGGAGAAAAGATGCATACAAACACAAACATGAAACACAACTTCCCAGCAAAGGCCAGAACCAACATTTGATTACATGTTTTCAAACAAAAAAGTATCAAAATTCCCAAATATCATCAATCCTTAAAAAAATTAATGAGCCAGATTTCATCCTTAACCATCAATTAGTCAAAATACACACACATACACACACACACAAACACACACACACGAAGAAACAAGACTTGGGAAATCACAATATTTTATCTTTCAAGGGCCAAATGGAGGGCTAGAATGGCTCTGTAGGACAGTATCTTCTGTTTAAATTCCAGGAGCACCAAAAAGAAAAGAAAGGAAAATGTCAAAATGAGAACTTTTCTACTCCTCATTCCCATCACTGCCGATTCTTGTTATAGGATTAAGATAAACCATATCTTGATGTGGAACCTTCAAAAATAAACCCGCTAGGAGTTAATGACTAATGTACTTTTTAATTGCATTGGAGAAAAAAACAAGTGACACTTGTAGTGGGGAGAGAATAAACAGAAGATAATTAAAACAGCAAAAGGGGAATTTATGTAGAAGTTAAGGCTAATGCATCCAGCCTGTGCAATGACTGCATTTTATGGTTAAAATGATTACTCAGCAGGCAGGGAAAGGACTGAATTATACAAAAAGCAATCTTGCCATACACTGAAAATCTTTGAGGCCCGTTGTGGAATCACAAACATCTTCCGTGTCCTGACTTGCACTTTCACTTTAATTAAGTGTAATAGCTCAAAAACCTAACACTTTATCAGGATATTGCATATCCAAGCAGCAGAATGCAAAGCACTGGTCAAAGGGAGGACTCGCCAAAGTCTTTCATTCACTATACACTTCCCCAGGTATCAAAACTGCAGATTTTAAGATGAGGGTCCTATGAGTAATTAGGTAGCCTATGTATTTTACAACTTTTCATGTTAGCTGTCCCCTAAACTTCTCATAGTCTAAACAAGTTTTAGGTACTGAAAAGTTGCCAGGGACAACGAATAAAAAGGATTGGTGAAACACACCAGACTAAAAAATACCTAGGTAGCAAAAGCACCTCTAGTGGAAGAAATAGCTTCTTGCTAGTTTCTGACGCCAGTACGATCATGACTGGGTCTTTCATTTCCCAGGACATTACAAAATACTCCCCCAACGACAGTGTGTAAGAAATGCCACAAGGTTAAAGTCAGCCTCCACCGTCTTAACCTCATTGAAATGCTAGCAATGTTTAGTCTTTTGGCTGGTAAAAACAGCTTAGCACTACAAGACACTTGCAGCTCTGTTTTGGTAATAGTAGGTGGCTCTTAAAAGAGCCTTTGGGGATACGAAGTTGAAGCTTACTTGGCAGGTTTATTTGGAGCTGGTGTACTTGGTGACGGCCTTGGTGCCCTCGGACACGGCGTGCTTGGCCAGCTCCCCCGGCAGCAGCAGGCGCACGGCCGTCTGGATCTCCCGAGACGTGATGGTCGAGCGCTTGTTGTAGTGCGCCAGGCGCGACGCCTCGCCCGCGATGCGCTCGAAGATGTCGTTCACGAACGAGTTCATGATGCCCATGGCCTTGGACGAGATGCCCGTGTCCGGGTGGACCTGCTTCAGCACCTTGTACACGTACACCGAGTAGCTCTCCTTGCGGCTGCGCTTGCGTTTCTTGCCGTCCTTCTTCTGCGCCTTGGTGACGGCCTTCTTAGAGCCCTTTTTGGGAGCAGGAGCGGACTTCGCTGGCTCAGGCATCTTGAGATGTCCAAAGACAGGAAATGCAATAGTAACAGAACGGGAATTTCCCTTATTTATAGAGCATTTATGCTAATGAGGGATACTAAGCAAGTGTTATTTAATTGGAAGAGAAGCCAAAAGGCTGTCATTCGTGGGCCGGGTTATGTAAATAAAGTATGGAAACTCGGCTTTTCTATTGGCTATTTCATAGATGTTTGCCCTAGCCAATCAGAGAACCAAATCTATTAACCCGGAAATGTCTATAAAAGCAGCCATGTTTTACGCACTACGTGACTATTTTCTTGTGGTTTTTTTCATCTCCTTTTGTGACGTTTGACGTTTGAAGATGTCTGGGCGAGGCAAGCAAGGCGGTAAAGCTCGCGCGAAAGCGAAGTCTCGGTCCTCTAGAGCCGGCCTCCAGTTCCCGGTGGGCCGAGTTCACCGGCTGCTCCGCAAAGGTAACTATGCCGAGCGCGTCGGCGCCGGCGCCCCGGTGTACCTGGCGGCCGTGCTGGAGTACCTGACGGCCGAGATCCTCGAGCTGGCTGGCAACGCGGCCCGCGACAACAAGAAGACCCGTATCATCCCGCGCCACCTGCAGCTGGCCATCCGCAACGATGAGGAGCTCAACAAACTGCTTGGCCGAGTTACGATCGCTCAGGGCGGCGTCCTGCCCAACATCCAAGCGGTGCTGCTGCCCAAGAAGACCGAGAGCCACCACAAGGCTAAGGGCAAATGAATTGGCAAATGAGTTGGCGGACACCTCATCTACCGGAAACGCTTTCAAACCCCAAAGGCTCTTTTCAGAGCCCCCACTAATATCAAAAAAAGAGCTAAAACCACTATCGATAAAGTTAGTAAATAGGATAGTTCTGCCCCAAGCTGTAAAGTTAAATGTGTTTTCTGAGATGTTGGTTGGCACACGATTATAGCTCCCAACCAGAACTAAGATGTAGGTAGTTATCTTAAGTAGCTCACACCTTTAATCCTAGGTACTAAGAAGGCTGAGAATTACGGACCACGGTTTGAGTCCAGCCTGCTGCAGACAAATCAAGGAGACTACAGAAAACTGGAAGTTGGTTGTGTAAAAGCACTAAACTCGAGAAAACGAGCTTAGTGACAACCTGAGAACTTAATTTTCAGTTCTGGCACACGAAAAACAAAGCCCATGAGCTAAGTTTGAGAGATTTGGAAGATGGGTCACATATATATACTCAGGTCTTTGGAACCGAATTTACTGAGCAGAAAGATAAACTGACTTATCTTAGAGATCATGATTCATTTAAATGTTCCTAATCTAAAACACTGCTCAGCATACAAGGATATAACTAAATTTTAAGGACTCCTAATGCCTCTGAAAACCTTTGCTAACTAGTGATCTTGTAACAACTACAAGAGACAAATCTGAGACCATGCAAAAACCTCTTGGATTCTGTTTCCTTGGGTTCTTGGTGTTCAATTTTCTCCAGGATGACAAAGTTGGGGCATGAGTGGGAATACATAGGGAGGGAAGCCCAGTGGACTAAGGCTTGCACATGCCTTCCCAGAGCAGACTGGTCAAGCAAAGCAGTTATGTAATTAGACTTCTGTAATTCCACACTGAATCAGTGAAATCATTCAAATCATTTCAGTTCCTGGCAATCAAATACTTTGATTTGGTCTTTGTTGCTTAATCCAAGCTAAAGCTGTTTCAGATGACTTCTATTTAGCAGATACTTCCATCTTTAGGGTCTTCAGGCAGCCTCTTCTCAAATCTATCTCCAGCAACTACCCTCTCCTCATATACCAACTTAAAAAAAAAAAAAAAGTCGCTACCTTGATTAGCATTTAAATTTTTCTGGGGTGTCATGAGACCGAACCACCTCACAATGCCTTGAGGCATTTTCTGAGGTGTCATAAGACCTAACCACCTCACAATGCCTACTGTGAGTACTGGATTATTTATTTATTTATTAAACATTTCCTTTGTATACTTGGGTCAAAATTACTTACTATGAGCTTCCTAGGTGTTACCCTTAGCCTAGGTGTCTAACTTCTCTTTGCCTCCAACTCTTCTTATATCTGTAGTCACTTGTTATGAATACAAGCAGCTCAGTAATGTGAGTTCTGAAATTAGAACACAGGCTGGTCAAGGGAAATGGAAATAAATACCTAATAAGGCATTATTGTGTGCTAGGCATGTTCCTATGTGTTCTTATTCATGTCATCCATCAATCCAAAAGATAAATTTCATTTCTCTTCTATAATTATTGATGAGCAAATGGAAAAACACAGTCTAAATTAAGTCCCAAGGCCAGAAAGCAGTACTTCTCATACCTGGTATTGAGATTATTTTTAATGACAATACAAAATGACAACTTTGCCCACAAACCAAAACATTACTCATGACATTCTATAAACTCTGTGGATAACTTAAAGGAAGAACTTAGGTTTCTCTGAATCTACTTAAAGAGAAGAAAATCTTTACAATGTGTGAGCATAATAAACACTAGGGAGGGGGTAGAAACCAGCACCAGTTTAATTTAGAGGGTGATAAGTGAAACAAAAAGACTTTTGGTATTAGGTATTTTTCCAAGGACATGATAAACTGATTTGGTGTGGTGAATAAAGGAAAAGATAATGAAGACATGAGATTTTAGTTCTCTCTTCTGTGTTCCAACAACAAAACTTTGTATTTAATTATTTACTAGTAAATGATACATTGTGAACTTTCTTAGCTTTGATATTTTCATCTTCCCAAGACCAGTGTAAGGTCAAGGGCCTATTTTGTTAAATTGTATTCTGCTAGATCCTAGCATAGAATAGATACTTAATAATCAGGGAGGAAATGTTGGCCTAAATAAATCAGTAGCTGAGCAGTCAGGAGGCACTTTGTTCAAGAATCTCAGGTTACTACTAGATAAGGCTTAAGTACAAAACTGTCTAATGCTGACAATAACACCTTCTTTTTCCAATAGAAATTTCCCTATAATCCAGGTTTTGTTGGGAGCTTTTAACTTCAGAGAAATAAAGTGCCAGTCCTTCAACTCTTTTCCTAGAGATATTAGTAATAGCCCTCCTTCAAGCAAAGTTTAGTTCTTACAGATGTATCTCAGCTCCTCACCAAGTTATCTACCTTCTTTTTTAAAATATATATATATAATTGTTATATATATATATGTATATGTGTGTACACACACACACACACACACACACACACACACAGAGGGGTTACAGTTACATGAGTAAGGTAGCACATTTCCTATCAAATTTGTTACCCTCTCCTTTGTTTTTCCCCTACCATCCCTTCCCTCCCCACCTCCCCAACTCCTCCCTCCTTCTACTTTGCAGTATCACTATTTATGTCTAAATGTTCCAGTTACTGCTAGGGAAAATTCTCTAATGCACAATAAATGCTCAGGAACTTTAGCTGGTCTCCAGCCCTTCAGAAGGTCTCAATCTATCTTACCTCAAGGGTCCTGGGAAAAACTTTAATTTAGGGCAATTTGATGAGAAGTTTAGAGTCAGGTCTCTCATTTACTGGTGGCTAATGGAAAACACCAATGACAAAAGTCTATCTTAAGTTTTTAACTGAAATGTGAGCATGAAAAAGAATCATTATTTAGTATTATAAGCTATCATGAGCAAATCAGACCAGTTTTATACAATATTGGCCAATTTTTATATCTCCTTATAAATTTCCAATTTGTCTAGAAAAATCCTTCTCCTTACTACATCTGTAATTTCCACTTCTTTGTTATTTTGTAGCATTTGAACTATTTTTATAGTGTAAGTTTTAAAACCAAATGTTACATATACATACACACACACATGTCAGCAAGGTATAAGTAGCTTCCTAAAGGCATCTAGTGATCTTAAGTTATAATTCTAAATTTACATATTTATATTAAGTATAAATTGCTAGGAATTTAATTGTTTCCATGAACCCTGAAGCTAAGATTAAAGCTCTTATTTTGCCACATGATTCTCTACTCTGTATTTTATCTCAGGATTGTAATATTAAAATATGAAGAAGGGCAGGGAAGGTAGCTTGGTGGTAGAGTGCTTGCCGTGCATACATGAGGCCCTGGGTTTGATTTCTCAGCACCACATACCAGAAAAAGGTGGAAGTGGTGCTGTGGCTCAAGTGGTAGAGTCTGGCCTTGAACTAAAAAGCTGAGGGACAGCACCGAGGCCCAGAGTTCAGGCCCAACGACCAACCAAAAAAATTATATATATAAATTGGCTTCTTCATTTTATATATATATATATATATATGCATATATATATATATATATATAAAATGAAGAAGCCAATTAAAAGACAATCTACCTAGAAAATAATTATAATATCTTTTTAGTAAGTATATCCATTGTACTTTCCAGAGAAATTGGAGTATGGCATGTAGGCTTGAAAATAAAGTGAATTATCAAGCAGTGAATTAGTAGTAATACTCATAAAAGCATCAGAACTTGATTGGATTCTATTTATAAAATTATTAGTTGTAGTGTGGGCAGAGAGGGAAGGATTTAGAGCTTATGCACATTGCTTTTAATTGATCCTTTTCTCTTTTTAAGGCTTGAGGCTTCTAATTTATTTTAATCTGTGTAAGCTTGAGAGACAAGTTATAAGCTTCTAATATGCAATAGGACAAATATAAGATACATGTTTTCATCCCTAAAGAAAGTAAAGAAGAAGGGCAGATGGTTGCTAAGGAAGTCCACCACCTATAATGCAGTCTTGAATAATCTGCTGTGGCTATCTGATACTCTGCCTTTCAGGAGTACTCTAGTGGCAGTGTATCCATCATGATGCTGTCTGGTTTCTCTGCCTGGAGCTTGCCTCTTCAGTATAGTAGAGTCCCACCCAAGCAACTCTCTGTGAGAGACTGGCCCATACATAACTTTGCAAGACATTGTTCTGAACCGAAATGAATTCAGGCTTGTCTGCCTGCTACAAACCTGACTGAATCCCATGCGTACCCAAAGCCTGAAATGGACCTTAATGACTTTGGAACTGTCTTTCAGGTCCTTCTATTTTCTTGAATGACATTAGATGTTTATAGCTGGTCAGCTCTATGGTCTCTTTCTCTGAAATTCTAATAGCAGCCAGATACCAGTGGCTGACACCTGTAATTCTACAGGTGAGGATCTTGTTTCACAGCCAGCCCAGGCAGGAAAGTCGGTGTGACTCTTTATCTCCAATTAACTACCAAAAAGTTAAAGCGGAGATGTGGCTGGCTCATGTGGTAGAGTGCCAGCCTTGAACAGAAAAAGACAAAAGCAAGCAAGCAAACAAACAAAAACTAAGCAAAAGCATTAGGCCCTGAATTCAAGCCTCAGTACACACACACACACGTGTACACACACAAACACACACACAGACTTCAAATAACATCTATCTCTCTACTATTTCATAAGCTTCCTATAGATCTTCAGTAAATACTTGGTACAAATGTTAAGAATGACTAGGTTGGCAACAAAACATACCTGAGCAGAAGAGATTATTCACTGTTTATACTCTAGGGGCCAGAGATTTTTCCTGAGTTATGAACCAGTTTAGTCTACAATTATTCTTAAATTCCAATAGCTAAATTTGGAGAAAAAAAAAACCTAGTACAGCAGCTGTTAGAGCTACTTGTCAGATTTTAAGTTCAATAATTTAAAAAATCATTTTCACAGTCTCACTAACTATATTTCAAGCTGCCAGTGGCTACTGTGTTGGATACAATGTATATAGACAAATGTTGGTCATTACAAATATTACTGTGAAAAGTAATGCTCACATTTGGACTCAGAACTTTATGTCTGTTAGTCCACTGTTTTGTCACTTGAGCAACACCTCTAGCACCATTGTTTGTTATTTTGAAGAGGTAATCTAGCAAACTTATTTAAACTGGGTTGGACTCAAACTACAATCTGCCATATCTCAGCCACCTAAGTAGCTGAATTAACAGTACATGCTACCAGAGCCTACTTATTACAGAAATTTTAGTGGCTAGGACTAGGCTAGGCATTTATTGTCCCTTTAGGCTAATAAGGTAAGTGCACTTAACCAGCTTTCTCCAGGCAATTTAGGATTAAGGTCACCATAATATCAGTTTGATCTGAAATTCAGATAAGAAACAAATATTTGTTTTAGTATATCTGCCAATGTTGAATAAGCCACACTATAGTCAAAACCAAAAACAATTTTTATTTCTCTGAAATTCAATTTTAACCAGACATTCTGTATTTATATGGCTAAATCTAGCAACTGTATCTGAAGAGGAAAATTAGAGCATCTTTCCCAGGAGGTAGGTCCTTTGCCACTGGGAGTTCATATGTGAAGAATTGAGAAGAACTAACTCATTATTGAGAAGCTAACTCATTATAAGGAAAATTGAGAACTGAGAAACTAAGTCATTATAAAGAGAAATATCAGTACATGCATGCAAAGAGTGTGGAGAAGGAGGTTCCCAGATAGATCTAATTTGCTTTCTTCTTGATTAGGTTTCAAAAGCTGCTCATTCCAGAGAGATGTCAGGATTGCAGGTATTTACTGAACCCCTACCGCATCTCAGAAATAAATGGGTGAACAATGTCAATGTTCCTACATCACTGATTCTGAACCTGTAATTTTTTATTGAAAATATATTCTAGGTTTATTTCAGTGTATGTACATGTGTGAATTGGGAATAATCAGGAGCCAGATGACAAAGATTAAGCCAGAGACTCTATTTTTTGTACAAAATTTCTAATCTTTTGAATGAGGAATACATTCACAAAGTTCAAACAACTTGACATAAGTATAAAAGAATTCATCCTGCCTCATCACCCCACTTGATTGTCTTCTTGTTGTTGTTTGTTTACTGTATATCTCCCAGTATTCATTTGTGCTGATGATAGTAAGGAACCAATATATATTTTGTCTCACACTTTTTCAGTCTTAAGAAGAAGTAGATTGTACATACTGTTCTGTAGTTTCTCTTTTAGTAACAATTGGAGAATATTCTCTAAAAGAACACATGGAGCTTCCTAAACACAGTTACATTACATTGTACTGTGAGGATTTTTCTTAATTGTGAAACACATCCTGTATTAAGGTTTAGGGTTTTCCAAAGACACAAACTCAGATGGATAGACAGATTAGGAGAGAGAGGCAGGGGAGAGGAGAAAAGAGAGGGAGGGAGAGAGAAAGATTGAAACATAATTTTTTTTTTTTGGTCAGTCATGGGGCTTGAACTCTGGGCCAGGGCGCTGTCCCTCAGCTCTTCAGCTCAAGGCTAGCGCTCTACCACTTAAGCCACAGTACCACTTCCAGTTTTCTGGTGGTTTATTGGAGATAAGAGTCTTACAGCCCAGGCTGGCTTTGAATCGTGATTCTCAGATCTCAGCCTGAGTAGCTAGGATTACAGGCATGAGCCACCAATGGCCAGCTTGTGATTCATAATTTTTAAGGGCATTTACTTACTCCATAATGAAGAGTGAAAGGTTCCATAACAAACTGTAAATTGGATTCCCTGGGATGGAGACTTGGGCTTTAGCTCTGTCATTTGCCATGTGTCTGATTTGGAGATAGTCACCAGCTTGAATACCATGTTTTTTCCATCTGTAAAATGAGTTATTAGTGCCTTGTCAGGGGTAGGGGGGGGGGGAGAGTCAAAAGCAGAACTCAGAGATTGAGATTTCCATCAGGGATATGCTGACTTTGTCCTGTTGAGATTGAAATCATTGGAGTTGTTAAGTCAGAGCAGTAACATCTGCGCACATTTCACCCCTAAAAGATCTAGAGGAGTTAACCTCATAGACATGCTGGTTTGAAATGGTGGTGGAGTGCCCACACATATCTTCCATTCAACTTTCACCAGCTCTTCTCAAGGTTTCAAAACAGGAGTCCCAATGGCGTGGGTGAATGTGTAACTGGCAAATCCCTTTCCAGTAGCAGTCTCCAAAAACGTTTTGTATTCAAACCATTCTGTTGGGGTTCACTGTGACTGCCTGCCTTCAGTGGGGATATGGAGAATTTATCCTCATGAGAAACCTGAGCCACCTTGATAGAGAAGAGAAAAATATGGATAGCCACTCAGGAAAAAGATCCTGTATACCTTGGTACTATGAGACAAAAAAAAATAAATGGGAAGAGCATCGAAGGAAGCCCCCATTTCCTTCCTTTCAAATAATAGGGAGACTGGGGTTTTGAGCTGAATATTCTTGTGTATACATGACCAGGCATTGTTGGTTCATGCCGGTAATCATCCTACTCAAGAGACTGAGATATGAAGATGGCAATTTAAAGCCAGCCAGGGAAGGATAGTGAGAGTCTGATTTCCAATTAACCACCAAAGAGCTAGAAGTGGAACTGCTTTGAGCAGGAAAAGCTGAGGGACAGAGTCCAGGCCCTAAATTCAAGCCTCAGGACTGGCACAAACATACACACACACATATACACACATTTCCGTGGTTTTGCAATGTAAAACACTGGGTTGTGTTACTGTCCTTGTTTGTCAGTCTCTAGGTCTGCTATTTAAAAATCTATGTGTTGTTTTGAATCCTTTCTTGTTTTCTGCTCTGTGTCCAGTGTAATATTTGGTAGACTGAAATTGGCCATATATGCAGTACTATACAAATATATATTTGTTTTGTTTTTGGAGAGCTAGTTATTAAATATTTCACAGTAAATCACATCACTAACTTAAACACACACACACACACACACACACACACACACTGCTATATTGTTTTCTTCCCTAGAAGGGTCTTGTCCCACCTCCCAAATGACACCCATACTTCTGGCTTAATTTATATTCGACCCTTTCTCTTATATCTTCATCTACCACATAACATTCTGGTATATTTTCCTACCACTTTGGTTTTTATGTATCCTTTTCAAACTTTTATGTGGAAGCCTAGAACACACTTCTTGTAGCATCTTACCTGTCTCAAACTTTTGCTAAACTAACACCTTCTGGGTTAGGTCCTTCTTGATCATTCTCCAACTCTCAGAAGTTGTGGGGGTATATCTTCTGTGGAGGGGGCTGTGGTTGTCAGATGGTGATGCTAGTAGTGGAGAGTGTTGGCACAAAATAATCAGTAAGGCAAAGAAACCATGAGCATACAAGGAGAACTCTTTAACCAGTGACCCAAGGGACTTTCTCTGGGTTGCCTGGCAATGTACTAGGAGGGATGGTTGCTTCTCTCCCTGGAGGAGGATCTACCAATGTTCACAGGTGCTGACAAGCTGACACCCACACAGAAAATGTTTATTGTCTTTATTCAAAACTGCTCTTCGCTTTCTCTGTGAAAAATGGAGAACATAGACTGTGGGACAGTTCTGTGCATGAGTCTACCCCTATCCGGGCAAGTGGCTCTGCTGTTGCATGAGAAAAGGCATTGTTTCACCTGCCAACCACTAACCAGCTTGTGCCTGCTGTCAGGTGATCCAGAAAGCAGGAATAGAAAGATCTGCTAGCAAAAGTTAAATGACCTACAGAGTGGCAGTCAGTAGAAATATGTGGCAGATATGATTTTAGTGAAAGATAAAAGCTTTCAATAAGGGGCCGGGATCTAGCTTTTCTTGGTGGTGGTGGAAATCGGATTTGAACTCAGAGCTTCAGGCTTGTCAACTGCTCTACACTTGACCCATGCCCTCAGCCCTTTTTACTCTAGTTTATTTTTCAGATAAGGTCTCTAATAATTTTTCTTTGGCCAGAGTCTGCCTGCCTCATCGCTGAGCTATCTGGTATGTACCACTATTCCTGCTTAATTATTTTAGTTAGAATTTTATTGGCCTCAAACAGCATTCTTCCAATATCCATCTCCCATTCAACTGGAATTACAGGTGTGGAAAAACCCACCAGTCAAACTTTTAACTTTTGCTTGCTTGCTTGCTTGCTTTTCAGTAGTCGGATTTGAATTCAGAGCCTCACACTTGCAAGATAGGCATTGTACCACTTGAGCCACATCCCTATAGTCAAACTTTTAACCATTATTCTAATCACCTTATTTTTCATCTGCTCAAATGTTCCTAATGGAAGCCACAAACCAACAATTCTCTGTAATTTTCCATTTCATGCTCCCTTTCTGTGTCTATTCTTTTTCCACCATCTTACTTTCCTTTTCATTTTGTGTTGTCTTTTTAAAGAACATTTTAACATTTTTCCACATTGGACACACAGTATTAAATTCAAGTGTGTGAAGACAGCACTTCATTCTGCAATGCCCTAGAAGGCCTCAGTCATGCAAGACAAATCTAAGAGTTCACCTCTCAGCTTCTGGTGTTTTCCTAATCTAACTTGTTGTTCCGAATACACCGAGAATTAAGTTCATACTGGTATTAGGAAAGTAAACATGGTGTGTGACGAACTTAAAGAGGGAAAACACAGAAGGAACCCTCAATGAATTTTAGTTGTTGTTTGCTAATAATATTTACTGTGATATTATTATGTGATGATACAGCAGTATGTTAAAGCAAGCATTGCCTATTTCTTTAGAGATTCTGTTTTGCTTAATTTCACTGGATGGCTGCTCCAATTCTATATTGTACAGTGTATGTTATTTTTCAGCCAATACACCTGAAAAATACCCTAATCTCTTTTTTAAATAAGTTAGTTATAATATTATGAGAGAAACAAATGGCAAATGGTATTTTAAAAAGGAAAGAGGGGCTGGAAAGGTGGCTCAGTGGTAGAGCGGTTGCCTTGCATGCCTAAGGCCCTGGGTTCGATTCCTCAGCACCACATGAGCAAAAAGAAAAATGTCAGAAGTGGAGCTGTGGCTCAAGGGGTAAAGCGCTACGCTAGCCTTGAGCTGAAGAGCTGAGGGGCAGCGCCTGGCCCAGAGCTCAGGCCCCACGACTGGACCCCCCCCCCCCAAAAAAAGGAAAGAAACTGGAAGCTGGGAAGGTGGCTTAGTGGTAGAGTGCTTGTCTTGCATGCATGAGGCCCTGGGTTTGATTCCTCAGTACCACACAAGCAGAAAAAGCCAGAAGTGGCACTGTGCCTTAAGTGGTATTGTATTCACCTTGAGTTGAAGAGCTCAGGGACAGCGCCCAGGCCCAGAGTTCAAGCCCCACAACTGACAAAAAAAACAAAAAAAAAAAGGAAAGAAATTGATTTTGAGCAATTTATTCTATTTATATTTATACAACTCAAACCAGATGCAGCAACCTTCAAGGCTCTTCATTTTGTTTCCTGAGTTTGTATGAGATAATAGAAACAAAAGCACAATTTTGACCATATGTCAGCTCCCTTATTTTGTATTATATTTCCTTGAGACAATTATTCTACTTGTTTTTTTTTTTTTTTGTCGGTCGTGGGGCTTGAACTCTGGGCCTGGGCACTGTCCCTCAGCTCTTCAGCTCAAGGCGAGCGCTCTACCACTTGAGCTACAGCGCCACTTCCGGTTTTCTGGTGGTTTATTGGAGATAGGAGTCTCACGGTCTCTCCTACCCGGGCTGGCTTTGAACCGCGATCCTCAGATCTCAGCCTCCTGAGTAGCTAGGATTACAGGCGTGAGCCACCAGTGCCCAGCTATTCTACTTGTTTTCTCTCACTTGTTTGTTTGTTTTATGCCTTTACTGGGGCTTGAAGCTAGGGCTTCAAACTCCAGCTCAACTGTCTTGCTCACAGCTGGTACTCTGTAACTCAACCACATCCTCGGTGTAGCATTTTGCTGGTTAATTGGGATGAAATCCTGTGGACTTTTCTGCCCAGGCGACATTTGAACTGTGGTCCTCTAAAGCTCAATCCCTTGAGAAGCTAGGTTTACAAGCATGTTTGTTAGCCTTGAGGGGCTAAGTACTTGTCTGGATTACCAGTGAGAATTTTCCATTGATAGTCCAGCCTACAGGCCAACATCACCTGTGAGTATTTTCTCTCAGAAACCTTGTAATATCTTCCATGTTAGGTTCTCTTTGTGTTTCCTGATCACTCATGATGAACTACTATTTAAGCAGTCTCATCTTTTCACTTCTTATAGGTGGAGTTATCAGTGGTTATTTATCATCTACATGTATATTGCAAATCATCCCGAAATTTAGTAGCACCAGGATCTGAGCTCAAGGGAAGCTTGCACCTCTGGATTTGTCACAAGGCTGCAATCAAGGCAATGACCAGGATTGCTGCCATCTCAAGGCTTAGCGTAGAAATAGACCAGAAAAACCCAATATTCATCCATTATATTCAGATCCATTGTTTGTGAATGTAGAATGTATTCACCTACTCTGGATAAAGAAATGAAAACAATCACACTAGAGTTTTCATATAAAAGCATCTTAAAAGAGGTAATTAGATGAGCAGGTGATGTATAAGTGAAGACCCTCAAGGGCAGGAGGAAAAACCAAAGATAAACTAGTATAGAAAGTCACCACCTCTGCTGAGATAGAGAAACAAAGGGAATGCCGCTAGCACTCAAAATTACAGCTGGAATTCTGTGGTAAAGCAGAAAAAAACACAGGCTGATAAGGTGAGAGCTGTCACTGCCAGAAGAAGGGATATCTGCTTGGTCTGGATTCTGATTACCAGAGACACTAGAAAAGACCCAGGAAGCAAAGAAGAAAAATACCATCATCTTCCTTTAGTTTGTCCCATTGGTGAAATCAGAAAGCAGGTGTACTTGGGAAATGTAGTTTTCTGATGTGCAACCACATCAAAGAGTACACAGGCAAAATGACAGAACTTGGCAGAAACTGAACACAACACACATATTTTGTACTCTTAACAATATAGAAGTAGATTTCTAGTTTTTATAATAATGAAAGAAAAAGAAACCCAATATATTGAGTTATCTACCTCACCAATGAGGTGCACTGCTGATGGAGATTGTAGACAAGCAGGCATGAATCCCTCAATGACTTCATCAATTAAGGTGAATAGGTTCTCCTTAAGCACACGTTCCACCAAGCACAAGCCTAAAATAGTCTTGAAAAATTATGTCTGTACTCAATATATTGAAACTTTTTCCTGGTTATTTAAGTTCAAATAATAAAGTGTGACAACTATGTACGTGACATTAACATTGTAGTAGATATTATAAGAGGTCATGAGATTAAAGTATACAGGAGAATTCCACAGATAATATGAAATATGATACTATTGAGGATTTATGGATTTTGGTGTTAATGAGGTCCTGAAACCAATTTTCTTAGAATATCAAATGATTGTATTTTGTATTTCCTTACAAATCATTAGTTGTCCCTTGCTGAATCCCCTGTTCCTACCTTACTCTCAAATCAAAGAACACTTAAAACTAAAGGTAGCAAATATTAAAATAATATTTATTTTTTCCTTCTTTTACTGTGCAGTACAAAGACTTGAACTCAGTGTTTCACACTCATTTGGCAGGTGCCAAACAGGTGCACTGTATATGTTGTTATACTTAGGATAACAATCATTTACAACAGGTGCTAGAATTAGTCACTAGTATCTCCTCAACAAGAGAGCGGCAATTGAATTTGCTGTTTTAGCTGTAAGACCCTAAGACAAGTTACTTGAAATCTTTGAATTCAGTTTAGTCTTCTGGCAACTGTGATAATAATATTACATAAGGTTATTCCAAGGAATGGATCAATTTTGGTAAGGTGCTTAAAATACTTCTTAGTACTTTATATCCATTCTATGCTATGGTTTATCAGTATGTTTCCATATCTAAATAATAACTGATCGGGAAACCACAGCTTAATGGAAAAAATGAATACCCTTTAATAAATCTATAGTCATAGAGTATTGTCCAATGTGTACTTGGTCTCTCCTGGTTAGAAAATAATGCAATAAACTCATCTGTCATATTATTTTAATTCAAGTGCATATATATTAAAATGTGGATTAGAAGTCTACCTCATAGGTATTTAGATTTCTATAACCATGGTAATTGGGAACACATATACATACTAGGTGGAAGGCAATGTTATAAGCACTTCAGAAATACAATCTAATCCTAGCAATAATCCGAAGTAGAAAAAAGTTGTCTTATATTTGGTATAATTATGTAACTCAATAATCTGCAAATCTTGGTGCTTAACAACAGGAAAGGTTATTTCAGACATACAGAGGGATCCAAGTAAAAGGAAAGTGGCACAAAGGGAATTTATTTCTCTTGATGATTGTGCTTTAAAGTAGACACATGCCATTTCAAGTATCTATCCCCTACATACTCACATGTTGGTGACTGGCAAGATTGTACTAAGAAAGATTATTTCTCACATGAGGAGAGATATTACAAATTTCTATCAATGGGAAGGGATATATAATTTTCCTAATATGAGTAGTAAGACAAATGACAGCAACAGTCGAGTATACTGTAATATTCCCATCCAAAGTTTAGGCATGAGAAGCAATGGAGGTTAACATATTTCTCAAAATCATCTAGTAAACAATAAACATGGCCAGTTGAAATGTAGCAGTCTATCTCCAGAACTGCAATAGCCAGACTGCAAAGTGTTCTCAGGAACTATCACTTTCTAATGCTCATGTATTTTCATAGTTTCCTCCCAAATTAGTTTTTATTCTGTTGTTTTGGAAATTGGGAGCTCCCAGAGACTGGCTTACTCATTTTGTTTGCATGCTTTGTTTTCTTTTGTTGTTATTTTTTCCTCCTTATTTTGGGACCTGGAAAAATGTTCCAAACCCATCACATACTTTCTCTACCCCAGCCTTGGAACTACTACAGAACCCTGATTCCTTTCATTGTTCCTTATGTTGAAGACTGGAGCAGAGAGGCCAAAGATTGTGTGCTAGGGTACTAATTGCTACTTGGTTTTTAACTGCTCCTATGATTTCTTAGATGACAGGAGAAGATACATGTGGTATACACATATACTGACCCATGCACCTAAATACACACAAACCTATGCTCTATATAATTGGGGATATTTTAAATATCCCTGATTCTAATTCAGCATATGAGCTTTATTTTAGGCAAATACATCTTGCTCCAATGAAAACACTGAATCTCATTATTTATGATATAGATAATTGAACTTCTTTGTTCAATGCAGGTGTATGCATAGTTTCAGAGTCAATAAGTCACATCCCTGAAAGAACATTTTTACTAGATTACAGTATCATTTTAGTCCTCAGTTTTACAGGACAATATTGTTCTCCACAGTTATGTCCCTTTTACTCAATCCTTTTGGTGTTCTTATATTATTAATTGAGTACAGATTGGTTCATTGGCACTACTTTTATTCTATTTTGGATTCTCCCATTGCTGTTGGTTTTAATATTTTCTTCATTCAATAGTTTGTCTTGCCAGTATGTAAGGCATCACTACAGTTGTAAGTTAGTCTTATATGAAAAGACATACTAAGAAGTGCATCAGGGCTGAGAAGTTGGCTCAGTGGTAGAGTGCTTGCCTTGCATGTATGAGGCCCTGGGTTCAATTCCTCAATTCCTTACGTGGTGCACATAAGCAGAAAAAGCCAGAAGTGGCGCTGTGACTCAAGTGGTAGGGTGCTAGCCTTGAAGAGCTGAGGGACAGAACCCAGGCCCAGAGTTCAAGCCCCATGACCAACAATAACAAGAACAACAACAACAAAAAACAACCTGCATCAATCTCTCTTCATCCTCTTACTGTCTTCCCATCACCCTCCTCTCCATCTCTTCGTCCCTTACCTTGTAAAGGTCAGCAATACTTTTAGATTTAGTTTATCTTTCCTGTATCTTTTCTACATAACCTAGTAAAACTTGCCTTTTTATAGCCCCTTCTGTCTCCCACAAATGGAATCATACTATGGATCTTTTCTGTTTCATCTTGTCACTTAAGTACTTATTTTGAATTTAAGTACATATTAGTCCATAAAGATCTTCCCTAATCATTTTTGTAGTTGTGTATTATTCCATTGTGATTGTTCCCTTATTTTTTCAACTACCCATTTAAGCTTTAAGATTGTTTGTAGTATTGTATTCTATTATATTACTGTATTCTAATATAGTAATCTATTCCAAACAATGTTACAATGAATAACCCTGTACATGCATCCTATAGTTTTAGTTGTTGACTTAAAAGAGAAACCAAACCTAAGACGACACTCTTTGTCTAGTTTAAAACTTGTCTTTCCCAAACTCTGCCTTAAAAAAAAAAAAACAATCATAGTCACATCATATTAAGATGGCAATAACCAGAATTGAGTACTTGAAACAAATGATTATGTAGTAAAATGAATCAAGCAGAAGCCTGTCTTTCTCTTTCTACAAATCATTTTATTACTGGTAGCACACTTGCCAGGTATAATTTCCATAATGGAAATAATCAATGGGTCCACTATTTCTATCACACAGGGTTCCTTAGAGGCTTAAAGAAATGTCAGCAATACAAACTTACTTTTAACACATTAAAGGACAATGCACTTGAGCATATTTAGTGACTATGAAAGCAGTGAATTGAATCCATTGTCCCAGCTACTGTGGACATATGAGACCACACAGGAAGAAATATCCTTTACATGAAAAGAGAGGTAGGGAAGGGTGGGGCACATCTGTCTACAAAATAATGTACACACATTGTATTGTAGTATTTTAATTTTTGTAAAGAAACCCTTTGGCCTCAAACTATGACATTCATTTTAATGTTTTTCAAGACCTGCAATGTTGTAGGAAACACTGGTAAATAACATCACATGATCTGAAATCAAACTGCTATGAGCTGTAATCTGGCATGAACCATTTATCAACATTCTGCTCAGATTTCCTTAGCTTTTTCAAGCTCTTCTTCTGTTTGAAAGGGGAACACTAGCAGATGAGTTTTGAATTGGTTAAGGAAGACCTTTCATGTAGCATACAGTACAGTCTTCAATAAATGGAAGGCTCTGGGAATAGTGGCTCATGCCTAAAATTGCAGAGGCTAAGGTAAGAGGACCATGAATTTAACCTGGGACACAACATAGCAAAACCCTGTCTCCTAAATAAAGAAAAATTATCTTTTTAATGTTAAGTAAACAGAATAAGTTTCTTTCAAAAGAAAGCCATCAAAGCAGTAAAGCTCTCTGTCAGTAGAGGAGCCGAAACAGGAGTCCTGAAAGATACTTGTTATTAAGCATGATCAAATGATGTAAGAAATTGCAATGCTGTCCTAGGGAATTCAAGTTGCACATCAGTAGTTGAGGTTCAATCCAATACTTTGAATGGAAAATAATGAAGTGGAGGATCCTGAATTGGAGGATCCTTCCCCCTTTTGAGCCTATTATAGTGTCTAGTCATATATGAACACAAGAAAATCAGGATTCAGTTGCTGCTGCCTTGTCTTCCCAACCTGTGGTCATATCTACCCTAGACAGCTACTCTGAAGTTGCACAGGCAAACTCAGAAATCTAGGGAAAATCTTTTAGATCCAAACTCATCTGAAGCCTAGCCTTCAAATTAATATTTAAAACATATGAATAAAAATGTGCCTATACAAATGTAATTTTGACCTAGCCTCAACAGCACACCAATAAATAAGTGAAACTTTTGACATTGTTCTTATTTCACTAAAGGAAATTATTTTTTAACTTAATCAAATCAGTCTTCAATGTCTTCATAGTCAAAAACTTTTATTCATCAGAAACGAACTGAATGATCACAGAATTTTGAAAGCTACATCAAGTATAAAACAAAGAGTGTAGCCGGGCGCCAGTGGCTAGGATTCTAGCTACTCAGGAGGCTGAGATCTGAGGATCGAGGCTCAAAGCCAGCCTGGGCAGGGCAGGAAAGTCCGTGAGACTCTTATCTCCAATAAACCCAGAAAACCGGAAGTGGCGCTGTAGCTCAGTGGTAGAGCACTTGCCTTGTGCTGAGGAGCTAAGGACAGCGCTCAGGCCCAGAGTTCAAGGCCCAAGACCAACATAAATAAATAAACCAAAGAGTTTAAAAATAAGGCATTTGGGGGCTGGGAAGGTGGCTCTGTGGGAGAGTGCTTGCCTTGCATGTGGTAGAACACAAAGAGGCTCAAGGACAGTACCCAGGCTGTGATTTAAGCCCCACAACCAACAAAACAAACAAACAGAGGCATTTGAGATCCAATATGTTTAAAAACTTCATTTTAAGGTATATTTTTGCTTTTCTTTAACAACCGATAATATCCTATCACTCTAATTAAATGCCCACAAAGTCAGTTTCTGTGTACTCTTTTGAGGCTTTATGTATTTTTTATTAATATGTATGTATACATTTGCCTTTTACTAGCACACACTACACTGAAACTACATACTAAGATTTAAAAAATACTAATACTGATAATTTGTATCATTTTATGTCAAATTTAACAAGGCTGCAGTGTTTAAAACACCTCATTAATATTGCATTTACATTCTGTGTTGGTTTTGTTCCAAATTTCTGCTGTTTTATATTATGCACATGACTACTTGGAGCAAAAGAGCTAATAATTAAACTGATGTACAATGATATATAATTATCATATCCAGAAAAGTATGCCAAATAGACTTGTAGTAGTAAGCAATATTTTATTCCTTGGGTCTCTAGTGAGTGGGTTACAATTTTAAAAATTCTAGTCACAGTTTCCCAGAAATACTCCCTTACATTGGACTTCCATTATCAACTTATCTTTTTCAATAGTTGAATAACTATCGTTATTTCAACAAGTGGCAAAGAAAGTTTTCAGAAGGCAATTACTTAGCCAGGATAACTTCTCCAAGATCTATTTCTGAGAAGAAAAGTCGTACTTGTCATTCAGTCCCTATATGTCATTTATTTTTAAGGATCTCCTGAAAACATAGACTATACTAATGGTAAGGACTAAAACCATATATGGTGGGTAGATGTCATCAAATAGTAATATTGGGGTCTGTGTTTCTCAAGCAATGGGAATAGTAAGGTTCCAACCTACATTTCTCATTCCTTTCTACTCTATGATCGATGCTTATGCTTCATTTGTAGATATCATATTACAATGTAATCCCGAAACATATGACAAAAGAATTTGGAGAATTTGTCAGCATCTTTGCTAAATTCTTTTGTAAAGTGCACTTTTACTTCCAATGACTTTATGAGCATTATTTACGTGTTACTTAAAATTTATCCTTTTTCATATGTATGTCCGGGCTGTTTTGGATTCCCTTATTTCCCTAATATTCTAAATTCAAGGTATCCCAACCTATGGAGTAGTTGTCCAGAGCAAGAGAGAAGCAACAGCCCCGCCCCCAACCCTTGGGAGCAGAAAGGAATGGAATTATCACAAGGAATTATTTTAAAAGTTAGGTACATCAGACCGAAATAAATGGATTGTTGCGTAGATTGATGTCCTAGGGGTCCAAAATTTAACCCCAAACGGGCAGTTATTTGTTTATCATTAAACTAAACCAGTTTGATGAACTCAAATGCCCTCGGCTCAATAGGCAGGACTCTCCGAGGAGCCTGTGTTACTTCCTTCACTTAAGTGCAGATTTGTAATAAAAATCTTACTGCCAGTGGCATGGATCTTGGATATATAAGAAGCTAACAACTTGGAGAATGATATTTGATAGGTCAAAAAACTCCAGAGTTAAAGATCAGTTTATAATTTACGAAGAAAATAGAAAGTTTTGTTTCTCTGAGTTGAAATTTGCAGAGCAGGGCGGGAAATATTGCTAGTTTTTGGCACAAGGTTTGATCCTTTCCCCATTATTTGAGATGTGCATGAAGCCTGAGACTTCGGGGATCATTATCCATGAAAAATCCCGCAATTCTGTGTAGAGAATTTTTATATTTTTGGCTTTTTTTGAGGTGTAACAAACACAACTCGGGATCGGAGAGGACACTCTGTGTCTGCCAGCGAGGCGGGCTGGACAGCGCACCAATCACGGAGCAGCTCCGCCCTATATAAACGGGAGGGCGCAGCGCCACTGCCCGAGTTCTGGCCAGTGCCTCTGCTTCCGGCTCGAGTTGCTCTCTACAAGCCCGCGTCAACATGTCCGAGACTGCGCCTGCCGCCCCGGCTACTCCGGCCCCCGCCGAGAAGACGCCTGTGAAGAAGAAGGCCCGCAAGTCTGCAGGTGCTGCGAAGCGCAAGGCGTCCGGGCCCCCAGTGTCCGAGCTCATCACCAAGGCAGTTGCCGCTTCCAAGGAGCGCAGCGGAGTGTCTTTGGCCGCGCTCAAGAAGGCACTGGCAGCTGCGGGCTATGATGTGGAGAAGAACAACAGCCGCATCAAGCTGGGTCTCAAGAGCCTGGTGAGCAAGGGCACCCTGGTGCAGACCAAGGGCACCGGCGCTTCGGGCTCTTTCAAACTCAACAAAAAGGCGGCCTCCGGGGAAACCAAGCCTAGAGCGAAAAAGGCAGGTACGGCTAAGGCCAAGAAGACTGCCGGCGCTGCAAAGAAGGCCAAGAAGGCTACGGGGGCTGCCACCCCTAAGAAGAGCGCCAAGAAGACCCCAAAGAAGGCAAAGAAGCCAGCGGCAGCTGCAGGAGCTAAAAAGGCGAAAAGCCCGAAAAAGGCGAAAGCAGCCAAGCCGAAGAAGGCGCCCAAGAGCCCAGCCAAGGCGAAGGCTGTGAAGCCTAAGGCGGCCAAACCAAAGGCCGCTAAGCCCAAGGCAGCCAAGCCAAAGAAGGCGGCAGCCAAGAAGAAATAAAGTTCCTTTGGCCAACTGCTTTGCACAACACAACCCAAAGGCTCTTTTCAGAGCCACCCACCGATCTCAGCAAAAAGAGCTGTTGCACACTCAGTGGGCGTTGCTAGGAGTGGGGGGCGGGCTTATCTGGGAGGCGCCGACTTAGCGATATTACCCGGAAACGTTCATTGATGTTCAATAAACCGAGGAGTACTTTAGGTAACCAGTTCTTATGGCTCGTACTTGTTAGCAGTTCGCACATGCAAACTTTCAGCTCAAAGTATGCATAACGTAACCAAATAAATGTACTATTATGACTTGGTGTTTGATTTGTGGAAATTTTGAATTTCAAATGCCTGTAATAGCCCAACATATTGTGGAGCTGAGGATATTCGTTGAAAGGGTGGACGGGAATTAGCTATTATTTTAGGCGCTGTTCCCTGTACCAGGACATAACTTTAAAATAGTTCAACATAGAACTTGCAGACTGAAAGCACTTAAAGTTATTTTCAGAACTGCTTTCAGTAGTCTCGTTTAGGCTTTCCAATTGGGTGAATCCTGCAACAAAAAGAGCCAATGAAAGAGTAGGTAAAGTGTCGTTTACATTCTCATTTGTGACGACACAGTAAAGTAATCCAATCGAGGAGGAAGTCTTACCAACCTCATTTGAATACCGGCCCTATAAATTACCGGGAAAGAGGACAACGCTTCCGTTTGCATTACTTTTGTCAGATTTTTCTCCCTGCCTTTTTGTACTATAGTGCCATTTGTACTATAATGCCAGAACCTGCGAAGTCCGCCCCGGCCCCAAAGAAGGGGTCGAAGAAGGCGGTGACCAAGGCGCAGAAGAAAGACGGCAAGAAGCGCAAGCGCAGCCGCAAGGAGAGCTACTCGGTGTACGTGTACAAGGTGCTGAAGCAGGTCCACCCGGACACCGGCATCTCGTCCAAGGCCATGGGCATCATGAACTCGTTCGTGAACGACATCTTCGAGCGCATCGCGGGCGAGGCGTCGCGCCTGGCGCACTACAACAAGCGCTCGACCATCACGTCTCGGGAGATCCAGACGGCCGTGCGCCTGCTGCTGCCCGGGGAGCTGGCCAAGCACGCCGTGTCCGAGGGCACCAAGGCCGTCACCAAGTACACCAGCTCCAAATAAACCTGCCAAGTAAGCGTTTTACCACTTAATCCCAAAGGCTCTTTTAAGAGCCATGCATGATTTCTACAAATGAGTTGTAATTCTGCCATTCCCAAATTCTCTCTTAAGTTCATGTACTGAACTAGAAACTACACTGCCCATCTTTTTGGCATAGCTCTGGCTGACCCGGAACTCGATCTTGCCGCCCTCCCAAGTGACGAGACTAAGGAGCATGCGCCACTGCGCCCTTTGTAGTTCGCAGCCAGTTTTAGTTCTGTGTTGTATAGAAAATAATGTGCCTACCGGACACTGCACACGCCACAGTGCTAGTTGTATAAAGTGAGTAAACGTCGTTCTGTCTTCATATGTAGTTCTCCACGCTGATCATGAATTAGTCCACGGGGTGATAATTACTTTTCCTAGGCACAAAACAGTGTATTCTGACCTCAGCATTGTCCCATTTTTTTGTTTAACTAAGTAGCTTTGTGGTATAGAAATAGGGTTAAGACCATGTGAGTCTACGGTGAAATACAGTGCGCTTGCTTTCCTGAGTAGGTGACTTTGAGAGATAGGGTACGGTCTAAATAGAGCTCAATATAGTAATAAAGACTGATGGAGACAGGGAAGGAATAGCTGAGCATATGAGAAACACTCGTTCAGAATCCCACAATAAAACCACGAGATGGATGAGGCTGGATTGGAGTGGGGGGAGTGGTGTCTGAAATGGAAAGTTCTAGCGGAGAGTTATTTCCCAAATAGAAATATGACTAGAATAATTTAAATGAAGTGAAAAAATTCCAATAATATAAGAAAACAGAGCAAAGTAAAAGTAGAAGAAAATAGAATTTAGTCATGAAGAATAAAGAGACTTTTGAACTGTGTCCAAATTCCTTGATAAATTGTACTCTTAATTGTTCACAGCACGTTTGCTTATAATTGAGTTTATTCAAGAAATTGTCATTGAAAGTCTTGAGACTAGGCACTAGAGTTAATACTGGAGATAAAAAGAGAGAAAAGGTACTTTCAGTCACAGAGGATTAGAACTAATTGTTTTCATTATCTTGTTACTACACCTAAAATATGTCTCTCAGTTTAGAAATCTATAAGCAATTGAATGGGCTTGGGGTCTTATAGAAACTGTCAACCTCATTAAATTGATGAAAATACTCATCTCATTTTTGAGTAATAGACAAACTAGTAATAGTTGACATCAAATGAAGTTTTCAAGTCTCCCAAAACACTCTCAGCTAGGAAATAAACTCACAAAACTATGATACACAAAATTACAGTTTCACAGAAGGACATATATTAAAATCGGCCAAGTAAAGAAATAAAAGAATGCATCAACGTTTCAAACACATCTCTGTCAAAGACATAAAACAACATGCACCCAGATTATTCACAACCAGGAAAACTTACCCTGGACCACAGAAATGACTGCATTCATGACTGGTCTTTAGTCTCCTGTTTGTCCAGAAGTATTACAAATATGGCATGGCCCCAAAGCTCCCACTACAAATCACATTGTTCAATGAACTATAGTAAGCCTGGTCCCCAGGTTTAAAAACAAGCAACACAGCAAAAACAACAAAAAAAAACTTCTGACAGGAATTCCAGCCTAGAGATGAGCTCCTACCCAAGGACAATCACTCTTTAGATAAGTTTAATCCTTTACTATACCCATAGGGTTAAGAACATTTTTTTCAATTGTTATTTACATATCATTAAACATAACAGTGACACAACTATTTGCATTTTTTATTATCTCATATTATTGTAGATATTTAGATCCACTGTGCTAGAAATTCCAAGGGGATATCTCATTGGAGAATTGTTTGGGGGAGGAGGTTATTTTGTTCAAATGTACAGTCACAAGAGTATTCTCTTTGATTTACCTTCACTAAATCCTGGCTGAAAGAAAAGATTCAGGGCGGGGTGGGGTGTGGGGCAGGAGAATGAAGAGCTTCTTTTCTTTATATGAGCAGCAACACTTGTGTGTTTCCCCCACATCCTCGCCATAAACTATGAAATTTGCTACATTGACAGGCAACAAGAATTGTAGAGAAATTATTTTCTATTTTATTATTTCTATTTTAAAATTTGGCAATTTCAAGATAGTTTATAAATATAATATCTCATAAATCTTCCAGCCAAATAATGACTCCATTTCAGGAAAGAGGTGTGAGAAGAGTAACAAATTAAGGATTCAGAAAAGGAATGGAAAGTAAACCAACAATAATAGGAAAAGAGTTTATAGATGAAAAGAGAAGCCTTTAGTAGAATGTGGGAGAGAAAAGTCCGGGGGAGTGGGGGGGGGTGCCGGGAGGGCAGAAATGAATAAGCAGAGCTAGTCACATATTTGGTGTCTGAAATGGAATAATTAATAGCTATCATACAATAAATAAAATACTTCCCATTTTGCCATGTTTCTTAAGATTTTCCTTGGTGGCTTGACTAAAATGTCACCACACTTGGGAGGCTTTGTTAACCATCAGATTTGTAATATGGCACCTCCTTTTGTCCCATTCTTCATGTTCTCTACTTACAACAACAGACATCAAGATATTATTAGGGTAAGTAAAGCATACATATGTCTGTAACAACAAGAATAGAGAACTAGGTTATCAAAGTAGTTCAATTGATTGGGTAGCCTAGCAGTAATTAATAGCGCATCATTTAGAGTTATTTTAAAAGGAATTGGGCTATTTCATGTGAATCTCTATAACCAGTAATGGCCATTTACTTCCCACTTGGCAACTGGTAGCAATTATGTCTTCCTTTTCACTGACTTTAAATGAAAATTAAACGGCCAAAATATGAATCTTTTCAAGTCAAAATGAAGGGGAGAAAATATGCACTCTTGAACTACATAAGTTCCACCCAAGAAGAGTGGAAAGATTTGAAACTGAAATCATGTTATACAGAGATATCCTTTGACTAAGCACAAGTTGAGCTATTATCTGTGAAAATTAATAGTAACAAGTAACACTGGAGCAAAGATTCCTAATATAGGCCATTACTCAAGCATAAATAAAAAGATCCCTCTTTATATAGGAAATATTAATTCTGATGGTAAAATGACACCTAACAAATACATATTTTTTATTTCTTTAATCAGGAGAGATATGCTGAAAAGAAGTGAATGTATAAAGTAATTGAAGATATGCATCTGTCCATAAAAGTTACAAAGCATTAAAACTATAATCTGCTTGAAAATGAGAACAGTCTGACATATACTACATATCCCACCCCAGTCCAATCCATCAAGTTTACTAAACATTGATTCATCAAACAGAGATCCTTGAGGAGTGGAGGAGTTTCAACAGGATATTTTATCTTTTTTATTTAATTGGTATTTGATTTATACAAATGGAATTTATTGCTATTAAAAAACCTAGTTACTAAGAATTCCTTATTTAACATAGACTACCTTTGCTAGAAGTCTGAATAGAGGAGTGGAAAGCCTCTAAATGAAACATTATAAATATAATTAATTATTGTAAACGCCAACCCAGAAAACCACTTGGACACACAATCGCATAGAAGAAAGAAGACTTTAATGGCTATCTCTCATGGTATAAAGACTAGCAAACTGCTCTTGCAGCCATAGAGGTAGATATAGTGTCAAGCGTCTGAAGGCAGAAGAAGGGTCTGGGGCAAGAAATCTTTCTAGTCACAGCTGGACACTGGAGATATCAGCCAGTTCAGAACATTCTGTAGCTAGGTTGCAGCCAGGGAAAACTTCTTGTTGCAGAGACAATACATTCTGTATTTGATCCATGGCAAAGTCAATACATCTCACAGCTGTCATGTAGCCAGGGAAAGCATCTTATAGAAGGGACAATACATTACGTAGCTGGCATCTTGTGATTATACACTAGTACCCACATGTGACCAGGACTGGCATCTAGGCATGGCTTGTAGATGACCCAGGGTGAAGGCTGTCAACCCAAAATAGGGGTGAATAAGCTTACACCTATAATTAAAGTTTATGGAGAATTAGAAGTAAATATTCATTAAAATCTTTCTTCTCTGATCCCTACTTTTCAAGGTTATCTATTCATCCATTCAACCATCTGCCTACTATCAATCTTTACATTTTATGGTATCAAGATCTGAAGGAGAGTGGGGATGTGAGTGTACTAAGAAGTGTTCGGCTTTCCAGAATGATCCTGAAGCCACTATTTGAGGTGTCACCCTCTACCCTATCCAATCAATGTAAAAGAAGCACAGTGCTTTGAAACAATCTCAAACTTGTGTGAGCATCAAAATCACCTGAAACACTTAAAAATAAAATAGCTAGGCACCAACCCAATAGTTTCTGATCCATTGAGATCCATTTCTGGATTAGAGGGCAATAGTTTATATTTCCAAATTACCTAGCTGGTAGAAATACTATTAGTACTGATACCAAATTTGAATAGCTTTGTTTTGAAGGACATGCCATCCTATTCCAGGAGGAACAAGACAAGTATGACGAAAATATCCGACTCACTATAAGCTCTTACCTAGGGCCCACTCCATCTGAAAACCATTTTCCCATACTCTAGCACAACCTGAGAATGTTAGGCTCACACCATATTAAGCCACTCCAGCTTCCCCACATAGCAGACTATAGTTTTGTGTCAGTGTTTGGCCAACAGTCTTTTACCAGGATGTTCACAGCTTGTGAACGGGACCTTGCCTTTGAGCAGCCAGTGTTTTAACCTTGACTTTGCAGGCATCCATTCTGAGCACAACTGTGGTCATTTACACATAAGAAACTCCAAACTCCAGAGCTCATTTCACCATATATCTGATGGATGAAGACACCCCTCTTAACTCCAAGGTCACCTTGCTGTTTGTAGGGTATTTCTTGTAAGGTTTCAGTATCTGTGTGTGGATAATTACTTCCCAACTGAATAAATATATTTTAAAATTTGATCTTCAGGTGCATAAAGAGTCAATTAACCATTAGGCACAGCACTTTTCAAGAGCTAACAAAAATATTTTCATTATTTCTAAAAATCAAAAGAGAAAACTGAAATTCTACACTGAAGAAATTTGTAATAAATGTATGAAACTTTGATTTTAACTATTTATAATTTTTCCTTTGTTCCTTGCTATTCTGTTATTTCTTCAAATTTTAATACCTAGTTGCTTTTTTGTCTCATATAATTTTAATCTGAAATTCCTTGTATGACTGAGAAACTGATACATCTAAAGCTTTTTGTTTTGAAACTTGACTGTCTCCAATGTGTCAAAGAAAACTTTGTCTTTTGAAACTTATCTTTTATTTAGACATTCAAAGTTACTAATGGTGCTCCCGGCACATAATAATTTCCCATCAAACAAATTGTTCAATAAATAAATAAATGATCAACCCCTACAAAATTACACTCCCTACCTGAAGGGTATATAGGAGGAAAATTCATTGAACACTCTGGATCCTAGCCATGGGACACTAGGTGGCGATAGAAAACTGCATCATTTTAATTCCAGGACACTCCTTGACAACCTCAGACTAAAGCTTCGCAACAAATTTCCTCTTTCACTCTTCTGCAGTCTTGCAAAAATAAACAAATATTATCCGTAGAAACCTTTGCTACATTTTTTTTTTCTCCAATTCACACTTTCTCAAATAGTTTTGGCTTTATACTAGGTGTCTTAGTTCTGTTTGAAAGCCTAGACCTTTCTCCCCAAGGGGTAGCCTAATTTCCACAGCCCAGAATCTCTTGGTACTTGAACCAGGGAATTGAAGCTGGTGTGTTTATTACCCTTGTTTCAGCTCTTAGGTTGTTATTGTTTGTGTGCATTTTAGAGAAAAATATTTTTCTTTTAAGTTGGGCAAGTATGTTAGTATGTTCGTTCTTTCACTACTCATTAGTTATTTTGCTTCAGAACTTTCTAGAATTTCTAGTTTTTCTCATTGCAGATAAATGTCACTACAGTGTCCTCTGTCTCTATAATACTTTTTGTCTTAAGTAATATTTTGTCTAATGTTAATATTGACTGTACTTGCATGTTTTTTTATTGTGAAAATACTGTACAGAGGGGTTACAATTACATGCAAGATCTTGCATGGTTTTAGTAAACATTTCTAGGCATATTTTCCTGCATACTTAATTCTATTGTGTTTTAAAAGCTATACATGATTTGTTCTCAGAGTAACATCTGTTAATATATAAGTAATATATTTCAGTAACTCTAGTCTGACATAAAATAAACAATAAAGCATATCTTACTGCATACATTCATTTGCTTATATTAAAAATCAGTCACAAACAGAAGGGAAATTGCATATAGTCTAGCATGATCTGAAAAAGGCAAAAGCAAATCATAAAGCATCCCTCCATGAGATCACAATCATATAGCAAAATATCTTAGAATAAATTCCACTTAAATTTATAACATCTTTAAATGATATTTTATGCACATACAAAAAATTTGGGTGTGGGCAGAATTATACTAGGAATAAGTCTATCAGACTTATTTATAAAAAGAATAGTTTTGAGATGACTTCATGGTTATATTCTTTAGCTTACCATCAAAAGATCTGGGCCTCAAATGATACAGAAGCTTTATGTGGTCAGGAAATATCCATGGTATGCAACATGTTTTGATATATTGTAAGAGAGAGCTTAAAAGATGCTTTTGCTGAATCTGTAAATGGCCAACAAGTTCCCCAATCTATACCTGTGCCCTTTGATATGAACAATTCTCTGCTTCTTTCCCTTTGCAATTATTTATTTGCAGGAGATTCAGATAATCCTCTTGTGTGGAAGTTAAACCGCCCCTCAAACAGACAATGTCATCTACTTATGGTTTGAAACAAACTTTGCAGCCCTAAAACTCAGGAGACTACATTGTTCCTGTCCTGTTCTAATAACAGAATGCTAACTTCATGGGAACAGGTGGAACAAAGACTGAGCTAGTAGTCATCAAGGTCTTACTTTCCACTTGAGATTGTTATTAACTATGCATACCTTTCTCATCTCCTACCCCTAAGTTTCCCTATTTAACCTGAAGCCCATGTCTATATATACATATATATATATGGCTGACGCTGTACCAAAGCTCTGTCTTCCGACGGCTGACATTATTAATCTCCTTTCTCTGCTCTTCACTAGGTGAAGAGTATATGAAGGTGAGTTGACTCTAACTTGGGACAACTGGATTTTAGGCCTAGGATCTAAAACTCAGTTTCAGTACATTTCAATAAATCCAGACTATATTAAAATAGAAGCAATTGTGTTTAATTTTTTTTTCATGTAATAACTAGCAGACCCAACAAGATCTAAATGAAAAATTGATTGAAACAGACAAGATTGATTATGATCTGAGTCCTGTTGTAACTGGATGAAAAGGTTTATGAATTTTCCCTTTAAAAGTAGGGACTCTTAGGGTTCTTGACTTGGATCGCAGAACAAGACTTTCTGGACAAATCACAATAGTAAGAGAACTTGGCAAAGCTTTATTCACTAAGTAAGCAAGTAGGGAAGCAGACAGGCAAGCAGAAAGGAGGAGGCACACTATAACAGACATTGGTTGCTGAATTTCAAGGAGAGAGCTAGAAAGAAACAGTTCCTTGGCTACTGGGGGTATTCGTATATGATAAAGACAGGGGTTCTAACTTTAAAATTACACAAAGATAGGTGTTCTATCTTTTGCTCTAATTACTCCTGGTGTTACACTTTCTGAGTTCCTGGATGTTTGGGTCGTTTCTTCCATTTCTTTTATGGCATCCTACAATAAAACAGATGCTTATCCTTTAGATAAGGAAGATATCCTGATGTCCACATTTTAGGTAGGAGGTTGCTTCCACCTGAAGCATTTCTCTCAAGAAGGCCTACATTCTGCCAAACAAATGTTAATTCTTGAGGTTAAAAATGTATCTGTCAGGAAGGAATACATCTTGTTGCTTTTCTTTGGAGCAAAGATAGCACTTCTATGTTTTTAAATACTGTGTTTCTGAGTTGCCTTCACCAGAAGTTATCCTATCTTATTTCCATCATAGATGATTATATCCACTGTCCTATTGATCAACTAAAACAAAATGATTATTTCAGCTACTGACCCCAATATACCAATTGAAGAAAGGAAATTCAATTGTTAGCATATCCACCCCTATTTTGGCTTGACAGCCTCCATCATGCTATTTCTAGAGTCCAGCTGCAAGACTTCCCACTTTCCGTCTCTTTGCCCTGCCTTTAGCTTCCCTGGCACTATATAACCACATCCCTGCATAAGGAGAGGCTGCTACACTATCCTGAGCTTTCCTATCAACTTGCTGACAATAAATTTTACTGTACATGACTTAGTGTCCATGGGGTTTTCTGGACTGGTGCTTTCATCAATGAAACAAACAAACAACCCAAAAAAAAAAAAAAAATTAGCATTTGGGTTAGAGTACTACTTACAGCAAAGAATAGTTAAGTTGTCCCAGATAAAGTGAGGCCTAGTTGATAATTATCTCAGTTTGGATTCTATGAAGGATTTAAGAGATTGTTAATCATCATCCCTTAAAAAAGAGGAATCTGAAGATGGATAAGTCTCTAACTGACTGATGAGGGAAAAAAGAATATACTGATTAGTGGTATCAGCAATGAAAGAGAGCTAGGAATGAAGGTCATTTGCCTAACATTCAGGAGACCATGGGTCTGATTCCCCCCCCCCAAAAAAGTGCTGACATAGTACAGACCCAAAAGACATTAAAGGATAATCAGAACAAACATTATAATTAATTCTTACCACTAAGATGAACACAAATTAGGATAAAAAACACCAAAACTCACTGAACAGGCCTTCATTTATTAATAAAACCTTTTCAGAAAAGAAAACCATTGGCTAGATGATTCAATGGTGAATTCTACTAAACCCTTCAGGAAGAATAAAACCAATTCTATATAGTCTCTATAAATGAGAAGAGGAAACACTTCTGAGATTCAGTTTATTTGGCCATTAATACCCTAATAACAAAACATCAGGAAAAAAAAAACACGTTAAAACATTGTTTTCATTTCCTGATATCTGTAAAGATACCCATTCTTTTCACATGAAATTATAGTAACTGGTGTCCATTTCACTTTAGTTTGTTTCTTTGGAAATACCAACTATAATAAATTCAGTCTCAGCTGGGCCCCGGTGGCTCATGCCTGTAATCCTAGCTACTCAGGAGGCTGGGATCTGAGGATCGTGGTTCAAAGCCAACCCAGCCAGGAAAGTCCATGAGACACTTATCTCCTATTACCCACCAGAAAACCAGAAGTGGTGCTGTGGCTCAAGTGGTAGAGCATTAGCCTTGAGCTAAAGAGCTCAGGAACAGTACCCAAGCCCAGAGATCAAGCCCCACAACTGACAAAAAAATATATAGATATAGATATATAGATATAGATAAATAAATTTAAGAAAAATTCCTCTAATACTATTCTGGAAAATATTTCTCTGGAAAATAGAGTAGGAAGGAAAATAGAGTAGGAAGGCATTAAAGTAAATCTTTACATCATAATTAGAAAGGCTTGATTAAACAAATTTCAGTACAGTAGCTATAACCAAATGTGCTGTCCACACAAGTGACATTTTCATTTACTGTATTAAACTGTTAATGGAATTTTTATAATATAGTTTACACAGATCTTTTATTAGATGGCATTATCTATTTTAAAATATGAGCATGGGACTGGGAAGGTGGCTCAGTGGTAAGAATGCTTGCCTTGCCTGCATGTGGCCCTGGGTTCGATTCCTCAGCACCACATAAGCAGAAAAAGCTGGAACTGTGCTGAGACTCAAGAGGTAGAGCGCTAGCCTTGAGGTGAAGAGCTGAGGGACAGCACTCAGGCCCAGAGTTCAGGCCCAACACCGACAAAAATAAAATAAAATATGAGCAATATGTGTCTAGGTCATAGCTAACAGACTTTGTAATTAAATCAAAGTATATAGCATATTCCAAGTGACCATTACATTATTAAAACTTGAGACAGAAATTCAGTTGAGAGAATGATTGGAAAACAAAGACCCAAGTATAGTGGCTATATCATCTTATTTCTTAATGTTATCAAACTTGATCATTACAGAGGAATGACAAGCTTTAATTATGCATTACTTGCACAGACATTTCATTATTTCTCTAGTTTAAGAAGCAACTTGAGTATATTACTGTTTTTGTCCTGAACCAAATTTGTCATGGCAATAAACTATGCATTTAAGAAAAAGTTAAAAAAAAAAAAAAGGAATCTGGTTCTTTGAGATGATTACTCCTGTTCTGGAATGCAGCATCTTCATTATGGGTAGTTATTCTCAATGGAGGAAGATGATTCTCTCTTTCAGTGTTCACTGTTGTTGCTTTGGGGTAGTTTTGGTCATCTGTTATATGTTGTCCCTCAGTCCAGTCATTTCCAGAAAAAACAGTGACTGCAGAAAAGAACAATTCAGAGCCAAGGAGACAGATGTGAAATGGAAGCAGAGATGTCCAATTTTTATCCTGTCCTTTTACGATTTTTCCTTTATCCTTGTAACATTTGGACATTTACAGGCCCAATTAAAGTGTCAGTTTTGTTTTTTTTGTTGTTTTTTTTTTTTAGCAAAAGTAGATTCTAACTACCTGTTATACATAATCTAGCCATTACAAATGTTAATTTTTCTGGTATACAGAGGGCATCTATATATTAACATTTTGTGTAATGTTTTGCTTGTTTGTTTTAGTTTTTTTTAACTCTCTTTAGCCCAAAACAGCCCTCTAGCAAAACCTCACAGAATATTCTGTTATCCTTGTGAAGGCACGATGTAAAATGCACTATGATGGGGACCTACCTCGGCGTATTAATTTTCCTTTTAAGATGAGAGAGGAAAAAAAGCCTTTTGAGGTCAACTGGTCAAACAACAGGAAAAATGTTGCTAGAAAAAATTATGGAGAAAGTGAAAAGGAAGAAATATTTGAGAAAAAGTGACCTTGATTTCTGTATATTACATATTGATCATAACCAAATTCATGTAAAGAACTGCATTGGCCAGAGAATAAAGAGAAGTATGATCTTCAGTTAAATGTCAAATTTGACTGGACGTTTTGGTAAAAGGTTGTTTTCTTAACAAAAACAAATCTGTCGTGTGTAATGAGTTTCTGACAAAAAAAAAATCATTGAAGGTATTTATTATTATACAAAGCATGTTAATTACTATTCCCAACACTGCTACAAAGGTTATGGAGAATAAAATACTAAATGTGTTTTCAAAAGTATTTCTCATCACCAATTCAGTAAGAAAAACAAATGTAGGATATGTGAAACAAAAGGCTTCAGTGTTAATCTTCCAAGTATAGAAAACATCTTGTCCTCTGAGGACTTAAACCTATCAGTGTGAGGACTGGCAAGAGGGATTGTTTAGAAAAGGGCAATGAAGTTAAAGATACTGGAAAGAGAAGCTACTGTACTTCAACAATAACAAAAACAATAATAAAGCTTTTGTTTTAGACTTTTTTCTTTTAATCTTTTCAGTAATTAAATATTTCTGATCCTGTAACTCATTTCTTCAGTAAGAAATATCATCCATATATTGTCTACGAAATGCTTTTCTGTCTTGTTTCCTTTTTAGAAGTGTTATTTTGCTATTGCTTTGCGGTTTATTTTGCTGCCCTCTCGTTTTATGCTTCACTTAATTCAACAGTAAACACTGTCTTTAGACTCCTGTGAATAAATATAGTTCCTCCTTTCTGCCTCAAGAATCTACAACCAAATGTAAAATTATACCTTTTCTAGTTTTTAACTCTGTTCTCTGTAACAATTATGCTCCTCCGATTTCATTTATGTACTTAATGAAATTGTGTGCCGGTCGCTAGTGAGGCTTCAACTCCGGACCTGAGGCGGGAGCATTGAAGACGCAGCTCCACTTCCGGCTTCTGACTGGTTTACAGAAAATAAGGCGTCTGGACTTTCAGGTCTAGACAAGCCTGAGGGGGTCGGGTGGGGGACTATTGATGTTAAGTGATGTTAAAGAAACTTGATTGGTGAAAAGCAGCTCGACTCAAAGGAACCAATCAGAGACAGAAAAACTCAAGTTTTCATTTGCATAAAGCTGTCTATAAGAGGACAATATCCGCTCTGGGAGACTTCACTATCTTCGGAAGAGAACTGCAGGATGCCTGAGCCAGCGAAGTCCGCTCCCGCGCCCAAGAAGGGGTCGAAGAAGGCGGTGACCAAGGCGCAGAAGAAGGACGGCAAGAAGCGCAAGCGCAGCCGCAAGGAGAGCTACTCGGTGTACGTGTACAAGGTGCTGAAGCAGGTCCACCCGGACACCGGCATCTCGTCCAAGGCCATGGGCATCATGAACTCGTTCGTGAATGACATCTTCGAGCGCATCGCGGGCGAGGCGTCGCGTCTGGCGCACTACAACAAGCGCTCGACCATCACGTCTCGGGAGATCCAGACGGCCGTGCGCCTGCTGCTGCCCGGGGAGCTGGCCAAGCACGCCGTGTCCGAGGGCACCAAGGCCGTCACCAAGTACACCAGCTCCAAGTAAATGTAGTTCTGCAGCCACACCGGTAAACCAAAGGCTCTTTTCAGAGCCACTCACTGTTTTCACTATCTGGGCTGCGCGTTTGTGCCGTGTTGCGAGCTAAGTCTTACTGGAGGTGGTGGTTTGGGTGCAGGTTTTGGTGAGACCTGTCCTACGGTGCCATCCTGGGTGGTCACCTCCACTTAGCAGACGAGTGGTGAGCACGTAACTCCCCGTAGGGAGTGTGGGAACCAGTGGCAACACTTGCTGACGTCAGGTCGCCATTTTGTGTGAACTGCCACTTTGTCGGGAAATCACGCATAACAAGTGGACATTTCTAAACGCGCTCACAAAGCTGCTAATTCTACTCCTAGCGTTTTTTAATTCCCCTCCTCGGCTATGTGCTGGCACATCTTCTATAATCTTTCTGGAGGCAGTTCATAGATGTACACATGGGTTTTTGAGTTGGAGGAAAATACCTCTGTAATAGTGCCGCAACCTCTTGCCACCAGACAGGTAACTTTTACTTCCCCCTTAACAGAAAACCCCAGTCGCTGGTCTTTCGTATTTTTGTTATGGGTTTCCCCCCACCCTTCAATGGCCAAGCTTAAAGATTACTCCATTTCTATTTCCTGCGAAAACAGCTTCCATATTCAGCCCCTGCCATAGTTAGGAAATCTAGGTTGAGTGCCTCAGTTTGCTCTCAAGTCTTCTTAACCCTGTCTGAACTTCTTTTCCTGCTGATTTTAGCAATTGTGGGACAGTCCAGCCGAGGAAGAAATCTGATGGTCCTTGGCAGGTATTGAGAAAGAATAAATGTGGATGTACATTTTAGATTGGTGAAGGGATGGACGGATACTGGTGGTGAAGATCATGCACTGTACATCTACCGATCACTCTGCAACAATATTCACTAGCTAGACAGGTTTGGAAGTCTAAAGCTTATAATCTTCTTTCCCATAACTAATCCCAGGAAAGTAAACAGGTTAGTTTCTCCAGTCATGTCGCAAGCCACTTCAAGAAGTCAGCCTTGCTCAAGGGGTTTAAGGAGTGAGAAAGGTCCCTCACTCAAGTGGAAATATCCAATCTTCCCAAGAATCACTGTCACTGCTGTCCTGTTGAGTGCCCTTGAGAAACATGCCTAGCCAGCCTCCCAAACATATGTGACTTCCATCTGCCTGATTGCTTGTCTCGTTAGTATCCCAAGTGTTTAGGATTACAGGTGTAATCTTACCATGCCAAATTATGCAGAAGCTTGCCTAAAGGACCCAATCTCAGTTTTCTGTTAAATTCGGTCCTAGGCTGGGAATAATTCTTGTCATAAAGATATTTAGAATTATGACACCAGATAATGCTTGTCAAAGCTTAAATTGATTTTACAGATAAGGAGCAGTTGCAGAAAGCTAAGCGGGGACTTACACGATAGGATAAATTGGATTGGAGGGAAGTATTGCTAAAGAGAGGCAAGTAAAAGGAAATATTAACAATATTAGGGCATTGGATGCAGGAAACAAATTATAGAGCAGTTGGGTTTTCCATCCAGTATTTCATCAAATTTTTGTTTCATTTCACAGTATTTGTATTTGTATTGAGATACTGCAAAGATCAAAACTGGCAAAAGTGAACTCTTTGGGAGAAGTGAGACAAACACACACAATAAACACAACACAGCAAGATAATTTCAAATAGACTAGAATTCTAAGTGTTATGATATAAAAACCAAGAGCTATGGTAGTTACTAGTTACTAGTTTAGAGAAAGGAATCTAAGAAATAACAGCTCCAAGCCAAACCAATTATTTGTCGATTGAAAATATTGATAAAAAGGAGTTGTGCTGAAGAAACAAACACGTGTTCTGGCCTATCAGTGATCAAATGTAAATTCGGGTAAGTGGGGGCTAAATAGGTACCTAAACATTTGGGACATTATTATATGTCCAAAGAATATACCTAAATAGTTTTTCACTCCACATTATTGGGATTTTGAGTATTTTTTAAACAGCTATATGTAGAATTAAATGTAGGATAAAAGCCAGGCACTGGTAGCTCACACTTTTAATCCTAACTACTCAGGAGGCTGAGTTCTGAGAACCATGATTTGAAGCCATCCATGGAAAGGAAAGTCCAGGAGAATTTGATCTCCAATTAAGCACCAAAAAAGCCAGAAGTCGATTTCTGGCCCAACTGATAGGAGCACTAGCCTTGAGCGAAAAAGCTGGGGACAGCACCCAGAACCTGAGTTCAAGCCCCAGGACTGGCACACACAAAAGAAAAAAATAAAATTGGCTGGCAACGTGGCTTAGTGGCAGAGTGCTTGGACGAAGTCCTGGGTTCAATTCCTCAGTCCCACATAAAACAGAAAAAGCCAGAAGTGGTGCTGTGACTCAAGTAGTAGAGTGCTAGCCATGAACAAAGAAACTCAGAAACCCAGGCCCTGAGTTCAAGCCCCACGACTAGCCCACCCCGCCCCCCCCCCCAAAAAAAAGAGGCATCTAGGAGTCTAAGGCAGTAAAATCTTGAGTTTAAATCCAACATGGACTACACAGCATGAAACTATCTCAAAACAAAAAATTCAAGGTCAATTGTCAGATGTCAGTGAAAATCAACCAAAATTATTTAGTGGTATGGACGAAAAAACTAGGCGGTGAAATTTATTGTTCCTTTTTATTGAAAGGGAAAAGAAATGCAGGTCTAGAGACAAGATTCAGAAGCTGGCAACAGCAGAAGCCTCTTGCCAAATCATCCTTGACTGAGGGAAGAACGGTTGAGAAAAGTGGGGGTAGGGGGAGGCCTGAAATAAAAGTTGTACCGTAAGTGAATAAAACATGGCAACCCAGGAGCCTTAATTACACATATTAATGGTTCCAATAATCCCTTTGGTCTCTTTAAGTGCATGAATAGCCTAAATATGCTTCCTCAACAAATGTTTAATAGCATCCACTTTCAAAAGTGTAGCCACATATAACTTGAAGCATACCATCTGACAAACCAATACACTCCTCCCAAACTGTCATACAATGCAGTCCACTAATGAGGTAACATAAGCTTGCAAGCTACTCAAGTTAAACTGTGTAGTTTGCATGGCATAGGACTTGTGAAGCTTAATCCTCTGTAAGAGCAGTACCGGTTGTGTAAGTTTACCTTGAGGCTCTTACAAGCTCCTGACAAGTCTTTATACTGGTGGCCCTGGAAGAACCTCCCCTGCCTGCAGTTCACACAGAAAAGCCAACGCTAGAACACAAAAGCCATAGGCAAATCTGCTATGTTAAAATACCAAATAGATCGGAAGATGGCTCTACTAGCCATTAACAAACTTTGACAGCTCTTTTAAAGTGAAAAGATGGGCGGCCCTGAAAAGGGCCTTGATTTGTTGTAGACAATCTCAAGCTGAAGCTCTAGCCGCCAAAGCCATACAGAGTGCGGCCCTGCCGCTTGAGGGCATAAACCACGTCCATGGCTGTGACGGTCTTGCGCTTGGCGTGCTCCGTGTAGGTAACGGCATCGCGGATGACGTTCTCTAGAAACACCTTGAGAACACCTCGGGTCTCTTCATAAATAAGACCAGAAATACGCTTGACTCCGCCACGGCGAGCCAAGCGACGAATGGCAGGCTTAGTAATGCCCTGGATGTTGTCTCGAAGAACCTTCCTGTGCCGCTTAGCACCGCCCTTGCCTAAGCCTTTTCCACCTTTACCGCGTCCAGACATTTTGAAACTGAGCTGCAAAGAAGAAAAGCGAAGTACCATTCGGGTAGTCTTCCCAGAGCTTTTATACTAACATGACGGACCTGTTTGAGAACTACAAGGTTAGGGGTGGAAACCCTAGTCAAGTTCCCGCCCAAAGTCCCGCCCACAGTCAGTTCCCTTCTGAACTTTTAACTCCTGCTAATACACTGTCAAGCAAGAGACAATGTCTAGCCTGCAATTATATCTTAATATGTGTTCCTGTTTTAATGTGAGTTCAGAATGTTTGTATAGTTCCTGCACTATCAACAAATCAGACACTGGTCCCTCCGATAATCCAAAACATGCTCTTACTTCTGGTTTAAATGCAGCAGTAATAATGCATACCATTACTGTTTAAAATCCAAGGTCTAACTTATTTATGTCTGTTCACCCGATCATGCTTGTGCCCCAGAGGCTCAATGAGGGACATAAAAGCCTATGAAATTTATAGAATTAAAAAAATGAAGTGACAGGCTGGCAATGTGGCTTAGTAGTAGAGTGCTGGCCCAGCATACTTGAAGTCTTGGGTTCTATTCCTCATTACCACATAAACCAGAAAAGCCGGAAGTAGTGGTGTGGTTCAAGTGGTAGAGTGCTAGCCTTGAGCAAAATGAACCTCAGAACAGTGCCCAGGGCCTGAGTTCAAGCCATAGGACTGGCACCAAAACAAAAGAAAAAGAAAAATCAAGTGAAAAGAAACACTTAAGATTGAAAACTTTGTATCATTACATTACAAATCTATGAAGATCTAAATCAGTGCATTGAAAGTTTTTGAATTGGCTATACCGGTAATAAAGTTTACTATTGTATCTTTTACCACATGCTAGTTCCCAGACCACTAGTGATATACTCTACTACATACCACGTTCTGTACATATAATCTTGGTCTTGGGCAAGTGATATTGGGTTTTTTGTAAATATTAAAATCTAATTCTAGAACATATATATATATATATATATATATATATATATATAAAGACAATTGATTCAAAGCACTTGAAATATTTAAATTGCGTATGTGCAACCATTGCACATGATAGTGACATATAGAACTGGTTGCCTTGAGCTTCTTCCCTCAAGATTCATCTCTCTAAACCAGATATGGCAACTCAACAAACCTGTAATTTCAGCACTCAAGAAATTGAGGCAATGGGCTGGGAAGGTGGCTCAGTGGTAGAATGCTTGCCTTGCATGCATGAGGCCCTGGGTTCGATTCCTCAGCACCACATAAGCAAAAAGAAAAAAGCCGGAAGTGGCGCTGTGGCTCAAGTGGTAGAGCACTAGCCTTGAGCTGAAGAGCTGAGGGACAGCACCCAGGCCCACAGTTCAGGCCCCACAACCGGACCCAAAACAAAGAGAAATTGAGGCAAGAGGGTCAAATGATTGAGGATACCCTGGACTACATAGCAAGTTCCAAGTTAAACTTGGCTTCATAGAAAAACCTGAGGAATTCACCACTGTAAAGTGATGTGCCTAAATGTGCCCTAATTTAATGATTTTTGGTTTTCAGAATTCATTGAAATAATAACTTAAATGTTTTGACTGGATAACACACCACACACATGTCGGAAGAAAGAATTTAAATGACAGAGTGACAGTCTGCCTCCTTTGGGAATGGAGAACAGTGGTGGCCATTAAGCTAGGGAGGGTAATTATAGAGAGGACCAGAAAGAATGAAGGAGAGCTAGAAACTGTTGTAGATGGGTTTAGTGATTGTGGCCAGACCAGAAGGCCAAACCAGTTACAGGAAGCCAGGCAGAATTTGAGCAGCCAGAATGTCAGCCAGAACAGATGACTTCACCAAAGCCAACAGTAAATACTTACACTTAAGTCATTGAAATGTTTGAGGAATTCAGGTGCTTTCAGGATTGTGCCTTTCCCCATCTATCCAAGATTTGAAAAGCAACGCAATTTATCACATATCTTTCATGAGTTTACTGTACATGGAAAGAGTGGGATTCTTTACAAAGACAGTGAACATGGGATCTGGGAATGGAGAGAAGTAATATTATGGACTTTTTTTTTTAACCAACTTATAAATAAATCATAGTATTCATTCCATTTATGAATTTAGACTAAGCAGTGTGATTGGCAGGACGTGATATTACTAGCATCACACTGTAGTTGTCAACATCTCAAATATTACCTATACATATCACCGCTATACTATATTACATATTAGTCATCAAGTGGATGTAGTTATTTAATATATCAATAAAAAATAATATAAGGATACCACGAAGTTGAGATTTTTTTTTCTTTTTTTTTTCTTTCTTTTTTTTTGTGTCTGTCCTGGGGCTTGAACTCGGCCTGGGCACTGTGCCTCAGCTCTTCAGCTCAAAGTTAGTACTGTACTACTTGAACCACAGTGCCATTTCTGGTTTTCCGGTGGTTTATTGGAGATAAGAGTTTCACAGAAACTTTCCTACCAGGACTGGTATTGAATTATGATCCTCAAATCTCAACCTTCTGAGTAGCTAGGATTACAGGCATGAGCCACTGGCACCCCGCCAAGTTGAGATTTTTTTGAAGTCCTGATCATATTGACAGAGAATCTTGTTCTAATTGGATAAGATTGACTGTCCCTTATCATGTACAGCAAAGATACTGATGGTGATGTTCACTCAAGAGCCAGAGCATTTAGGTCACATAGGAACTTACATGAACCTCCTGTTTAGAACACATAGCATTTTATATGACCCACCAGCTAAAATTGTTTTCAACCTCTCTCACTTCATGCCATTGTCATCCATTTTCAAGTGTTGTTTTTGTTTGTAATCAGAAATTTATTTACCATATCATGGGATGACAGAAGTTGCTGAGTAAAAAAGTTTAAATTTTGATGCTAGAAATTAACTGGCACCGGTGGCTCATGACTGTAAACCTAGAACCTCCAGCATTATAGCCTTGAGCTGAGGGACCACAGCCAGGCCGAGTTCAAGCCCCATCACCAACCAAAGGATAAGAAAACATTCATTGTTTTGTAACCGTACACTTGATATTACTGTCCAAATAATTTCGCAACCCAAATATGACTAAACAGCAGATCCTTAAACTTAATTTTATTAAATATTAAGAACTTAAGTTGTAGGGGCATCAAAACCACTAACAGAAACTTCAAATCTGAAGTTTATATTGTAGGCACATACACCACCAAAATACGTTCACATGTGGCAAGTTCAAAACTCTTAAGTGACATTTAATAAACAAAAAGAAAAAAAAACACTGAAAAATAGTTTTTTCCAAGTCAATGCAATATTAAGACCAATTGGCAGATGAAATTGTAAGTACTGGTTTGTAGTCAAATGATGCCCAGATTAATATAAGTACCGTAAAAAAAGAACAAATCTTATAACCAATGAGTTATCACAACTTTATGGCATTCTGTGATCTTTGCCTCCGTTGACATTTAGAGATGCTAAACCGACTAGCCATTTGGCTAGTTTGAGAGCTGAGGATTAGTATGCCTCAGGTTCAGAATACACTTCTAAAACTCTAGAGCAAATGGAAGCTCTATTAGGGAATGAGTGGATGGATGCTCTTAAAAGAGCCTTTGGTTAGATGACATCTGATACACTTCACTTGCCCTTGGCCTTGTGGTGACTCTCCGTTTTCTTGGGGAGCAAAACAGCCTGTATGTTTGGCAACACGCCACCCTGTGCGATGGTGACTTTGCCCAACAGCTTATTGAGTTCCTCGTCATTACGGATAGCCAGTTGCAGATGGCGCGGGATGATGCGGGTCTTCTTGTTATCGCGGGCCGCGTTACCAGCAAGCTCAAGAATCTCAGCCATAAAGTATTCCAGTACAGCTGCCAGGTACGCCGGAGCACCGGCTCCAACCCACTCTGAGTAGTTAGTTACCTTTGCGGAGCAGGCGGTGCACGGCCCACGGGGAACTGGAGACCAGCTCTATATGAGCGAGTATTAGCTTTAGCGCGGGCTTTCCCTCCCTGCTTTCCACGTCCGGACATTTTGAAATTTTAATAAAAAAGCCTCAAAGAAAGGACAAAAATACTACCAAAATGAAAGTGCAGCAAATATACTTGCTCACCATATTGTAAATTACAACTATTCATTGGCTAAGAGCAAGAGTGTGATGTGAACCAATCACATTGAAGAACACATGAACCTTATTTGCATATAACAAACTGGCAATGTGACTTTACCCAGTCTATTTATATTAAATTTGGACTATATAAAATCTAACAGGTTAAAAAAAATGTAACAGGTTTAGACATACTTGCATACACGCCCTGTAAAAATTGGACACGCATTTCTAGAACTATTTTTTTGAGACCTTAAAGGCAGTTCTCATTATCCCTGAGCCAACGAAGGCCGCTTCCGCACCCAAGAAGGGGTCGAAAAAGGCGGTGACCAAGGCGCAGAAGAAAGACGGCAATAAGCGCAAGCGCAGCTGGTTTTTCATCCCCAAAACCAAAAGGCTCTTCAGTGCTGTTCACATATTCCTAATGTGCCGTAAACAACTTGGAAACATGCGCTGTTGGTCTCACCAAAACCTGCACCCAAAACACCACCTCCAGTAAGACTTAGCTCGCAACACGGCACAAACGCGCAGCCCAGATAGTGAAAACAGTGAGTGGCTCTGAAAAGAGCCTTTGGTTTACCGGTGTAGCTGCAAAACTACATTTACTTGGAGCTGGTGTACTTGGTGACGGCCTTGGTGCCCTCGGACACGGCGTGCTTGGCCAGCTCCCCGGGCAGCAGCAGGCGCACGGCCGTCTGGATCTCCCGAGACGTGATGGTCGAGCGCTTGTTGTAGTGCGCCAGGCGCGACGCCTCGCCCGCGATGCGCTCGAAGATGTCGTTCACGAACGAGTTCATGATGCCCATGGCCTTGGACGAAATGCCGGTGTCCGGGTGGACCTGCTTCAGCACCTTGTACACGTACACCGAGTAGCTCTCCTTGCGGCTGCGCTTGCGCTTCTTGCCGTCCTTCTTCTGCGCCTTGGTCACCGCCTTCTTCGACCCCTTCTTGGGCGCGGGAGCGGACTTCGCTGGCTCAGGCATGACAAAGACGCAGTGTAAGTGCTGTGAGAAAGAAAAGATAGAGCCATGTGAAGACTGTCCATTATTTATAATGGTTGTATGCAAATCGTGATCCAAGAAAAGCCATTTCTGATTTGAAAGGGATGTAGTGATGTCAATATGTAAATTTGATACCAACAGCTCAACTTCGTATTGGCTCATGACAGTAACCAATCTGATCTCACTTTTCACAAGTCTCTCTAGGACTATAAGTAGCTTCTTATTGGTAATGCAAACCACTCCTGTTCTGCTTAAAACTCAGCTCTGTTTCGGTTTTTTCGCACGTACTTTTCTGCAATGTCTGGACGTGGCAAGCAAGGAGGAAAAGCTAGAGCTAAGGCTAAAACACGGTCCTCTCGGGCCGGCCTTCAGTTCCCAGTAGGACGAGTCCATCGCCTTCTTCGCAAGGGAAACTACTCAGAACGTGTAGGAGCCGGTGCTCCTGTATACCTCGCAGCCGTGCTGGAGTACCTCACCGCCGAGATCCTGGAACTCGCAGGCAACGCTGCGCGTGACAACAAGAAGACCCGTATTATACCACGCCACTTGCAGCTAGCTATCCGCAACGATGAGGAACTAAACAAGCTTCTTGGTCGTGTGACAATCGCGCAGGGCGGTGTCCTTCCCAATATTCAGGCTGTTCTGCTGCCAAAGAAGACCGAGAGTCATCACAAAGCTAAGGGCAAGTAAAGCTGCTAACCAGCCCTGGGCCACTGGCTAAACAACAAAGGCTCTTTTCAGAGCCACCTATTTATTCATTGAAGAGCTAGAACGCTTCCTTATATTAAAAACACGTTCAGTAAAGAAACAGATCTCAGAACCTTGCTTCGAAAGCAGGCTGGGAAAAACTTCCAACCTACAAAATTTTTAATCATAAAGGCAGCTACCATACCACATAGTACCGGTCGGTTGCAACATCATTTCTCCTGAAAGCAAGCCGACTGCCAAAAACTTGAAGCACAAGGTATAAAAAGCTCAGTATATTCTATCCATTACTATATTGTAGTCTTATAAAATGAAAGCAGAACAAAGACGCTTGTAGCTATTCGACCAGATGGTTACTAGGATGTCCTACTAGAGTACTGGCTATGAGTTTGAAGAAGCACCACTATTATCCACCCAACCCATTCTGTCACAACCACGATTCAATAGAGCCGCATAACAACTTTAGTATGTCTAGGAGTGGAAGGATCTAATAATGATTGGAAGCAAAAATTCACTGGACAAGCCTCAGAAGCCTGATTCATAAGGGCAACAGTTATGACGGTAAAATATGAAATTGTAAACCAAGTCTTACATGATGCATATTTTCCCATATATAATTCCTCACCGAAGGAATCATTTAGTCAGGCAAACATTGTTCAAGTTGGGACATCAAGAATATACGTAGTGCATGAGTTTGAAACATAGTGGAACAACGTTAGAGAATTGTAACAACTCAAAATTTGTCAAAACGTCAATATATTACTAAGCACATGTGGCCCTCCTACAGTTCAATAGAAGCATATTCCAGTTAGAAGCATATTCCTTTGAGACTATGATCTTACAAAGTAATCTCTTTCTCTTTATTAGATTTGGTGTCTTCAAAGAATACACTAAGAAAGTGAATTACTTTGCTGCTGACCTTTTCCACTTTCTTGTCATGTACATGGCAGTGACAAAGCCATTAAGAAACTATTACTTGGGGCTGGGAAGGTTGCACAATGGTAGAGCTCTTGCCTTGCATGCATGAGGCCCTGGGTTTGATTCCTCAGCACCACATAAGCAAAAAGAAAAAAGCTGGAAGTGGCTCTGTGGCTCAAGTGGTAGAGCGCTAGCCTTGACCTGAAGAGCTGAGGGACACAGCACCCAGGCCCAGAGTTCAGGCCCCCACGACTGGACCCAAAAAAAAACACAACTCTTTAGGAACTAGTTTATCCTCAATCATAAAAAATATATTTCTCGGGCTGGGAAGGTGGCTCAGTGGTAGAGCACTTGCCTTGCATGCCTAAGGCCCTGGGTTTGATTCCTCAGCACACATAAGCAAAAAGAAAAAAGCCGGAAGTGGCACTGTGGCTCAAGTGGTAGAGTGCTAGCCTTGAGCTGAAGAGCTGAGGGACAGCGCCCAGGCCCACAGTTCAGGCAGGCCCCACGACCGACTGGACCCAAAAATATATATATATATTTCTCTTTGATCTGTAATATATAGATACATAAATAGATTTAGATATACTGGTTATTTTTTGAGTACTAGGGTGGTTTTTTGTTCATTGTAGGGCTTAAACTCTGGGCCTGGGCACTCTCCCTGAGTTCTTCAGCTCACAGCTAGTGCTCTACCACCAGGGGTACAGTGCCACTTTTAGTTTTCTGGTGGTTAATTGGAGATAAGAGTCATGACTTTTCTTCCTGGGCTCCGATCCTCAAATTTTAGCCTCCTAGGTAGCTAGGATTACAAGTGTAGCCACCAGCGCCCAGCATAAATGTATTTTAAATTGTGTTTTCTATGCTTTTGGTTTTACGGCCACCGTGTTTAATCAGAGAAGGAACAAAATGGAAATAGGAACTAAGGCCAATTAAAACAAGTAAGCTTCCAGTATAATTTTTATTCTTATTCTAAAAGGTGATGTACAAAGGGCTTATAGTGACATAATTCAGGTAATGGGTACATTTGTGATAAATTCCTTTAGCCAAATTAACAAATAATTGTTTCCATGTTTTCAATTTGATTGAACAATCAAAAAGTAATAAATATCTGGAGGAATATTTGTTCCACTAAATGGAAGTGATTTAGATTACTATCACATGAAAGCCTAGAGTTTCATAAATCAACTGTAATGAACAGTACATAGTGAGATGAGGAAAGTACATTTTACCACAAACCTTTCTGAGGCCTGTAATCTTTTTTACAAAAGATATTAGCCATTCCTGTTTTTCTTACTTTCCAGTCTAAAACTTATTGTACTGGGATTCCTTAATGCAAAAAATATTAAATAATATAGGCAAGATAAATTATCCCACTGTCACATTTTCCTCAATATAGTGATTGAGCAAATACTAGGCAATTTAACTTTTATAGACACTAAATGATAAAGTAGTTTGAGAAATACAATAATTAAGTTACAAATAAGAATTTTTTTGTCTTTCTTGAATTTTGAGTCTTCCAGATACATGCATTTCAAATTTACATTCACTTCATTATTTTTATACTTCCACAACTTTTTTACAGTCCTGCCTCAGGTCCTATGGGTTGTCCCTAAGCTTTTGTGCTAAAGGTTGCAGTCTATCACTGGGACTACAACACCAAATGGATGTTTTTTTTTCTTTTTTGGGTTTTGTTTTTGTTTTTGTTTTTTTTTGGTAAGGATTCTCAATTGGAGTTAAGTCTCATGGGCTTTCTCGTCTAGTCTGGCTTTGAACAGTGACCCTCAGATCTGAATCTGTTCAGTAGCTAGGATTACAGGCATAAACCACTGGAACCCAGTTTCATATTGTTTTTAACAGAAGAGAAATATATTGTACATACATCTAAGGCTTAAATTTTGGGACAATAATTAATTTAAATTTTTTCTTGGAAAGTGACAGAAGACACAAAATACCAAAATACATAGGGCCTGTGTGACAAGAAAAAAACATATTTTGCATGCTCTATCCCAGGAAAATAGATATTTAGCAAAAGGTTAGCATGGATTTTCAAACAGTACCTGCCTACTGACATGCTACCTCTGAATTCAAATTTTAGTAATGAAGGGTCCCACACATCCATCCCAGGGGACCATGCAGAGGCAGGCACAGGACAAAGATTATTATAAGGTTTATTAGAGGAGCCATATTTCCCCAAAGAGGGTGCACATGGCCTCCATCACCATCCAAGTAGCAGGAGGGGTCTGACGGCCATAAGTGAGGCAGAGGGGAGCATGGGTGCAGCTAGGTGGAGAGAGGGAGGGTCCAGCTGTAAAGTGAGAACTCCAGAGGTAGGAGGGGCTCACATCTGGGTAGAGCTGAGAACCAAAGGTAAGACTAATACTATTTTCTATATTTTCTTCCTTCATACATTTAAAAAGCCTCCCTTCGTTTCTATAAATGCTTTTTAATAATTCTTCATTCTCACTTCAATCCAAAGTTTCTTTGAAATATATTTAATTCAAACACCCATGCTACCAAGAAAAAGATATAATCCTTGTACAATGGTGAACATAAAATATATTCACTCCCTAGATCATTATACGAATGCCACTGACCATTATACTTGAGTACCTTTTTTTTTTATCAGAAAGAAAGGGCAATTGAAATTCAAGTATGCTTCTAAAATGGATAGCAATATTTCAGGTTTTCAAACATTCTCTATGCAAGACAGATGATGGCATGGTTGCAAGAGCTTCAAGACTAGGATTGAAAAGAATGTTTTAACTGCTCTAAAAAGAAATTGATCAGTCGGGAAATGAGAAGAAACATACAAATACCTCTCAGGCATTCTTGGAAGAGCATCAAGGGCATTGTTGTGGGAGAGTAAGTTCATTGACCCCGCCTCTCACACTTTCCCGCCAGTATTTCCTGCTTTCAATAAGGTCCGCAGTGTGGTTTTAAGTATTCGTTTCCTTTAGAAGTTGCCATTCAGCTCTTCCTGTCCAATACAATAATGTCTGGCCGTGGCAAAGGTGGTAAGGGGCTAGGAAAAGGCGGTGCTAAGCGCCATCGCAAGGTCCTCCGTGACAATATCCAGGGAATCACCAAGCCCGCCATCCGTCGCCTGGCACGCCGTGGTGGAGTCAAGCGCATCTCCGGCCTGATCTATGAGGAGACCCGCGGGGTGCTGAAGGTGTTCTTGGAGAACGTGATCCGGGACGCTGTCACCTACACCGAGCACGCCAAGCGCAAAACTGTTACAGCCATGGATGTGGTCTACGCGCTTAAGCGTCAAGGACGCACCCTCTACGGCTTTGGAGGTTAAGTTACCAAGTTATACTTACATCAAAGGCCCTTTTCAGGGCCATCTATCCTTTCACACAAAAGCGCTGGATACCTTGGCCTTAAGAATTTTGACTGCAGTCAGGCTAAACCTTTCATGTGCTTTCTGGTCTTGAGCTCTTCAGCTCAAGGCTAGTGCCCTACCACTTGATCCACAGCACTACTTCTGGCTTCTGTGTTACAGAGAAATCGAACCCAGGACCTCATGCATACAAGGCAAGCGCTCTACCACTGAGCCACCTTCCTAGCCCGGACTTTACTGTTGCTAACACATCGACACGTTTTAAACATCGCGCTAAGCTTGTATACTTTATGATAATGAAGCATAAGGTTTGAATACTGAAACTCAGATCGTCAAGTGGTCTCAATTTCATTGACCGGAAATATGCAAATAAGGGTGTGTGAGTCGAATCACTGATTGGTTGAAAAAGCCAGTGAAATAACCCAACTGTTTATTAAATAGTTAAAATGATCAAGACAATAGATGGAAATTTTCAGTAATTTGCTCACTAAGAACTATTCCATGCAATGTTCTTTGTATATTTCTGAAGTTATCGTAAATGATCAGGTTTGATCGACAAAACCAAAGGAAAGAATTGACGTGGGATAGAGAAGTGTGGGAAGTAGCCTTAATGATGTGTCAAAAATTGCCTCTCTTCCATACATTCAATGCTACTGATATAAGCAAATCTGTAGAGAATTTTCAAGGTTTCGTGGCACTCATTAAACTTGCCAGTCATAAAGAGCAGAGATGACGAGTTAACCGTTTCAAAGAAACCAAACCGCCTTTAAACAAGAGCTTAGGAAAGACTGAGGTAGATTTCTTCACTCTAAATGTAATGAATGTAATGAATTTAAGGCTTATGAAGATATATTTAAAAGGTTTTTGTGGGGATGCAGCCCAAACTCCGGAAAGCTAGACATATGCTCTACTATTGATTCAAACACCCAATACTGAATTCTTTTTCATAAAGAGGGATAAAGATTCTATTTTGTGCAAATAGCGTTCAAGACAATATATAAAGTATTTAAATGTAGCGGATGTGAAGGATTTTTAAGGAAAAAAATTAAGGGGATTGTCTAGCAACCGCCTTTGACCAATGAGAAACTGCATGTAAAAGAAAATCCAATAGTAGAACGCTGAACCACTTCCTATATTCACCAACGGAAGAGTTAAAAAAAAATGCCCAGAATGCAACCTGAGTGATTTGGTTCCGGTATAAAAACACAGCTCTTAGGGCCTGTTCTCTTCTTGATTTTTGTCCTCATCTGGAGCCATGGCTCGTACCAAGCAGACCGCTCGCAAGTCCACCGGTGGCAAGGCTCCCCGCAAGCAGCTGGCCACCAAGGCCGCTCGCAAGAGCGCTCCGGCCACCGGCGGCGTGAAGAAGCCTCACCGCTACCGGCCCGGCACCGTGGCCCTGCGCGAGATCCGGCGCTACCAGAAGTCAACGGAGCTGCTGATCCGCAAACTGCCGTTCCAGCGGCTGGTGCGCGAGATCGCGCAGGACTTCAAAACCGACCTGCGCTTCCAGAGTTCGGCTGTGATGGCGCTGCAGGAGGCGAGCGAAGCCTACCTGGTGGGTCTCTTTGAGGACACCAACTTGTGCGCGATCCACGCCAAGCGGGTGACTATTATGCCTAAGGACATCCAACTTGCACGCCGTATCCGTGGGGAGAGGGCTTAAATAGCTTTCTCGTGGGTATCAAAGCTAAAAACGCAAAGGCTCTTTTAAGAGCCAACACTTGATCTGTAGAAAGTGCTGTAGATGCTCGTGAATGGTGTGATTGGTCAGAATGTCAGCCTGCTCTCTATCACTGACCTACTTGATCCTAGGGTAATCCAGGTCAAATCAATTGAACCTTGAATTTAGAATGTTCGTTGCTGGAATTACTCGTCCAAAGGTCCAAGTTTTTCAAGTGTAAATCACCGTTGTGATCAGCAGGTTTTGGGTCTAACACATGGGCAGCTGCCAGTCCATTTGAGTACTTTAAGAAATTGAACATCCTTTGTGTTTTTTAGTGTGTAAATGCTTAGGTTATAAATGAGATTGAAGTCCCTGCCTGTGGCTTCATGATTTATTGGGATAACAAGATTTTGTCACGGATTTCACTCCAGGGGCATTAAATATTAACTTTATATCCCATTGTGAAGGAATCAGCAGTGAAAACTTACTTGCAGGCCATGCATTGGTGACTCAGGCCTGCAATCCTATGTACTCAGAAGGCTGAGATCTGAGAACAACACCTCGAAGAGAACCCTGCAAGAAAGTCCATGAAACATCTCCAATTAACTACCAAAAAAGGCAGACATGTAATTGTGCCTCAATTGGCCAGGGCACTGGTTAGCATTTAGTAAAGCTCAGGGACAGCAGCACCCAGGCTCTGAATTCAATCCTCAGGACAGGTTCCTAAACGGAAAAAAATCAAACGAATATCCTTGAGAAACTACTTTTCTCATTGTAATCTGCTAAGGCAATTGTGGGAAGTTATAAGGCCATATTTGATGGTACAGGAAAGAGCAAGGAAGGGTTAGTGATGACATACTAGAAGAGGAGGGGAGAAGGGGACAAAGGGGACGTAAGACATTTTGTATATACAGCAGTTGTATCTATACTATAAAACTTCCCATCTAAGAACTCTTAGCTTATAGCAAAAGGGCATTCCTGAGGGTCTTATTTTCTGTAAAAAGTGGCTATTAAAGTAAGATTTCTTGTACTAATACAATTTTTCATACTGTATATGCTAAAAGGAATGGTTGGACTTTAAATGTATACAGTCCTCTAAGATTGGGAGGTTTTATTGTACTGTAGTAAAACTACATATATGTGAACAAATAGAGAAGCATTTAACATCGAAAATTTTTCTTTCTGTGCAGCAGTATAGGTTTATGACACAAGTGAAAACACCACATTCAAGATCTTCCCCCACCTACTCACCCCACCCCACTCCCAAAGGTGGGAGTTGAGGGGGGGATTGCACAAAGTAATGATCAATACCAGACTTTTTTTAATGAGTTGAAACTTTTTTCTGGAAGATCACAAATACATATAATTCTCTGATATACTCATGTTGGCACGTTGTGTTGTATATACATTTCTGGATTATGTGACTGCCTTTCAGCATTGTTGGGACTTAAAAAACTAGACTTTGAAGTGAAAGCCTCAGAAACTGGTTTTCTAAGCTACTGTCCTGTCATGGCTCCCTTTTCTCCCCAGGTAAGACAGAAAACTCTAAGTCCTCTCCCTCTACTGATAATAGAGAACAAAGCCACTTTTCCCCAAAGCAATTTAATGTTCTCATATTCCCTGGCTTTACTGACTTGAAACTGTCAGCAACAAAATTCTCTGACCTAATTCCCTTGATAGTAAATCCATTTAAGAAAGAGTATAACCACGAGGGGTGGAAAAGGGAAGGGATGGGTAGGGGAAACAGAGGAGGAGACAACAATGCTTGATAAGAAATGTACTCACTATCTTGCCCTTGTAATTGTAACCCTTCTGTATGGTATTTTCACAATAAAAACAAAAAGATAATTTTAAAAAAGAGTATAACCAAGGGTCAAAAGGAATGAATACCACATAGAGAGGCCAAGAAGAATCTGGACACTATATTCATTTAGTACCATCATTTCTACAGGGCTATCTATTCTTCCCAGAACAGGAACATAAAAAAAGCAGTTTACCTAATGGGTCAAACCTGCAATCCTAGCTGCTTAGAAGGCCGAAATCTTAGGTTCATTCTTCACTGCTAGCATACTCCAAAAGACGTGAGACTCTCATATCCAATTAACAAGCAAAAAGCAGAGGAGCTATTGCTCAAGTGGTAGGATACTAGTCTTGAGCCAAAAGGTTCAATGACAGTGTCTAGGCCCAGAGCTCAAGTGACAGGACCAGAATAAAAACTAAGAAACAGACACACACACAAAAAAAAAAGATGTAAAATATAGTTTTATTTAGGTTTCTGACCTTTACAAATGTCTTCCAAAACAATGATCAGTGAAAATTTTCATTGTCTTTATTAACCTGTCTTTTGTTATATGGATGTCAGCAAAGAACATGACCATTTATAATGGGTAAGGAAAGAGATCATGTAATTTAAAACAATAAATAAACCAACAGGGTTATCTAACGGAAATGATAGCTAAAAGAAACATTTTTCCCCAAATCTTCTCCTGTCCACCTAACCATGACAACTATTAACATTGCAAATATGAAGATATTTTTATTTGCAAAGGTGTACTTATTATACATTCTTGTTTCAATTTTATACTTTTGCCCAAACTTTAGGATGGCAATTTTTTTTGGGAGTGGGGGTGGTTCTGGTCCTGGGGCCTGAACTCTGGGCATGGTGCTATCCCTCAGCTCTTCAGCTCAAGGCTAGTGCTCTAACACTTGAGCCACAGGGCCACTTCCAACTTTTTTCTTTTTGCTTATGTGGTGCTGAGGAATTGAACCCAGGGCCTCATGCATGCAAGGCAAACGATCTACGACTGAGCCACCTTCCCAGCCCCTAGGGTGGCATATTTCAATAAGCAAGGGAATGAGCCTCAGAGAAGAAGATTGTGTAAGGAACTAAATCTTTATAACCCTGTCTTTCTCATACATAAATGCAAGTGGAAATAACTATGATCAGCTTCATTCCATGTAATAATGTAAACCAATTGATCATATCTTAAAAAATCACACAGAAACAGCATAGGAAGAAACAAGGCAAATCAACTATGGATTTATTAATTAATGAGAGGAAATACTGTCATCCAATTTTTCAGAAGATAATTATGCAAAAGACATGTAACTAGATTTTTAAATTAGATTACTGTCACCAATGTGAACAGAAGATATTATTATAAAAAAGATGCTATGTTTTCCCATAAACAAAGACAATGGTGAAACAGTGACCATTGTAAAGAATACCTTTGGTTTTTGAGAATGGCCAGAATTTAGGAACAAGAGGGTGGCAAATTAAGGAAAGAATGAAGTCATCCTTACTTTGATAGCCAAAATGGGAAGAGAAAAATGTTAGATTCAAGAGGAATCCCTTAAAATACCAACCTGAATTTTTTTAATGACTGAAGGATGTACATAATTAAGACTTTTGATCTGCCAGCTCCAGTTCAAAAGAACCAATCTATAACCAAGTATATTGGGAAGGTAGAAAGTACAAGCTGGTCCAAAACAATGTTATTGTTTCAAATATAAGCAATACAAAGCAAAGTACTCAGCCATCAATGAGTCTTAAAAGGGACAAGAAAATCTTATACCTTTTCTATTACAGGTAAGAAGCAGTATGAGGAAAGAAGGTTAATTTAGTTACTGAGAAAAAGTATTCCTTTCAGGTTATTGCATCTCCTAAAGCACAATTTCCTTAAGTATAAAATAAGCATTTTAAGTACACCTAATGCCAGTACTGTATAAAAAGGCCAAAGTTTAGCAGTAATACAACAAGTATTTACAAACATTAAAGGACTGGAGGAATTAAAAACAGTGGACCACACCAGTAATCCCATGTACTAGGGAGATAGATAAGGAAGATCACAATTGAAGTCAAACCTAGAGAAAAAGTTAATGTAAACCCTATCTCAACAAGCTGGTTCAATCTGCCATGCCAATTATTGAGGATTGTTAATAACAGCTCTTGTGTAAGCTGGCCAGGTCAAAACAACCCAAAAGTAACTAAAGCAAACTGGGCTAGGGATATGGTTCAAGTGGCATTGCTTCCCTAGAAAAGGTCAAAAGCCTTTACCCCCCCCCCCCCCCAAAAAAAAGGATTATGTTTGCTTACCTTTACTGACCTTGACACCTTATCTTCAGGGAAAGCATGGCCCAGATCTTTCCCTTTCTGCCTTCTCTGTGATAGATTCAAGCTCTTAGTTTATTTTGTTTTCTTTTTGTTTTTTCCTCATTCCTGCGGCTTGAGCTCAGGGCCTGGAGGCTGTCCCTGAGTTTCTTTTGCTCAAGGATAACACTCTACCACTTAAGCCACAGTGTCACTTCTGGCTTTTTCTGTTTATGTGGTACTGAGGAACCAAACCCAAAGCTTCTTGCATGCTAAGCAAGCTACCATTAAGCCACATTCACAACCCTAAATCTCTTGTTTTTAAGAGGATTTCTGGCAATTTCACATTTCTCTATTTATCCACATCTCCTTTTCAACAAAGCAATTCTCAAAAAGCGACCGAACCTTTCTATCTTCTCTAGAAAGGAAAATTATGAGATGTATCTCTGGCTTTGAGAAAACAGAACTGTTTTGAATGAGAAAATTTTAAATGTTTTTAGCTTTTGTTTTTTATTAGGAGCAGGGCCCTGGTGGCTCATTCTTACAATTTGAGCTACTCTGAAGGCTAAGATCTGAGGATTGCTGTTTATAGTCACCCTGGGGCAATAAAGTCCTTGAGACTCTTGAACTCCAGGTGAACACAAAAATCATGAAGTGGAAGCATGACACAAGTGGTAGAGAAATAACATTGAGCTGAAATGCAATGGGACCACATCCAGGTTGAATTCAAGCCCGATGCATGTGAGCACATACACATACACACACAAAGCTTGAAATGTAAAACTGAAAGTTATTAGCTGTTGAAAGGGATATAATAGTGTTCTAAACAAAGAAATAACATGAACAGCCATTTCAATCTTGAGGTTCAGGGCTTCAAGACCTGTTTTGTGAATTTGATGCTATCATTGTTATTGTTGGCAACATTAGAATTTGAACTCAGGCAGGGTATAGAATTATAAAAGGCAGGTGCACTACCGCTAAAGACAGACAGTAACATCAAAATACTTCCAATTTTTCAAGTACATATATTCATATGTATGTACTTCTTTGGTAGCATATTAAAGTCCAGCAGTAGGAATAAACATGTCAGTTTGAAGAACACCACTTCAAAATCCTGCAACTGATGTTAACTCACTACTGAATTGCATTTTAGATGTACTTTTTGCTCTTACATCCACAGTTCGTGTTTTCAGTACTTATCACCAAGATGAAGTACTATCCAACAAAGAGTAAATATAAATATGTGCAGCGATAAAATGCTAGACCACCCAGAATAAATCCTTGTTCCTACAGCTTTCTTTGTCCAACTTGGTTGCCACTGGCAAACCATGCAGCATTGTCAAAAGCTTGGTTTCCCTCTTGTGTACTGACCTAATAGGTAAGTGGGGACAGAAATCCCCGGCTCCCTAAAATCATGTAAATAATCTATGAAGAAATATGGAAGAGTAAATGTGAAAAACGGAGGCACAACTCGCCGACTTCGCGCCAGGCCAGCATTCCAGGGCGGCGAGTTCGAACCCCGGTGTTGCGGGTGGGAAAGAATTGCCGCCGAAGATGTCCTTTGTCTAGCACAGTACCTTGGAATTCCGGAAGGGGGCGGAGGAGGAATAAAGATTCAAGTACAATGACAAAAGGAATTGCCGAAAATTCCTTTAACTGGTCGTTAGGGGAGGGAGAATTCTGCGCCGTGAATGGCTGCCTGCACACGTAAGCAAATTTTAATATGTCAATCTGTGATTGGTTGGGCACTCCCTCTTCATAAAAAATAAAAAAGAACGTCCAAAGGTATGTCATGATTGGGTAAATCTCAACCGAGTCACTAACACACAACCCCCAGGCCAATGGGAAAGCGAATCTTACGACACCGGCCAAGCCTATAATAAAATTCCCGGATTGGCTTACCGAGAGTCGACTCTTTTAACGTTTTAGGCGCGAAAAACAAGGACGAAAACGCCCCCTTCTCCCAGCACCAGTTCTCCACGAGCGTTCATGCTCCGCCCCTCATCTAGGGATTTGGACAACCTCAGATCAAAGCCCAACAAACACTACACGCAGCGCAGCTCAAAATGGCACTTAAAAAAAAGGGGAATAGGTCCGCCCGCCAGGACCAGCATGAAAGACACCAGAGGGAAGGCAAACACATAAACCCTTTAAATTATAGAATGAGAGTTGTTGCATCTGACACCACAGAGCCCCAGTCTAAAAAGCCCAGTATAACTCGGCTTTAAATTGTCACCCAAAGCTCAGCTCTTTTGAGTTGAATGTGTGGGTGGCTCTGAAAAGAGCCGTTGAGATTTTCACAGCAGGACGTCCTACCACAATCTTATTTCTTCTTCGGGGCGGTCTTCTTGGCCTTCGTAGCCTTGGGTTTGGCAGCTTTCGGCTTCGCAGCCTTAGGCTTAGGGGCTTTCGCCTTTGCAGGACTCTTGGCAGGCTTCTTTGGCTTGGCTGCCTTCACCTTTTTCGGGCTCTTGGCAACTTTCTTGGCCCCAGCAGCCGCTGCTGGCTTCTTCGCCTTCTTAGGGGTCTTCTTGGCGCTCTTTTTCGGAGTGGCGGAGCCAGTCGCCTTCTTCGGCTTCTTGGCTGCGCCGGCAGGCTTCTTAGGCTTAGCCGCACCCGCCTTCTTGGCCTTGGGCTTGGCCTCCCCGGAAGCCGCCTTTTTGTTGAGCTTGAAGGAGCCGGAGGCGCCGGTGCCCTTGGTCTGCACCAGGGTGCCTTTGCTCACCAGGCTCTTCAGACCCAGCTTGATGCGGCTGTTGTTCTTCTCCACGTCGTAGCCCGCTGCCGCGAGCGCCTTCTTGAGCGCGGCCAGAGACACCCCGTTGCGCTCTTTGGAGGCGGCCACAGCCTTGGTTATGAGCTCGGACACCGGAGGTCCGGTAGCCTTGCGCTTTCCAGCGGCAGCGCCAGCTTTCTTCGCCTTCTTCTTCGCAGGTGTCTTCTCCGCAGGTGCGGGGGCTGCAGGAGCAACAGGAGCAGTCTCCGACATCTTTCTGCCTCGTAAGAAGAGCCAAAAGTAAGCTCAAACTGTGAGAATGGCTTGTCCCCTGCGCGGAAGGCTCTGGGTTTATATAGAGAGACGCTGAGTGATGATTGGTTCCCTGCTCCAAGCACTGCGCGGCTGGAAAAGGACTCCTCGGCTCTGCCTTGTGACTGTGTTTGTTGCCACTTAAAAAAGAATAAAAATATTAAAAATCTAGGAACGAAATAACTGGGAACTTGTGGGAAACTGATCCGAGAGGGTTTAGGCTTCATAGTTGCCTTACTTTCTACACCTAGCATCAAAACTGGCATTCTGAAACTTCCCTGATTCCCCCAACTCTCTTTCAAACTTCGGTCAGATTCAGACAACTTTCGGGTTTTCCTTAAAAATACAATTTCTCCGGGTTTCATTTGCAAATGTTTTTATCACGGCATTGTTCTGCGCATTCTTATCTTCCCAAAATCATATAAATAAACTTCATTTTACTCAAGTGATTAGGAAAATTAAGTTTTTTCGCAGGAGCAATAGCACAGACTCACCCTCGAGCTGTTTGCACCGATCTAGGAATTGGCACTGGAATAGAATGTTGTATATACAGCAAGGATGATTATTTATTAAAAGAACAATATATTTTTAAAATATTTGAGATACCAAAATGTAAATTGGGTTGATTGGCATGGTTTAGTGATTTAAACTTATTCAAGAAGATGGGGCTAAAACTGTTCCATTCTCCTTCTAAAGAGTTCTAAGCAGATTTTTCAAACCTAGAATAGATATGTGACCAAGAAACTCATCTACTAAAAAAAAGGAAAAAAGAAAACGCAACTGGCAATTAATAGAATAGCATGATATATTTTATTAGATGTGTAATAAAAATATTGAGATAGCATTCATCTTCATTTCCAATTCTCTTAATATTGTAACGACTGACACCTTGTTTTAAGGCTTTTGCTCTCTTATATGAACATATCTGTATATTTCCTATATTTCAAGATTGTAATTCAAATCTTAACGCTGCAAAACTGACCATAAAGAAAAAAAAATCTATTTCTGAAAGTTGATATCACTTATCTTACTAGGCTATAATGTGTGTACCCAATGACCTGAATGAAATTTGAAGGCAAACATGAGTGACCATTAATGATCTCATTCATCTTATGTTACAACACTGCTGATAAAATTGTGAATTGTTATATAATTAAGCAAAAAAGTAATAGTGTCTAAGCAAATACAAAAATGATGCCCTATATTTCTTACAATGAGCAAGAAATGTATTTTGTTGTTTCCCTAAGCAATTACTCATTTTTCCAAGCAACCATTCTGGCTTTATTCCAAACAATCATTTATGGCTCAATGATTACTTGAGGCTTTTTTTCACATAATTGAAGTCAGGTTGATCAACTTCTACAATATCATTTTTCCAAAAATGTACTAATTCCAGAGAAGCAACTTCACTTAAACAATTATTTATTGGGTGACAAGACTGGAAGCAGTGTTTAGGGCCTACCATGCTATATAGCATAAATATAAACAAATCTGTTTAAAGGATGTCATCTAACAGAACTGGGAGAGAAGCATCAGTAACTCCTCTGAGAAACGTAGTAGTTTGAGGAAGGGATGGTTTGTTATCATGTAAACCATTATGTGAATGAGTACCAATTGTCACAGGCATTATATAGGACCTTTTCCTTTTGGGTATACACATTCATATTGCTGAAAGCCTAGACCTAAAGATAGAATTAAAATGCAACTGTGATTATGATTGCAATAATAATTACAGTTGAATTATTGATGTTTTTGTTAACCAAGTTAAATATCTTTGATTAGCAGATATCACCATTAATTCTCTGCCAAACCTACTGGATCTCATGATCAAATTCCCAGTAAATGAGAGATATTCGAGCTAATGACTAATTCCAATATTTTTTAAAATAAGTTCTTCCCTTCCTGGAGGGCAATACCGGCTGAAGTTAGTCTTAATAAATGCCTAAGAAATATTACTGTTGTTCAGTTGGTCATTCTACAGGAATTATTCCTAAGAATTGCAAAATGAAATAGTGCATTTCAAATAATTCACAAGAAGTAAACACAGAATAAATACCAAGAAAGAGAATTGGGGGAAAAAAATAATGAATACAAAGAAAGTAAAGCTTTGTTAGAATCAAATGTGTTCAGAAGGTAAGTGAGAAATGAAGTCTATTTTAACTTCCAGTCAGGGAACCTTACGTGGAACCTTACAGGGAACCTTACTCCTTTTAAAGTACCTGATGCCCTTTTGGTGACTCCATGCAAGAGTGACTAGGAGATAAATATGTCTAAGCAAGGAGGTACTTGAGGTAACTCTTAAGCCACAGGTAAGTTCTAAATTAAGGAAATGAATACTTTGCTTTGCAAGCACTTGAGAAATAAGCACCATCAAAGAAAAGATTTTTATTTTTAATTACCTGTCTAGGAAATAGAAGGCATTTGTCATATGTTTGAACATATCACACTATGATTTTGAGTACATTACCTCCGTAATTTATTATTTGAACATTTCACAGAATGCATCCAAGCTGCTTTTGTTAATCCCATTATCTAGCAAATGCTGTTCACTGTGATACACTACATAACAGTAATGGGGTGGCAAGATCAGAAGACTCAAGGCCAAGTTTACACATACAATGTAGAAAAGACCTAGTTCTCCAAGCCTGGAATTCTTTACATTGCAGACAGTTTATAAATTGAACAAAGAAAAGTACAAGTAGGGTCCTCCTTATCAGTACCTATCTACAGAAAAGAGTGTACTGTATATACTATTGTCAAATACACAGCTTCATTATGGGCAAAATGGATATTAAGTTGTAAAGCTGAAAATCAACTATGAGAAAAAATTGCTCGGATGTTCCTCAGTTTATAGTGCTACAGCACACGCGCGCACATATATATGCACTTTTTTGTTGTTTCACAAATTGTAAAACAGTTTGGATTTGTACAGTAACAGTGGGGAGACACATGCATGTTCCAAGAGGTCGCAGAAACCTGGATTTAGAATTCACATGGTAGGAGACACCCAATAAGATGAGGGAGAGGCGGATACAAAAGTCTCCTTCCCGCCCGCGCCATTTCAGTTTTCTAAAAGGTCCGCATTGCTGATATATAAGGGACTGCAGAGGGCGCCTTAAGAAGCTGGTTTTCAACAAAGCTTACACTATGTCTGGTCGTGGTAAGGGTGGCAAAGGCCTTGGGAAAGGCGGTGCTAAACGCCACCGCAAAGTTCTTCGCGACAATATTCAGGGTATCACAAAACCCGCAATTAGGCGTCTGGCCCGCCGTGGCGGAGTCAAGCGCATCTCCGGACTGATCTACGAGGAGACTCGCGGGGTGCTGAAAGTGTTCCTGGAGAACGTGATCCGCGACGCTGTCACCTACACCGAACACGCCAAGCGCAAGACCGTCACCGCCATGGACGTGGTTTACGCGCTGAAGCGCCAGGGCCGCACCCTCTATGGCTTCGGCGGCTAAGTTTTGCTGCTGCCATTTTATCTTACCTATTCCAAAGGCCCTTGTAAGGGCCACCCATTTAATCATATGAAGGGCTCCTCACTTTTAGGGAGCATGTTTATTCCATGGAAAATACACAAGTACGTATGGGTTACAAGGACACGCAGAGGCCCCTCCAGATCTGAGCCGATTAATGTTATTATTAATTAATGTATAATATATAATTAATGTTATTATTGCATGTTCTTAATGCTCCAGCTCTCCAAGTGAAGTTGTAGTGGCTCTTAAAAGAGCCTTTGGGTCTTACAGCTGCTACTGGCGCTAGGGAACGAAAATTAAGCTCTCTCTCCGCGAATACGGCGCGCTAGTTGGATGTCCTTCGGCATGATGGTCACACGTTTGGCGTGGATGGCACACAAGTTAGTGTCCTCAAAGAGACCCACCAGGTAGGCTTCACTCGCCTCCTGCAGCGCCATCACTGCCGAACTCTGGAAACGCAGGTCTGTCTTGAAGTCTTGCGCGATCTCGCGCACCAGACGCTGGAACGGCAGTTTACGGATCAGCAGCTCTGTGGACTTCTGGTAGCGCCGGATCTCCCGCAGCGCCACGGTGCCGGGCCGGTAGCGGTGGGGCTTCTTCACGCCCCCGGTAGCCGGAGCGCTCTTGCGAGCGGCCTTGGTGGCCAGCTGCTTGCGGGGAGCCTTGCCACCGGTGGACTTGCGAGCGGTCTGCTTGGTACGAGCCATGAGGACGGTTAGAAAAAATTGGGAAACCTTTCTTTCTCATTAGTATTTATAAGGGCCAAGTCTTGCTGATTGGTCCGAATCTTCAAATTCCGCGCCATGCATAATTAGACAGGCCTGATGATTGGCTACCGGTCTCAAATTTTAAAAATAGAGATCTATTGAAATGTTTGCTATCATCATGCATTATATGTATAGCTTGCTTTTCCTTCATTCTTATTCTCTTGTAGAAAAAAGCGAAAGTTAACTTGTTAGGCATTGAAAAATCGCGCATTTGAAAGTAATTGTTGCAGCTCAGTTTTCATTCATTGTAATACTTTTGGGGCTTTTTTGTTTTGTTTTTTATTTTTTTATTTTTCATTTTATTTAATACTTTGTTCTATTTTTTTATTGTGAACATACTGTACAGATGGGTTACAATTACATAGGCAAGATAATGAGTATATTTCTTATCAAGCATTGTAGCCTGCTCCTTTGTTTACCCTTCACATCCCTTCCCAGCCTCCACCCGCCCCTCAACCCAATCCTCCCCCCCACCAAAGTTGTAAAGTTCGCTTTCCACAAGACAACTTTTTATTTAATACTTTTGTTTTTAAATGCTTTAGCAACATATTGCATAACTCTTGGACAACTGCGTTTTTTCCCAGACGCTGAGTTCTTTACGAACATTTATAACTATACTGCCTTTGAATTGTGCAGAGATCTTCATTGTAAAGCTTTTAGATTTAGTTTTCCCATATGTGATCAAAGTGCACAAGAATTAAGCCTTGGGCATTGAGATATCTGATTTCTGTATTCTATTTCTTAATTGTTCATAATTTTAAGCGGAAACAAACTCGGAATGAAGTTTTAAATTTGTATTTCGCTTTCCTTACTGTTAAGCTCTGAACCTGGAGACACAGAGCTCATAACTTACATACCACTGAATTTTGGAACAAACTACTAGCATTCAACATTGTTGAAGTGGGAGTCGGGGGCCAGTGGCTCACACCGGAAATCCTAGCTACTCAGATCTGAGGATTGCAGTTCGAAACCAGCTTGGACAGAAAAGTCTGTGAAAACTGGAAGCAGCGCTGTGGCTCAAATGGTAGAGTGCTCAGCGACAGAGTGGTAAGGTTCCACTATCAGCTATTTGATTTGCATAAAGGCCTTTCATAGGCTTATATCCCCTAATAAGGGATGGAGAAAGCTAAAAATTATTTTTGCATAACAATCCTATATAAATAAACTTTCCCATGGTTTTCAGTTTTCCTCTCTGGGGGCCTGAACTCTGGGTCTGGGCACTGGCCCTCAGCTCTTCAGCTAGTGCTCCATCTACCACTTGAGCCACATTGCCACTTCTGACCTTTTCTACTTATGTGGTGCTGAGGAATCGAACCCAGGGCCTCATGCATGCAAGGGAAGCACTCTACCACTGAGCCACCTTCCCAGCCTGGACTTTTCTTTTTAAATATTAAAATCAGCCAAAGCCCATTACCATCTTGAACTTTTCATTATTTATAATGTAACAGGGTGTAAATGAGAGAAGAATATGAAGACCTCAGTTAAATATACCTAAATTTATTCATTTATTTGCTGACCATTCATTAAGCTTCAAAAAGTACTTACTAGGGAACAAAGGAAAAATATTATTTACCTAATAAAACTTTGCTAGAAGTACAGTATACCAAGCATTGTAACAAGTTTTGCAAAAGAGTTTATTCCCAAAGTGACCAAACCTAGAGATAGAGGACCCAAGACTCCAATCATCTGAATTTTCCAAGGAATAAGGTTTGTGAATACTTGTGAATAAAGATGGAGGATAATCTGACATGTGCCGAAGTATGACTAGAAGTCACCAATACATATGAAATTATACTTCATGGCCCTTCATGCAACACATGTTCAGAAAATTGTATTAGCATGATCTGAGGATGGAGTTTTTAACTTCATCTATCAGAATGTCATCCATTAGGCACCTGTGTAGACCTGAATGACTTCTTCATAAAATTAAAATTTAAATTAAAAAAAAAGGCTATCTCCTTTTTCTTTTGTAACACTGGGGCTTGAATTCAGGGCCTTGGGCTCTTACTTGGCTCCTTTGTTCAATGTTGGCATTCTATGCTTGACCTACTTCAGGCTTTTTTCTTGTGAATTGACAAAACAGTCTCATGGCCTTTTCTGCCTACACTTGGCTTCCAACTATGATCCCCAAATCTCAGCAGATTTCAGCCTCTCTAGTAGCTAGGCTTATAGACATGAGTCATTGGCTCTCAGCCCAACCAGAATTCTTACTAATACTTCATTGCTATTTCTATCAGATTAGCAAAGAATACAGGAAAAGACTTTGAGAGCACATAATTCAGCTTATAATATCTCTTACATGCTTTTCTCAAGGGGCCAGTCCTCTCAGAGCTCAGTATCTTATCTACAAAATTGTGTACATGAAGCTGGTATGTACAGCCCTTTAGTGTCAAATTCCACACTACTGTGAGAGCCAGACTAGTGCTGAGCACCTGTGGTTGGTGCAGTAATTAAAGGACACATTTATAAAGGTGAAAGGTAGAGTTATCACTGTCAGTGCCTTTAACCTTCTGGAGTTGAATGAAAGTACTAGGTTCTACTGGGCCTGTAGGTGGCGCTCAGTGCCTGTGGCTGGTGTGGTATTTAAAAGACCCTGTTTTATAAAGGCTGCAAAGGTAGAGTGAGTCATCATAGTCAGTGGTCTTCAAGTTTCTGGAGATGAATCAAATCATCACATTCTAGTCTAATGGGTGAAGTATTATAAGGCTCTTTCTGGTGCAGAGTCAAAATCAGACACAATTAGGACCTCCAGTGTACTGTCAGAGCTGCTAACTATGATTAATCTGAGAGGATAAAGGGAACATCCTTTACTGTGTTAATAATAACAATATAGGACACAGACCTTTCAAAATAAGACAAAGTAAAAAAGATATAACAAAATTCAGGTATCTTTAAATTACTGCACATAAATGATAGGGTAAGACAGAGGGGAAAAAGACAGACAAACACAGACAGACAGATACAGAGAGAAATGGGGCTAGGTAGGCCTGTAATCCCAGCAACTCACTAGGAGGCAGGAAAATCATGAGTTTTAAAGACACCCATACTGAGCTACATACTCTTATAAGAACGGAAATTAGAAAAAACTCTTTTCTGCATAAAGATTGTAGATATCAGCAGGTTTACTAGGAAAGGAATTACAAATAGGAGAAAGTAGTATGTATGTGGTGTGTGTGTGTGTGTGAATGGCACTAACTCTTGGCCCTTACTTGCAAATAAACTCTGTATAATCTTGCAAAAGTAAAACTTAACTGGCTATTAATTTGATCTCATTCTTCTCCTTGGCCCACATTAAAACATTTCCCAGCCTTTCTTGTAGTTACATGTTGCCTTTTAACTGAGATACAACCAATGATATGCACATAAGAATAAAGTTTAATATTTCCACTCTAGAGTATAATAACCTGTACTATAGATTTTCCTTGCTTTTTTCCCCCTAAGACAAATGTATAAACATGTTTTGGATAGCGGAACCTTCTGGACTGCAGAAACATAGCTTGAGGAAATAGAAATGCAGATTGATTTACAACATTCCATACTCTAGGAGAGTATTCCAGGTTCAGGAGAAAGGAGAAATATTCACATTTCCTGTGTGTGTTTTAATTGCATGGTACCTAGCTATGCTGGAGACAAAATTTCCTCAGGAACTCTCTGGAAATTGCATAATAGACGTCCAAAAATAACACATTACTAGCTATTTTTTTATCCTTTCAAATGAACCTTAAAATTATCTCAGAAAAAAAAAAAAAAGCAAAAGATAGTTGGTTTTCCTCTCAGTAATAAATCAAGGAAAGAAAAGCTTTATTTAGGAACCCAGAAGGACCCAGACTCCTGGGTCCTTTCTCCTAATACCACTTTTAAAAAGGGAGAGTAACTAATAGCCTACAAATGTTAATAGAAGCCCCTGCATCTTGTATTGACTGGACTGTAGTTTTGCATCCAATTTTAACGATTCAGAAGGAAAGAGACTTCTGAAGATTCAGATCTAGATTAACAATTGTGCCTGTGCCTGTACTCCCACCTATATAAGAGACTATGACCAGGAGGATTATGATTCAAAGATAACTCCAGAAGAATAGTTTAAGAGACTCCAACTGCAAAATAACAAGTAAAAAGTGGGCTGGGGATGTAGTTAAGGTTATACAGTGATAGCAGAGCAAGTGAGAGCCCCTCTCTGAGTTTTAAATCATACTGGGGGAAAAAGAAACAGCAACTGAATGTGTTTCAACTTTATCATAAATAATTTTATTTTAATGTATTTAACTTTGTTTTAAAGATGGCTGGGCACCCATAGCTCATGCCTGTAATCCTAGCTACTCAGGAGGCTAAGACCTGATCTCCAATTAACCACCAAAAAGATGGCTCAAGCGGTACAGTGCTATCCTTGAGCAAAAAAGCTCAGCAACCGTGCCAGGCCCTGAGTTCAAGCCCCAGAACTGCACATGCCCACACTCATATGCGCACGCGCGCACACACACACTATGGGAAATCTGACATGTTAAATTGAAATTACTTTATACCTAAATACAAAAAATTTAAATTTAAATTATGGTTTTTGCCACTATGTCAAAACTTTTTTGTTGTTGTTTTTTTGTTTTCCCTACCCAAGCTGGCTTTGAACAGTGATTCTCAGATCTCAGATTCCTGAGTAGCTCAGATTACAGGTGTGAGCCGCCAGTGCCCAGCAAAGTTTAGGGTGGTTTTTTTTGTTCTTTGTTTTTTGTGGGTTTTTTTGTAAAGGTGATATACAGAAGGATTGCAGTTACAGAAGTCAGGTAATGGTTGCGTTTTTGGGTTTTATTTAACCCCCTCCCTACTTTTCTCCCAGTTTTTTTTTTTTCCTCCTCCTGGCCTCCCCCTCCCCCCCCCCCCCCCCCCACATTTTCCACAAAATTCACCACTGAATTAGTTCAGCCTTTGTCCTACCCTCTCTGTGATTCCTCTTACCCCAAAACTTTTGTGGAGCTTCACTACATATTGCTTAATGGCAATCAAATGAGCAGTTTCATTTGTACTCATTTATAGATGCCTAGCATAATGAAATCTCAGAAAGTGTACTGTTATATGAAGCTATTTGAGAAATATTACATTTGCTATTCTTCTGAAAAGTAAAATAGTAATATTGATTTTGCAGATGTCCAGATCTCTTTTTTTAAAAATTAAGTAAATTACTGCATAACGTTCCTTAAATACTAGTATGACTGAATCAGGCAGTCCTCCATGTGCTGAAGAGTCCTCTGTTTCTGCCTCTTCCTCTTTGTCCATTATCTTAGCCATGTGTCCTCAGGAACCTGGAAGAATATTTGGAAAATTACAAGAATAAATCAACATGGAGTTACCTGCAAACTAAAGACAACCCTGGTTTTAGACAATTGAGTATAGAAGCCCAAAACCTCAAGTATTGTCCAAACTTGGAATGGGGTACAATGTTTCTTCTTTGTGGAAGAATCTTCTTACAGATTTGTATCTCACTGCTTTCCAGATTTCAGGCTTATGTTCAGTGTCCTGTTAAGAAGTCTCCTACAAAGCTATTTTCAATTGCAACTGTTCTCTGGCAGTATTTATCCACCTTATCTACATTTTTCTTTTCTTTTCTTTACCAAGATGAAGTACTAGCATCTCATTTTTTTATATCTTTGGTCTATTTCTGTAGCTCAAAACAAAATGAATAAACTCCACACAGAAAGGACTGTGCCAGGAATTGGTGCTCAAGTGGTAGAGTGCTTGTCTTGAGCTGAAGAGCTGAGGAACAGGGCTCAGGCCCAGAGTTCAAGCCCCATGACCGACCAAAAAAAAAAAAAAAAGGATTGTGCCTATGATTTACTGCTGGATTGCCACAAGTACAGGGCTGAGCATGCCGTAAGCATATAAACCATGATTTTTAGCAAGTGGTTAGCAAGTGGTAATAGGTTTGAGCTCAACTCAATAAACAATCTTTGTTGAAAGAGTGAAGTAATATCATAAGATAAAAATGAGTGTGGGGGGCTGGGAAGGTGGCTCAGTGGTAGAGCGCTTGCCTTGCATGCCTGAGGCCCTGGGTTCGATTCCTCAGCACCACATAAGCAAAAAGAAAAAAGCCAGAAGTGGTGCTGTGGCTCAAGAGGTAGAGCGCTAGCCTTGAGCTGAAGAGCTGAGGGACAGTGCGCAGGCCCAGAGTTCAGGCCCCACGACCAGACCCAAAAAAAAAAAAACAAAAACAGAAAAACAAAAAAAAAATGAGTGTGAATGTAATAAAATAGGTGTGAATGCAATACATGAAGTCATACTGTCTTAACCCCAGGAATAACTAATGTCCAAGATTTGATTATCTAGAGGAACCCTGTGAGCAAGCTCAATTCACTATGCTATCATGTGTTAGTCCTTGTAGTAGATCCAATAATGACCTCAAATCCATACAGATACTGTGCATTAAATGAAATAATTTATCTGACGCCTGCTACAGACTTTCAAAGTAATAAAATTACTGTTGGACTGATCATCTGGACAGTTTCCAAGCAAGGTATATCTCCATTATTAGTATCTCCATTTGGGTTTTTTGTTTTGTTTGGGGGTTTTTAGGGGTACTTGAATTTGCACTCAGGGCCTCCAAAATCCTTGGAGGGATCTCTCATCTAAGCCATGTCTCCAAGCCCTAGCATCTCCATGTCTCAAATGATTTAAATGCCAAATACAGAGAGTACAAATGGTAGTAGGATGCTGTCCATTCTCCCAAATCATGTACTAACTAAATGACCCTCTGAAAAAACGCCTGGATAGCTCACTCACTTTATTGTCCCTACAACCATAAACCCGCTCTCAGAAAGTACTCAAATTTGCAATCACGTAAACCCATTTTCTTAACTAGGAGCAGAAAAAATTTGTCTAAAACAATAAAACTGGTAATGTTCTTCCAGCATAAATGAAATCCAACACAAAACTAATTTTTACTGGTTTTCCTTTTTTTCTTTTGTCGGTCACGGAGCTTTAACTCTGGGCTTGGGCCCTGTACCTGCGCTCATCAGCTCAAGGCGAGCGCTCAACGGCCTGAGCCAAAGCGCCACTTCGGTTTTCTAGTGGTTTATTAGAGATAAGAATCTCATCAGCTTTTCTGCCCGGCTTGGCTTTGAACCACGATCCTCAGATCTCAGCCTTCTGAGTACCTAGGATTACAGGCGTGAGCCACGGGCACAGGGCTCTGGTTTTCCTTTTCTCCAAATTGATAGTGGAGGGAAAATAATTTGTTACCCAACCTCGTAAATTTTACTTGCAAGAAAACCTAAAATCTACTGTTAAAGAAAAAAAACAACAGAAATATATGAAGATGTATACTGTATACATGAGACATCCAGAGAAAAGTAGTTCATAGAGTTCTTGAATTAAAACTTGTATAACACCATTAAACACACCCATGCACAAAACCAAAAAACAGCCAGTTGCCAGTAGCTCACAACTGTAAACCTAGCTTCTCAGGAGGCTGGGATCTAAGGTTTGAGGTTTTGAAACCAACCCAAGCAGTAAAGTCTGTGAGACTCTTATCTCCAATTAACCACAGGCGTAGCTATGGCTCAAGTGATACAGTAGTAGCCTGGAGCAAAAACTCTCAGATCCTCAGTTCATGCCACAAGGTTGGTACAAAGAAAAAAGCATATGAAGTATATATTGCATAAGAGTAAAAATCTCAATTACTTGATTCCCCAAATGCAACACCAATGCAGCCACTATTAACTGTCAATAAATGTGTTTGCATTAAATAAATTTTAAAATCATTATTTTTTATTAATTCTAAAATCGCCAATATTATTTGCTGCAAAAATACTAAAGGCATAGCAATTAGGTTTCTAAATGATGTCAAAGACAAACAAAACATTTTCTGGTTTATAACAAGGCAATGGAATGAAATGGTCCTGACAAAATGCTTTCTGGCAAATTTTGTGGGAGGTGGATGAGTACATAGGCTTTTAAAAATTCTTAACTTCTTCCATGTATTCAAAAATGTCATACAATAATTTTTAAAAAGAAAATATCTGCAAATGGTGAATTGCCAAGATGGCCATGAAGAAGTATCAGCTGACTTAAACAGGACCTTGTGTGTACAGAAAAGACATGTGACAGTTCGAAGGGCATCTTCGCTATCTGCCAAGAGGCCAAGAATGATGTTTTTTTCGTATAGCATCCTCGAACATGTCCAGTACCAATCACTGATGGTACAAACTATGAAAGTTGCTGTGTCTCAGCATACTCAAACATTAATTCTTCCCCTCAATTACTCTAAAAGCACTATATGATTCTTGCTGCAGTGTTAAGCAAGCAATCCAGAAAGTCTTCTCTTGGAGAGCAGTATCTAAGCAATGGCAAACTACAGTCAAGTCACCTTCTATTGTGTAAGTCCTTACTAAATTCAAACTCAAGCAGAATTTAAATTTCTTCCGCTTTTTTTTAGCCCCAGGTACCTGTGAATAGCACTATCCCTTTTAACACCTACTTACAATTACTTGGGCCTCCTTCCCACAGTGAACCTAGACTGCAGGTGTAGCGCAAGTAGAGGATCAGCAATTAGCAGAAAAGCCAGGAGCTAGGCCCTGAGTTCGAGCCCCGAAGAGAAAATTCGTCATGATTAAGGTTGCAGGCAAAGGTAATTTTACTAATACTTCCAACGCCACATTGAGACCATTGCGCTATGAGAGCAATCTTAAGGAGGTGGGGGGGGGGAGGAGAAAACAAAACCTGATTGACACAAGCCTTATCCAAAAAATAAGCCTTTTCCCACCAAGCTCAATATTGAGTACGGAAAAATCTCCAAGGCATTATCAATTTTACCTAAGGTAGACTAGATAAATTGTCATTTACACACCTGACTAGCTCAGAAGGCTTATTGCACCTAAACTCTCCTTGCAGTAACATACGATCTATTGCAATGAAAAGAAAAGACACTGAAAAGCTAAGAGTATTTCCCAGCTACTTTTACAGACATTAGTAGGTGGCTCTTAGAAGAGCCTTTTGAGTTTCAGCCAGTGCCAAGAACACGTTACGCCCTCTCTCCACGGATACGGCGCGCAAGCTGGATGTCCTTTGGCATGATGGTCACCCGCTTGGCATGGATCGCGCACAGATTGGTGTCCTCAAAGAGGCCCACCAGGTAGGCCTCGCAAGCCTCCTGCAGCGCCATCACAGCCGAACTCTGGAAGCGCAGGTCGGTCTTGAAGTCCTGCGCGATCTCGCGCACCAGCCGCTGGAACGGCAGTTTGCGGATCAGCAGCTCGGTAGACTTCTGGTAGCGCCGGATCTCGCGCAGCGCCACGGTGCCGGGCCGGTAGCGGTGAGGCTTCTTCACGCCGCCGGTGGCCGGAGCGCTCTTGCGAGCGGCCTTGGTGGCCAGCTGCTTGCGGGGCGCCTTGCCGCCGGTGGACTTGCGAGCGGTCTGCTTGGTACGAGCCATAGCAACCCTAGAACGAAGAGGAAAGAAGTAGGAAAGCAGCAGCTGCCCTTATATACACGTAGGAATGCTCTGATTGGCCTAAACCGTTATTTTGTTTTTTCAAAAGTCCCGCCCAATAAAACTATTGGCTAGAGCAGCGACAACGTGATTGGTAGATTTTGAAACTCTTAAATGAATTACTGAATTTTCCAGTTCTCCATTTTTTTTCTTTTGAAGGGTTCCAAGCGTAAATTTTGTACTAGACCTCTTTCATTACAATTATTTTCAAACAAGTCATTAGACATGTAAAAGAGAAAAAATTTAAAAGCAAAAAACACTTGAAATGTTCAGATTGGATCGTGGTATCACGTATAATTTTTCTCCAATTTCTTGTTTTCTAATTGTTATTGTAAAGGCGATGTACAGAAGTTAGTTACGTATGCCGGGTAATGAGTTATTTTTTCCATTTCTTTGTAGTCTTACTCGGGAGATGTTTTCCAAAATTTTGTCCCATGATTCCGATAGGTCCATAAGAAACCAAACTCTGGGATGTTAAGTTTCCATATGTGGAAGTAGTAAATTCTAAAGATTACACCTTGAAAATATGTACTAAGTTTACTGGTAATATTTCAGATTACTTCCAGGACTTCCACCTTCTAGCAGTCGAGGGACGGCAGAGTACCAGGGACATCACCTGAAAGCACTGTGCCTGAGTGAGTTGGCAACTGTTTACTTCCTAATGTTAGCCCAATTAGTTTTATGTTCACAGTGAAAACCTCAGGCTTACTTCTGGTTGCCCAATTTACCACCCATCGTTTTAAATCTCAAAATTTTACACCAGACTATTGCATTTTCCCCAGGAAAACATCCACTCCACCGCCCAAAAGCTCTAACAAGGCTTTCCTTTGTTTCCCTTCTTGTAGAAGATACCAGCAACACTGGGTCTGCTTAAAATTCCACTTTTCACACTTGACTTTCACTTGCTTCCTCCAACCTTTCGTGTACCACAAACATAGGACATATGTACAACCCACCCACTTGCAACCACAGAAAGAAACTGTGCAACTTATGAAACACCATTTCCAAGCGATTGTTACGAGCTCTCATATGAAGATGTGGGTGGCTCTGAAAAGAGCCTTTGGGTTTGAATGCAGACAGCTACAAGGACCGTTTTACTTTCCCTTAGCCTTGTGGTGGCTCTCGGTCTTCTTGGGCAGCAGCACGGCCTGAATATTGGGCAGGACGCCGCCCTGAGCGATGGTCACTTTGCCAAGTAGTTTGTTAAGCTCCTCGTCATTGCGGATGGCCAGCTGCAAGTGTCGGGGAATGATGCGAGTTTTCTTGTTGTCCCGAGCTGCATTCCCGGCCAACTCCAAGATCTCAGCGGTGAGGTACTCCAGCACTGCAGCGAGGTAGACCGGAGCACCAGCACCAACTCGCTCGGCGTAGTTGCCCTTGCGAAGCAAGCGATGGACACGACCAACAGGGAACTGCAGTCCAGCCCGTGAAGACCGGGTCTTCGCCTTAGCGCGGGCTTTGCCTCCTTGTTTTCCACGTCCAGACATAGTTATGACGAGACAGAAAAAAACCACTCCAGAACGTACAAACACCCAACAGCTTAATATTTATACAGTACGGTAGGCTTCTGAACTAACGAATAGCATAGGCAGTCCTCACATTTTAGCCAATCAACCAGCAGGTCTAAGAATAATATCTAGTCCTAATTTACATAAACGTTTCAGGTTGAAAGGTTAAGGGATTAGAACACTAGCCAATGAGAGAATAGAATAAAGTAGCCTATCGGTGGCCAAGATTCTAAAAAGACCAACCACAGTCCTTCATTTCACAAGTGCTCATTTGCATCTACCCCAAGCAAATAACTAGGGCGCTCGGGCCCTTCTTACACTTGTTCATTGTAATCCAGGAGTAATAGTCCGAATATGCCCGAACCAGCGAAGTCCGCTCCCGCGCCCAAGAAGGGGTCGAAAAAGGCGGTGACCAAGGCGCAGAAGAAGGACGGCAAGAAGCGCAAGCGCAGCCGCAAGGAAAGCTACTCGGTATACGTGTACAAGGTGCTGAAGCAGGTCCACCCGGACACCGGCATCTCGTCCAAGGCCATGGGCATCATGAACTCGTTTGTGAACGACATCTTCGAGCGCATCGCGGGCGAGGCGTCGCGTCTGGCGCACTACAACAAGCGCTCGACCATCACGTCTCGGGAGATCCAGACGGCCGTGCGCCTGCTGCTGCCCGGGGAGCTGGCCAAACACGCCGTGTCCGAGGGCACCAAGGCCGTCACCAAGTACACCAGCTCCAAGTAGATTTTGTTGGTCTACTTGGAAAGCCAAACAACCCAAAGGCTCTTTTAAGAGCCACTCACTTACTTTTTGAAAGATCTGCAAACAAACTTGGCCACGTTGGTAGTGGGTACGCTAGGAGGTTGTAAATGCTGGCGTTTCATATACTCCGATGTTTAGGGAATGTCTTCAGTAGAGTTACATACAGCATGCTAGAAAGAAAAACCCAGCTAATGTCAGTTACCCACAAAACAGGACACCTCCACCCTATTCCACTGTAGTTTTCTATAAGAATTCCTTAGTCTATAGCAAGCGGATTTTAGTGCACCTACATGTAAGCACTGTGGAAAAATCGAATATTTAGCAATTTGTCATCTAATGGGATACGTTATTGGCAGCTGTTTCCTGGACACATCTCTACCTGACCCTTTCCCCCATTCTGGAGTCTGCATGTCTTCGCAGAATTAATCGTTCCTGAGTTATTTAATTAGTAATGTGCACTTGGCACTTTATTCTGGAGTGCGAGTTTAGTTGCAGGAATATGGAAATTTAGATGTAAGCAGTAAAAATCTGATGGGTTTGGAAGCCATCCGAGTCCTGTAAAAGACTCCCTTCAACAAAATCATTTTCCAGGAACCTTTGATACGCCTCACAAGAACGCCCATTTAGTCATTTCAACAAAATATAGACCTCAGATACAAAGCCAAGTTTTATTTTAGCAAATCACAATAAGGAAAGCTAGCAAACAAAAAGACGTTCTGAAACAAAGGGCGGATTTACATACGGTTCCCGAGCTGAGTGCTATGCAAATGAGGGATTCAAACGAATAATGTTTGATTGGTTAATTCCAATGCGATTGGTTAATTCCAACAAAAACTCCGTGATCACTGGGGAAGGGAGGGTGAAAATGAGTTTCCAAAAACTGTAGAGGCTGAAATTAGTCCAGTAAGAGCTGTAAACTTAAGTTTCTTCCCGAAATACTGGGTGTAGTGCCCAAGTCGCAGGACCCCTACCAAGACCACCACCGAGGGTCAGACGTTCTGAAATGCAAAGGCAAGGTTTTATTTAGACGGGCTGCAGCTCGGGCCTGGGTCCTACACTCCGACACAGCGGAGCCTAGGAGGAGAGCCCCGAGCTAAACATTTACAGAGCTTATAAAGGCAAACAACCATGTGTTTGGATTTCCACCACGTGTTGCTCTGCTAGCTGAGATAATTGGTGGTCTAGGTTTGCTCACAGGATTTGCTTATCTTAGGTTTAACCTTTCAGTTTAAACAAGCAACAAATGGTCACTGCCTCAAAAATGGAGTTAACCCTTCCTGGGTACCTGTGTGACCCCAGTCAGAAGATGGATTCCATCCCTAATTTTGTATTTGGGTCTGTCAGCCATTTGAATCTCGGAGATTCAGCTTTTCACAATACTCAATGCAGAAATCAGAGGTGTTGGGTTGTAAAAAGAATAAGTATCTTAAGAGTTGCTTACTAATTTATTCCTTTTTTTTCTTCCTTTTCTTCCTGCTCCCTTTACTGCCTCATGACGATTCTTTTTCCTCCATATTTTTTTTTCCGGTCGTGGGGCTTGAACTCAGGGCCTGGGCACTGTTCCTGAGCTTCTTTTGCTCAGGAAACACTCTACCACTTGAGCCACAGCACTACTTCTGGCTTTTTCTGTGAATGGGTGCCCAGGAATTGAACCCAGAGCTTCATGCACTCTACCGCTGAGCCACCTTCCCAGCCCATATTCTTTTTGTTGTTGCTACATTTCCCCAATATATCTTTTTTTTTGGGGGAGGGGTCCGGTCGTGGGGCCTGAACTCTGGGCCTGGGCGCTGTCCCTCAGCTCTTCAGCTCAAGGCTAGCGCTCTACCACTTGAGCCACAGAACCACTTCCAGCTTTTTTCTTTTTGCTTATGTGGTGCTGAGGAATTGAACCCAGGACTCAGGCATGCAAGGCAAGCGCTCTACCACTGAGCCACCTTCCCAGCCCCCTCCCCAATATATCTTAAGCCAAAAATATTGAGGTGAGGGTGCTTATGATGAATTTCTGCAACTTCATAAATTTGTTCTTTAATTGGAACATAGGAAAATAGCTACTTGATGAGATTTAATTGGCCTGGAGTTATATCCTTGGACAGTAACTCCAAAGAAAACTCATTGGGGTACATTGCTAACACCTAAATAGCTGAAGAACATCAGCTCCCTCAAGCCCCAGGGTTGAAGTATTTGGCTCTAGTTCTAGTAGCTACTACCACTACAATCATTAATGCTTTAGTACCTGGTTTTCTAAAGGAACCACAAAATAGTTACTAAGTTTTGTGAACCCCCTACAGAGTATATATTGGTGGAGTTAAAAATATACTACCCTTGGGCTGGGAAGGTAGCTCAGTGGTAGAGCACTTGAGGCCCAGGGTTCAGTTCCTCAGCACCACATAAGCAAAAAGAAAAAAGCCATCAGTGGCACTGTGGCTCAAGTGGTAGAGCGCTAGCCTTGAGCTGAGGGACAGCGCCCAGGCCCAGAGTTCAGGCCCCACGACCGGACAAAAAAAAATATTTTATATATATATATATATATATAAAACCCAAAAAAATATATAATATCTTGACATACTGAATAGTGAAGAAATTTAAGAAATTGCATGTGTAAGAAATTATGCTGTTCCTCTTTTCCCTCAAAGCAAATCCTAAGTATCTACTGTAAAACATGCTGACCCCAAAAAGGAAACTGAACAAAAGGTTTTTGCATCATCACTCCAGTTCATTAACATTAGCTCATGTTTTTGGGCTATGTTTCTGCAATACTGTCCACTCTCATAAATACAGCATAAATTCATAGGTGTGACTGCTTTTACTCAGGCCTGACTGATTTCTGTATGAAGACTCCCTGTCATCTTAAATAACTTAAATGAATATGTATGCTTTTGTCATTAATATATTTTATAACAGGCATACTAGCTAACAAACCTGAAGAAAAGGAGAAAAAGATACTTCTGGGTGTGCGTGCATGTTTTGTGTTCATCTTTATGAACTGACCACCGCAAAGATTCAAAGCAAATGAATTACAAAATGAAAATGGTTAAGTTTGGGGTTTTGTTTGTTTAGTTTGCTAGGGCATTCAGGGAGAAAGTACTACAGAATGAGTGGTGGCTTAAACAACCTATTTTCTTACAATTTAGATGTCACTAAGTCTGAGATCAACCCTGTGGCAACAATTAACTTCTGTGGCTTTTTCTGTTGGCTGGTAGATAGTTTTCTTCTCTGTCCTCACATGATGTCTCTGTATTGATGCCCAAATCTCTTCTTGCAATTAGATCATTTGGGGCAGGAGGTGGGGAGGGGGAGAGACACCGATATTTTTATAACTTTAAAGACTATTTCTCCTGGGCTGGGAAGATGGCTCATGGTAGAGCGCATGCCTTGCATGCCAGAGGCCCTGGGTTCGATTCCTCGCACCCCATAAGCAAAAAGAGAAAAAAGCCAGAAGTGGCGCTGTGGCTCAAGTGGTAGAGTGCTAGCCTTGAGCTGAAGAGCTGAGGGACAGCGCCCAGGCCCAGAGTTCAGGCCCCACGACCGGACCCAAAAATAAATAAATAAATAAAATAAAAATAAAGACTATTTCTCCAAATTCAGTCATATTTTCAGGTGATAGGAATTTATCAGATGAAATTGAAGCAGATACAATTTAACTCATAACAAGAAATATGGAATGACATTGACCAGACATTGAGCTTTGTGCTCATAATCTGACTTATGGAATTATAATCATTTTGTACAACTACTTAATAACAATTTTAAAAAAGAAAAAAAAAGATGGAGACTAGGCTTTTAAGTACTACATTAACTACTAGTCCACAGGTGTTGCAAACAAAGCAGGAGACCAAGATTGCCCTGTCTATATTCCTCCTCAGCTCCATTTACTCATCCTTGAATATTATTTTTTCTGCATGTATTTCATGTAAAATCTTTTTAAAACTTAAAACTTAAAATGGTAATCATTTTAAACTTCTACTTATTATTGCAATTCTTGTTTTTAAAATCTAGAAATATAAATGTTTAATATTAGGAGTTTGGCAAAAATAAAAAGGTTTTTGTATCCTATGCAGCTCTTAAATATTGTAGTAAAAATAAACATAAATATAATGGTAGGATACAATGGGAAAAAAGTTACCAAATAATATATTTTCATTTTTATTATATAAAATTACTTACAGGAGGAACAAACAAAGGATGAATGCCACAATGTTAATAGTATTTTTACATTTGGAGGAGGAAGGAAGGAAAGAATCAACTCCTTAAAGATAACTATCTCTACTTGGCTTTCTCTCAAATCTCAGCTGTTTGTTTCACAGATAGGAAATTCTGCTGCAGACCCTTCTTTGCCATATGTTAAGGAAACCAAAACTTATGTATTAGACAATTATTGAGTGACACCTTTTTAATAAGCATGCTAGGCACCTGGCATACAAAAATGCCTTAGAGAATTTTAGAATACAATTAAAATTCAAAAATAAAGTAAATGGTATTTAGCTTAAAAGGAAAAGAAAAAAGGTGAGAATTATTTGTAAACCACCTAGTCATATAATTGTGAGCACGTGGTAGAGCACCAGCCTTCATTGAAAAAGCTACCCAATGGGGCTGGGAAGGTGGCTCAGTGGTAGAGCGCTTGCCTTGCATGCCTGAGGCCCTGGGTTCGATTTCTCAGCACCACATAACCAAAAAGAAAAAAGCCGGAAGTGGCGCTGTGGCTCAAGTGGTAGAGCGCTAGCCTTGAGCTGAAGAGCTGAGGGACAGCGCCCAGGCCCAGAGTTCAGGCCCCACGACTGGACCAAGAAAATAAAAATAAAAAATAAAAAAAATGAAAAAGCTACCCAATAGCACAAGGCCTTGAGTTCAAACCCCACTACCAGCACAAAACAAAAAAAGAAAAGGGAGGGAAGGAGGGAAGAAAGGCAAAAAGAAGGAAAGATCCTTAAGTAGGGCTCTTTGCAAAAATAGCTGCTAATATACAGTGATTTGACTTACATTCTCACTAGATATCCTATGTACTATTATTCCATTCCTTTGATTTTCATTGTGATGTTTTAATTTTCGAAAAAGAAAACTGCAGGCTCCTCAGGGCATAAAAAATAAGCCTGGTATTTGGTATGGAGTTTGCAGAGAGCTTAGTATAAGACAACCTCCTGGAAAGGATGACATTCAAACACAAACCTGAAGAAAAGTGGGGTAGCAGTTACCTATAGAGACCTGGCAGTTCACTGCTCCTGCAGAGGGAACTGTCATTACATAGTCCTGAGATAGACATGTACTTCAAGAAAGTTCTAGGAGTAATGAAAGTGGAATAGAAAGGAGAGAAAAAGTATTGGCAAATAAGTATAAAGAAGTAATAAGGGCTAGAGATTGGGGACTTGTGGGCCATTGAAAGAACTTTGGGTTTTGAGTGAAATGAGGTTTTCAGCAGTCATGACCCAACTATTTCCAAAAAAAATCAGATTTTATTTATTTTAGCAATCCTGGAGCTTGAACTCAGGGCCTGGGCACTGTCCCTCATCTCTTCAGTTCAAGGCTAGCGCCCTACTACTTGAGCCACAGCACCACTTTCAGCTTTCTGAGTGGTTTATTGGAGATAAGAGTTTCACAGCTCTTCCTATTGAGGCTGGTTTTGAACTGTGATCCCCAGATCTCAGCTTCCTGAGTAGCTAGGATTACAGGCATGAGCCACCAGCACCCAGCTGTCCCTGGATTCTTTTGCTCAAAGTTAGCCCTCTACCACTTGGGCCATAGTGCCCTTCTGGCTTTTTCTGTGTATGTGGTACTGAGGAATCAAACTCAGGGCTTCATGCATGCTAGGCAAACACTCTACAACTGAGCCACATTCCAGGCCCCAAATCAGATTTTTATCTAAAGATCCATCTTCTTGGAACCATCTGGATCAGGCATGATAAACCAAAATTAAAGTGTTAAGCAGAGTTCTACAAAATGTTTCAGGAGGCCTGATAATTGCTTGAAAAATCTGTGAGGAAGATCCATGGATCTTCATAGATCACCCAAAATCTGTGGAAAGGCTGTGTTTATGTTGAAGTCTTATTACATACTCTTATTACCAAATCCACTTTCCTACATCTGCAAAATAATGATATACTCTACCTGAGAATTACAACAGAAAAAGAGACTTATTTGAGAAATACCCATAAAATCATAATGTATTGCCAGGCACTGGTGGCTGGCTCACACCTGTAATCCTAGCTAGTCAGGAGGTTGAGATCTGAGGATCACAGTTCAAAGCCAGCCCCAGCAGGAACATCCATGAGACTCTGATCTCTAATTGACCACCAGAATAGTGGAAGTGGTGGTCTGGCTCAAGTGGTAGAGCACTAACTAGCCTTGAGCTGAAGAGCTCAGGGACAGCATCAGGCCATTAGAGTTCAAGCCCCACGATCGACCAAAAATAAAAAATCATAACGTATTAATCGACAGAGCTTGAAAACAAACACTATTTCTCTAGCCTGGTTCAGTTTTTAAACTGCTTCTCTTCATTATCAAATTTCCTGAGAAAATTCATCTGATCTTGTTTTTCTTTATTTTCTTTTTGGTCAGTCATGGGGCCTAAACTCTGGGCCCCCGCACTGTCCCTGAGCTCTATAGCTCAAGGTTAGTGCTCTACCTCTTGAGCCACAGCGCCACTTCTGGCTTTTTCTGCTTATGTGGTGCTGAGGAATCAAACCCAGAGTCTCATGCATGCAAGGCAAACACTCTACCACTGGGCCACCTTCCCATCCCTGATCTTGTTTTCGACTCATGGTAAATATTTTTTTTTCTCCAAAACTCCAGCTTTATACCCAATCATTTCACATTTTCTTTTAGATACACCCAACCATTTCATATTTTTTTAGATACTTAACAGTATTTCAAACTCTCTGGATAATCAAAATTAAGCCTCTAATTCTCTCCAAAACATATTTCCTTCATTTTCTTCCCTCTATTAGTAATTTTTTTCTCCCTCCAGTGGCTATTGCTAAAATTATCAGAATCATCTATGAACTTTCCTTCTCTCATTCCCTACTATCATTTGGTCAGGGGAAAAAAAAACAGCAGGCTAAAAAGTGTTAAATCTTTCTAAATGTATACAGAATCTACAGATCACTAACACATTGGTCCAAGTCACTGTGTGTAGTAGTAGCAGCCTCCCAACTGCTCTCCTTGCCCCTACCCAGTCTATCAGTCTATTTTCCATCAATCAGGCAAATAGGTCATTTCACACTATAAATCAGAACCTTTTTAGTCCTCTGCTCACAACTACCACCTCAGTCAAAGTACAAGGTAAATACTTAATATTAACTTTCAAAGTCGTACAGGAATTAGTCACTTTCATTTTGCTTCTTAAGCCTATCTCCTTTTAGGTTTCAATATCTTTTTTCCCATCAGTTATGAAGCTTTGGATGACCATATCATTTGAAGTATTACTTCTCTTCACACATTATAAACTTTTTCCTTCAAAATTCACCACCATGACGCTTAGCACCATCAGATCCACTGTTTTATTTTGCTTACACTTTTACACTCTAAAATATAAACGGTGAATGTAGAATTTCATTTACTATAGTCATTCACTGTTAGAATTCCAAGAGTATAAAACACTGCCTGAGGCATACTACATGCTAATTTCTTTTAATATGTTTTTCTTCTCTAAGTTCCTTATCTACATCTGATTGTTTCAATTCTTACAAGAACATATCTTTTAAAGGTCAAATCTATTAACACCATTGGTCTTCTTAATCCAAAATGACCCTACAGATTACTCACAAGGAAAAAAAGCCCCATTTTACACTGGAATTCCCATGTCCCTGATATGGTGCAAGAGAATATACATATCATCGATAATTTCCTGACAAGAATACTAACCTGATCTCAACTAAGCTTATAGAAATCACCGCTATTTTACATAACAGGAGGCAAGAAAATGTATCCCATCGAAAGAGCAAAAGAACATATTAGATCTGATCCCCAGGAAATCTGTCTTAAATGGAAGGGAACAAGGATTCTCTAGCAGAATGGAGACAGCACCGGCTAAGTGTTGCATATTTGAAAGCACCAAAGTATCTAAAAACTAGAGCACAACTGGGATGTTCTCAATGTGGACTGCGTACAGAACTCAAGGAATTTAGCTTTAAAGGAAAAAGAAGCATTAAAGTATTGCATACTTAAGGATGAATTGTCATGCCGACACTTTTCTTAATCACACTACTAGCTAACTAACACCCTATCTGCATTTTTAGTGCCTCCATATGAAATCAGCATTAAGCCTCTATGAAGCTCTTTGCCGCCTTCATAAATGCTTCTCACCCAACACAGATCTAAAGAGGCCAGGAAGAGCTCGTAGCTCACACGGCAGGACCTGGGACGCAAGCTCCGCCCAGCCCCGGGGCAGTTCCGCTCACACTCGCACTTTGTTCCTGGGTTTCCCCTTCGCGCCAAATGGGCGCGCGGCTCTTTGTTCCGCCATTTTGAGCGCCGTATCAGGAAGCCGGCTTTCCCAGGCTCCGAAGGACGCGGGAAGAGCCTTGCCCAGGGTGTTTAGTTATAAAAAAAAAAAATCGTTCGTCTGGGTCAATAAACCGGACACTCCAGGAGCGAGATTTAACTACAGTGCCGAAAAACTAAACCCAACTTCATGGAGATAACAAACCACATTTGGGACACTTAGCCGGAGAAAATGTTCGCTCTTTCATAGAGAATGTGGGCGGCCCTGAAAAGGGCCTTTGGTTCAGTAAATTGGGCTTTAGGAGTTCCTAGCCGCCGAAGCCGTAGAGGGTGCGGCCCTGGCGCTTGAGCGCGTAGACCACGTCCATGGCGGTGACAGTCTTGCGCTTGGCGTGCTCCGTGTAGGTGACGGCGTCGCGGATCACGTTCTCCAAGAACACTTTCAGCACCCCGCGAGTCTCCTCGTAGATCAAGCCGGAGATACGCTTGACGCCGCCCCGACGAGCCAGCCGCCTAATAGCGGGCTTTGTAATACCCTGGATGTTGTCGCGAAGGACCTTGCGATGACGCTTAGCGCCACCCTTCCCGAGGCCCTTACCGCCTTTGCCGCGTCCAGACATACTGAAGAAGCTACAAGAACGTCCCCAAAACGCAGCTGAGCAAGGCGGCTCTTGCCTTATATGCACGGATTTCGGACCTAATTGAAGACTGAAGGCGCCAGCCCTCTGGTCCCGCCCTAGCCCCGCCCCTCGAACCACATGTGATGTGACGTCACCAACGATTTGAATGTCCGTTCACGGAGCTCTATTGTCTGCTGAGACCTCTCCAAAAATTCCTTTCTGTAGTTTTCACTGTCAACCTAAAGTAAAGAAATTTTAATGATTGCCATTTTCCACTTGAGATGCTTTCGGGTTGCTGAGGGGCGTTGCTCTGTAACACAATTCTGTTTAAGATGGACCCCGGGTTTTTTAACTTTTCCCTCTTCCTGCTGTACGGGTCCAAAAATACAAAAGAGTTGGAAAATCGCAACCTAATCTCCGTATCACATAGTTAAGGGAAGTATGGCCAGAAAAAGGTTTTCCCGAAGGAGGCAAATACATGGTCGGATACCGATTCTTTGGTATGATTCTCAACTCGCGCCGAGATTCAGATTCTAATTCCGGCTAGTTTCTTTCCTTCCCCAGTTAGTTAAAATGTGCCATTTTATGTAAACTTTTTGCTACCTTTCACAACTCACTAGCGTGTTGTTTCTCTACTTTTTACTTTTGTCTTCTCTTCGATTCTAGTAGCAACATTCTTCCAAACAATTGGCATCCTACAGTAACCAAGTATTGGAAGAGGGCTTACATAGCAGACGGAGTAGAGTTGAATGTTAGTAGGCAACATAACACATAAGAGTGTTAATAGGACGCTTCTTAGCAGCGAAGCAGAGTGGCGCAGCGGAAGCGTGCTGGGCCCATAACCCAGAGGTCGATGGATCGAAACCATCCTCTGCTAGGTTGTCTCTTTTCTTCCAGCCTTCTTTTTTCCTACTTTTAATACTAACTTAAGCTACGTTTGGACCTAAGCTACCTTATGCCTATCCTCTTCCTCATACCAACAACCTTTCTCCCCCTCTCTCCTCTCCTTTCTCCAAATCTGCCTTCCTGTCTCTCTGTCAGACTGCTGTTGCAGGTTGTCTTTTATCTAATTACGCTGACCTTCTGTCACTGTGACGCAATCATGTTACCCTCTGTCTCAGCACTGCCCGTTCTTTATTGTCAGCATCTGTAGTCTCTACAAACATCCATCTCTGCCCCTGTCTGTGTAATTCTTCAGGTAACATTAATCATCTCTCTTCTGTATCTCTGTGAGCTTCCCATTTTCACCTTTATTACCTGTTTGCTAACCAACAAGCATTTGACCAAAGATGTCGGTTCAACTTTACAGACTCCTTGGCCTTAATGTGTTAGATTTTGCTCTGTAGAAAGAATCTAATTGGTCCATACCTGGGCTGGGTTGTTTGGTTAATAGGCACTGTTATTTATGCTGTACTTTATTCTGTAACTGAGGCTTGGATGGGGAAAGTTAAATAACTAGTTATGTAATAGGTGAAGTGGGGCAGATAAAGGTAGATGAGCAAGATAGGTATACATTTCAAATGTACCCGTGTGTCCCCGCCATTTCTGCCAGATAGGCTAGGATAAAGGAGATACTTACATATTTGTTATATCAAACTGAACTTTTCTGAGATCATTTCTAATGGAATACTGTATCTTGGCTAAGAAAATAGCAGCAGCAGCAGCAGCAGTGAAGGCAAATATACAATTAAAATTTTCTAGTCATTAGTTAACCTTTTCAGAATTCTTAGGCATGATTTGTTTTCCTAATGCTACTTAGTATTTTTATAAGGCTTGCTTTGAGTCAATTTTCTGAGAATAAAATTTTTGTTACTCAAGGGTGATCTAATGTGCCTATAATAAATTACTATGAAATGAGAACGAAACACCTATTGAAGCACTTTTTTTAAATAATGACCACATAAATAAATGCAGCAGTTCAACATATCACTTGCCTCTTACTTATTAAAATGTAATTCCATAAATAAAAAGTCTCTGAAAAAATATTTTCATTCACTTTCAGACTGCTACGAAACTGATTCATCTGTTTTTCTAGCTTCATTATCCTTAATTTGATGTTGAAAGAAAATAAAGGTTATGCATTTGAAACCGTATTTAGGAATATCTACCCAGTAAATGAAGTTCTTTACTTGGCTTTTAAAATTAAAATTCTCTTTCCATTATTTACTAACTTACTGAATTAATCAGAAATATATTTCTGTAGGACATTAAAATCACAACAAAGCAATTAATTATTGAATATCTTGAGAATTCAGTTGTTGTGTGCAAAAAAATTGGTTCCTTTATAATTTATAATAATCTTATTCATGAAATTTCATTGTTAGACACAGAAGGGAACATAAAGATAGCATAAAGAAGCCTTCCAAACGTGTTTTGGAAAATAGAGAAAGAATATGATAAAGGAAGTGCAAAATACACTGTATATATCCACAGAATAATCACAACGAAACCTTCTTGCACTATCAATGTGTGTTTAAAAAAAAGTTAAGGTAAGATTTTTTAAAGGAACAAAAAGCCTGGGCTAGCCTGCACAGCGATCCTATTTATGCTTTCTACCGTACCTGGAATGACAGGCATAGATATAGATAGATAGATAGATAGATAGATAGATAGATAGATAGATAGATAGATAGATAGATAGATAGATAGAGACAGATAGACAGACAGACAGATAGACAGATAGACAGATAGATAGACAGACAGACAGACAGACAGACAGACAGACAGACAGACAGATACCATACCTAGTTTTGAATTGATTGAAATTGAATCTCCAAACATTTTGCTTGGACTGGCCTCAAATGAAGGTCCTTCCAATCTCTACCTCCTAAATAGCTAGAATTACAGATAGGAGCTATCATACCAACCTATGGTGGTTGCTGATTCCTCAGCAGGACCTGGGGATGTAGTGCTGAGAGACAGAGAGTGGACTACACCAAGCAGGTATGGACAAAGTTTAATTTTAAAACCCTACATCCTTATATACTATTCACAGACAAAAAAGGTTATTTTTAGCCACAAAACATAAAACAGCTTTATGTGCTCAGAAGTTACATCAAAGGTTACAGAAAATAAGCAGGATGCAGATGATTTCTTTTACACACAAAAAGGGAGTGTTACGAGGTCATTCAGAGGAACACCATAGGGCACCTTCTGCATATCCCCGGAGGTTGTGGCCAGATGTCTGGACTGTTGTCCTCGGACGGGGTCACGCAGGCCTGTGCCTCCAATACACCTAGACATGTTTTTAAACAAGAAAATACTTTCAGTGAAACACTATTTCTTGCCAGGCACCAGTGGCTACTCAGGATGCTGAAATCTGAGACCAGTTTTCAAAGCCAGCCCTGGGCAGGAAACTCCTTGAGATTCTTACATACAATTAACCACCCAATAAATACATAAATAAATAAGAAAAGCAGAAATGCTGCTGTAGCTCAGATAGTAGAGTGCTACCATTGAGTAAAGAAACACAGGCCCTGAGCTCAAGCCTTGGGCAAACAGAAGAGAAAAAAAAAAAAAAGCACTATTTAAAAGAATACTATACTAAGTGCAGAAGGAAAGGAATAAGAAAACCTGGTGGTTGTAGCTGTCTACTAGTTCAGTGATCAGGGAAAACTCTTAGCTTAACCTATATTTGCTACAGTGAAGAAGACAATGCAGGACAGAGAGAGGGGGGAGGAAAGAAAGGGGGGAGAGAACAGAGAGAGAGAAAAGCTAGTGAAGGCTTTCTGGTGAAGACTTTCTTGCTCTCTGTCTTCTGTGATGGCATACATGCAGGGACATAAGTCAGCTGTGCTGACCAAGAAAAGTCCACTTGAATATTGGAGTTGACGTTGTTGAAGAATTTGTGGGGTAGACCCTTAACCAAACACTGAATATACATCATGAATTGTCTTGTTTACTTCAAATGTCCTGTCTACTCAGACCATAAAGTCTCATTCGTTGCTCTAGAGATATAGAATGATATCATTATTCCAGGAATTATGTCAAAAGTGTCACTGTCATTATCTAGAGGATTCAGTAACAATTGAGTAAAACTGTTTTTCTGCAGTAACTGTGTCATTATCTACTTCAGGAATGGTGGCAGGTTTTGAGGCAAGACTTCAGTGAGTAAGCAACCAAGCACATTCTAGGCAAAAGAAAACAGTGTAAGTAGACATAATAGTTAAGTTCCCATGGGTGAAAGAGTGAAGCAGCAAAGTCTATGATAGCAAATACTCCCTTCTCCATCCTCTAGCATGGAGGCGAAGATGGCTATGTAAGAAAAAAGGGTTTGGAGAAATTTAAAAAAAAAAAAAAAAGTGGCTAAGTGGCTATGTTTAAAACACCTCCTCGTCACCCATTGAAGGAGGAGCTTTGTCCCTAAGTAATAGGAAATGGCTGAACAAATCACACTCAACTCTGTACTCTACCCCAGCGTAGCGGAGTCTGGCCCAATGTATTAGTTACATGTACTTGCAGCCTGGATGTAAAGAGCACTGAATGCCAGAGAGGGTGCTTTGGAGCAGAATGAAGCAAAGGACTGGGAGAAGCCGACTTTCTGCTCCACAGAGGATGAGGAGCCGGGCTGGCATCCATTGGATGACTTCTGTTGCCTCTGCCTTTTCGAATTCCTTGGTCAGTTAAACATAAGCGTTGGTGGTGGAATTTCTATTTTCTCGTCCTGTGCTTCTTCTCTTCACTCCTTAGTATATGAGAACTTCTGAAATAATACTGCGGGCAGTTCGCCGACATCACATCGTAACAAGCAGGGTGGTGAAAACCACCATCCCGGGTGATCGCACCGCTGTGACCTTATCCACCTGGGGTTTTCGAACAACCAAACACCTAAAGGCTTCAAGGGTGAATGTGGGCGATCACGAAAAGGGAAGAAAATCGGAGTAAGCTTATCTTTAAGCGTATCACTCGGGAAAAACAAAACACAGCGTTCTGACATCTCGGGAATTACAGGGCTTTTCTCTTCGCGAAGCAGCCATGTATTACAAGACAAAGGATTAGCATTCCAACCTTTCCTGAAGCCCACGCTGCAGCCCCTCGCTCGCACAGCCCACGGCAGGGAAAAGCGGGTGCGACGCAGACGTCACTGCGTCTGGCTGCTATTGTGTGGCTGATAAATACGGGTAGAAAGTTCATCCTATTTGCAAGTGTTAAAACAGCTCCTTCCTCACGGGGACCACGTGGCCTAACGGATAAGGCGTCTGACTTCGGATCAGAAGATTGAGGGTTCGAATCCCTTCGTGGTTAATCAGTTACCCTTTTGTTTCCCAGCTCTTGTCTTTCAGTTTATGGTACCTATTGTATCACAGAATACTTTAAGTTCCAGTCACCGTGGGTTATCACAAACCTGTTGCTTGTTTTCTAGCTTTGCACTTGTACACAAGTCTCCACGTTTCCCGTCTGATTCATCAAGCATGCAATGTTTTGGCTTTGGGCTGCTGTTTGTTACTTTCCTTCTCTGTCCATGTTACCTTTTCTTTTTTCTTCAGTTTTGTTGGCATCAAGAGGAAGAGGACAGCTCATAATCAATCCTAAATTGGAGAACAGAAATACTAAAGACATTAAAAATGAACAGGTGGTTGAGTGGGCAAAGGTGTGGCTTTCCATGCTGCAGAATAAAAGCCCTTAAGTTCATTGTCCCACCAAAAAACGACAAAACTCTGAAAACATAAGTAGTGTAGTATATAAAAATCTATTTTGAAAAATAAAAATTACCCCTGTTTTCACTGTATTTGATGTTGGTATAATTTGTGGAGGGGAAGGGAAAAAACATTGTTTAAATAGGGATACAGGTGGATCCATTGCAACAATGAGATGTACAAGACTCGAAAAACGAACTTTACAAGTTTGGCGGGGGAGGGGGGCGGAATGGGAAGGGATGGGAAGGGGAAACAAAGGAGGAGGCAACAATGCTTGATAAGAAATGTACTCATTACCTTGCCCATGTAATTGTAACCCCTCTGTATGGTATTTTCATAATAAAAAATAAAAATTATTTCAAGGAGATATAATTTCCAATTGTCACCATGGAGAAGCATGTTTGACTCTAGCTCAGAATACTGATTGCATCTCTTGGAAGATGTAGGTTTTCTGTGTTAAGTCTAAACTATGAATATTAAAACAGTAATATTCCACAACCACTTCCTTAGCACTGCTTTCTGATACTGGTTTTTTTTACTCACCTGAAGATTCCAAATAATATAGAAAAGTTGGAGATTGATCATTGAGTCCCAGACCTGGAGAACTCTTGGATTAAAAAAACATCCTAACCAGGTGCTGGTGGCTCATGCCTGTCATCCTAGTTACTTACAAAACTGACATCTGAGGCCTGCAGTTCAAAGCTAGCCAGGAAAGTCTGTGAGACTCTTATCTCCAATTAACAACCAGAAAACTGAAGTGGAGCTGTGGCTTAAAGTGGTAGCGTGTTAGTCTTGAGCAAAAAAGGTCAGGGATACTGTCCAGACCCTTGTTCAAGGACCTGTGTATCACCTTTATACATAGTAATTTTTTTCATGTTCTAATGTCATGAAAAGCCTACTTTCACCCTACTCCCTACTCCCTAATCCTTACACCCTACTCCCACCCCCATGCACACACAAGACCAAAAAAGGCCTACCACTTGTACTAGTTACCAGAAATTCAACTCAGCTAATTAATCTCAGTCCTTTTGTCTTGCATGAGAAATTCTCCTAAACTAAAATCTATAGCCTTACACTTGAGGATTGGTAGAAGAGGAGAGAGGGAATACACAGAACACAAAATGAATAGACTACAAAGTAATACATTAATAAATTATGTTACATATTTGGGAAAGCTGGTTCTGAATGAGTTTTAAAATATGTCTGACATATTGGTGATTTTGAATTAAAGGCAGAGTAGGTACAAGAAAATCAGTCTTTTTTTTTTTTTTCCTTAAAGGAAGATGATGGCATTTCTCACAAAAGGTCTCCTTCCTGAACCAGAAGGAAAGTATCATTGTTATCATTAAGGATGGAAAATTGATGTCAAGGGAAATCTACAAATCAACCTTGTTAGCCTAATTCTTGTACTTCTAACCAGTACACTTCCCAATTGTCTACCCCCAGCTGCCAGTGCAGACTGTGGAAAGCTGTTGCCTCTATGTCTGATGGTGAATTGAGGGTTGTTGGCCAACAGAGCCTCCAATCAGGAAGAGCTAGACATGAAATGGAATAAGCTAAGATTGGAGCAAAATATGCCTCAGGAGCCCCACCAGATGCTAAACAGATGAGGGCACTATGCCCTAGGCTCCCCAGACTCCAGAAGTAGGAAAATAATAATGATAATGATAATGGTAATAATAATAATGGCTTTAGAACTTATACATTTTGAAATATATACATATACTTTCAAAGCTTTTGGTATGAATTGTGAATGCTTCTCCAGAAGGAATTTCTAATTTCCATGTTTTCCAGGAGTGAGATCACTACTAACCAAGTGAATCCTAAACCTTACTAAGCTAATTTTCACAACTTAGCAGTGTGCCTTAGTAGTAGAGCACTTATCTAGCAACACATGAAGCCCTGACTTTGATCTCCATCACTACCAAAAAATGAAAAACAATAACAAGAATTTGTCAATAAATGATTTATGGTACATATTCTGCATTATATACTAATAGTGTAAGCGCTCATAATTTATCACTAGTAATATAAGTGGTATGTTTTGTCTCAATGGTGTATCTCTGGCACCTGTACAGCACCCAGTACAACAAAACAGTTTCCAAAGGCTAATAGGTGTTAAGGAAATAGCAAGCCCATTGGGGAAAGATTAAAAAGCAGTGATCAGGGATAATTTGAGTCTGAATATTTAAACATGTGTGAGGATTTGGGCTAACATGTAAGAAGGGTTCTGGGAAGAGGGAAAATAAGTGCAGAGGATCAAAGGTAACACTGTACATGCAGTATTGGAGAACAGTGAGAAACAAGATGGCTAGAGAAAATACAATAAGAGTAAAAGGACATGGTTTCTTTGGAATCCATATTGGATCAGACCACTTCGGGTTTTAGTTTTCTAGGACAGAAAATAATTGACTTTCACGCTAAGTAAAAAAAAAAGAGGATAGAAAATTTGGAGCAGAGCTGGGTGCTGGTAGCTCACACCTGTAATCCTAGCTACTCAGGAGGCTGAGATCTGAGGATCAAGGTTCAAAGCCAACCCAGGCAGGAAAGTCCAAGAGAGTCTTAACTCCAATAAACCATCAGAAAACTGCAAGTGGTGCTGTGGCTCAAGTGGTAGACCTCTGGCCTAGAGGTGAAGAGGTCAGAGCCAGTACCCAGGCCGAGTTCAAGACCCACAACTGACAAAAAAAAAAAAGAAAAGAAAAGAAAAAAAAAAGACAAGTGATAAAGGGGAGAAATGTGTCACTGAGATCACCTTTTTAGTCCTAGTGAATTTTATTGTTCTACTTTGGATATACTCTTTCTTCCTAAAATGTAGTACATACAGTGGGTGATTGGTGAGCTTTAATAGGACTACATATCAACATTAATTAAAATGAATGTGGCAGAAGATAATCAAAATGGAGAGAAATCGCAGCTGGAATGATCTTCAAAGTTAATTTAATTATGATTGAATTCGCCCTAAGCATTTGATCTGGGTCTTGCAGGATTTGCTAGTGGGGACATGTTCTTCAAGTAGAAGGAACAAAAAGAGATCAAGGGAGGAAAGGAGAGGGGGTGGAAGGATATTTGGCAGACAAAGTGATATAATGCATTAAGACAAAAGGTTTTGGATGTAACTGTGCCTGGAATCTCAAAGGTAAAGAGGATTTGAATTACAACTGGGACATGGGCTAGGACCATCACAATGATCTGGATTACAGTTGCTAACGTGGAAGTGTGAGAAACAAGTGGAGACCCAAATTTAAATGATTCCCCAGCATCATCGATCACTTCCTTAGTTGAGGAGAGGCGGCATGCTGGGGAAAACTTCCCACCTGGTCCGGGGTTTGTGTGAGCACAGAGCAGCTGTTGGCTGAGTTTGTGCAAAGTATAAAAGCTCATGGGGTTGTGTAAGTGGTAAAGATTAAAATCCTACCAACCGACGAGGATGGGATTCGAACCCACGCGTGCAGAGCACAATGGATTAGCAGTCCATCGCCTTAACCACTCGGCCACCTCGTCACCTGTGGGGGTGCTGCCTGGGACAGCCTATCTGTGGCTTTATGTTACATTTTCTTTCGTTTTAATTCCTTTCTTATGCAAAAGTTTTGTCAATTTCTGTCGCTCTATCTCGTGGCTTTATTGATTGTACAATGACTTTCTATAAAGGGCCTTGTTAATTTCATTTTTTAAAAATAAAAGAAAAAGCGGACACTGCGGGGACGCGGGGTGGACTCATCATCTTACTAAGGGAAGTGGGAAGATTTAATAAGGAAAAAATGGAGCTTGTGACTAATTTCATTTTTTTAATCAAATTGGATTCTTTTTCCTACACGTGTATTGATTGATTCCGTCGTTAAACCGGTTGCATCTGGGATGCTTTTAGGTAGGAGCCTACTCTAGGACGCGAGACCTTTTAAAAATAAACCTCTCTGAGACGCCTAAAGGATTTGCTGGTTGAAGAGATGGGAACGCAGGGCGACACAACCAATCAAAGCCGTGATTGGTTCCGAATGTCAGACCAAAGATTTGGGGCAAACTTGAGGGCAAGATAACCAAACCCTAAGATGAATCCGCTGAAATTCGAAGTTCATGACTCCAGCTGGATGGTTACTGAAGGAATCGCAGACTACTTTATCTTCTAAATAAGCTGTGGTAGCACACCTTCAGTTTATTTTGGTGTTTTGATGAAGCTACCAAATACACAGGGTACTGTTAGTGTTTAAGAGCCAGTAGAGCATTTCAAATAGGTTCCAGGAAAGGGGGGCAAAATTAGCTTGTAGAATTGGAAATCCTGGCAGGTGTGTATGGGAGAATGAGGATAAGGGAACACTAACACGTTACTGAGATCCCAAAGAGGTTTGGATTCAAATTCCTGAATTTGGAATCCTGAGTGTTAACCATACATTATAGGCAATATATGTAAATATATAGATATATAGCTATGTAGAGATATCTGTATATTTATCACTACAATTCCTGCATATATTCTTGCATCTGAAAATACATTTCAAAGGGGTTTCAAAAGACAAAAGGCTTCAGGAAGAGGTTTTTAATAAACTGTTAGTGGTCCCATACTGACCATTTATGTCAAAAATGAGATCTAGGAGTTGAGAAGGAAAAATGAGCAGAGCTGAGAATGGTCCCTGCTCCTAGGTGAGCCATCTGAACTACAGCAGGTCCCACAGAGATTGGAATTCAGGTTACTGAACACAAAGTCTACAGGGCTAGCCATTACACCATGGGGCCATGAAACATAAAGCTTTCTGGAAGCAGTAAAATATAAATCGTAAAGTGTCTTGACATTTTAGTGAACTATACATTTTTACTTTTATTTTATTGTAAAGATGCTGTACAGAGGGGTTACAGTTACAGGAGGAAGGCAATGAGTACATTGTTACCCCCTCCCTTGTGGTTCTCCCACTATCCCTTCACTCCGCTGTTATCCCCCAAAGATTATTTCCAACATAGTGTCTTGTGACCCATTGTTGCAATGGGTCGTCCTGTGTCCTTGTTTCAGCATTTTGTTATTCCCTTTCCTCTCTCCCCAAATTAGATAAATGTGTATACAAGATGTAGGGTACCAAATTCAAATATAGTGACAACAGCGGATATATTATAGGGGGAAGAACATACAAAAGAAACAGCAACAAAAAGCACACAGTAAATAAAAAACAACAACAAAGAAAAGCCTCGTGTCCATATCTTGGGGTTCATTTTGCTTAGCATCATTTATGTGGTCATATGTACATAGCTTTTGAGCTTTTCTGCTCCTCTGATAAGATTATCCTAGATGTATACTAGTTATTGCAAATAAGGGAAACCCAAGAGACCTGTTTCTTTGGGTCTGGCTTACTTCACTTAGTAATTTTTTTCCAAGTCTTTCCATTTCCTAACAAACAGGGCAGTGTTATTCTTTCTGATGGAAGCATAGAACTCCATTGTATATATTTTAGTGAAGTATAGGTTTTAAACGTAAAAATATTACCTGTTGGATCTCAGATACCAGAACCTGCAAAAAGATCCCATCCTTTAAAAGAAAAACAAAAATCAAAAACAAAAACAAAGTGGTGTAGACAAAACTCATGCTCAAAATTCATGAAACTCGAACTTATTGAACAGTCCAGAATATGAAGGATGCCTTCTTAAGTATCCAAATCTGGACGATAAAAAACAAACAAACAAACAAAAAAAAAAACTGGGTACCTTTGGTTTCCAAAACTGAAGAGACAAACGAAGCAAGATATTTCAGGTCAAAGAAGGGGGTGAGGTTATAGAAGGACTATTTATAATTCGAATCTATAAAGGATTATGTAAGTGCATAAATAATCAAATGCACTAAAACTTTAAGCAGGTCCCACCGAGATTTGAACTCGGATCGCTGGATTCAAAGTCCAGAGTGCTAACCATTACACCATGGGGCCAACCATACCAAAGCGCTTTTGAAAATATTTAACAAGAACAGTAATTGCTGTGCACAGACTCACAAAATCAAAAGTACATTTGTTTGATTAACCTGGGCCAAGAACTTCTCTTCAAGCTTATAAAGGAAAGTGTCAGCATTTAAGAAATGTTAATACATCTTTTCAAAAAGAAAAAACCTAAATTCCAGACACTAAGAATTTACTAGTAATTTCAGGAATAAAATGAAAATTTGCACCTATATAATTTCTACCCAAATAATTTTTACTTTCTTTTTTCTAACTTTCATTACTTAATTGAATGATTTTTTAATATTACTAAAACAAATTGTATTTGACTTATTTTATTCTTATTTGCAACAACAGTGTGTGTGTGCGTGTGTGTGTTAGGAAGAGTAAAAGTGAGTTTTAGATAGGAAAAGGTTTTAAAATAAGATTTGCCCAATATCTAAAAACAGTTTTAAAAATTTATCTCCTCTTTAACAATTCTGACCTCCGAAAAAAATCCAGGATGAAGAGTCTGTTTATTTCTGTTTGAAATACTGATTTTAAAACATCGAATAAACTCATGAGTAGAATAGTGATGCACTATTCTTGGGAGAATATCAGAAAGAAGAAGTGAAAGGGAAGATTTTGGAAGTTAGACATGAATTAGATTTCGAATAGGGAGAGAGCAATTCAAGATTTGAAAGCAAAACAGCATGACGTTTCCAGAATCTTTAGATGTCTCGGAAAATCCTAGGGTAGACAGTGATTTCCAAAGACAGTTACTAAGATTTCTCAGCGTCTGCTTCCCTTAAAAAGAATAAAATCCTTGTTCCCAATTTGATGGATAAAAGTAACAGCAGAAGAACATTACGCATCCTTTAAACAGAGCCTGAGATCGTAACAGGATTCTGACACATGCAAAGAAAACACCAAGCCGTAGTCGGCAGGATTCGAACCTGCGCGGGAAGATCCCAATGGATTTCAAGTCCATCGCCTTAACCACTCGGCCACGACTACAAACTGATGCTAATCTGTCTGGATATAATCCCAAGAGAAGTCAAATGTTTCCGTTATAAAAACCTTATCTTCATTTGTTTTAAGAATGTAAAAACAGTTCCGGAGTGTTTATCTCATTATAAGATAAGGTCAAGATTTTGACGACTGAGATAACTAAACGCATCATAGCTAACAGCAAAACTCCATGCATAAAGACTTTAGGAAATATGATAAAGACTCTATGAAAAGCAAATGTCAACCCCGAAGTGAAATCTGAAAACACTCTCAAAACATACTAATAAAACTCACCGTTACTGAAGACTACATAAATCGGTATTTCTGACCATTTGCAGGCTTCGTGGCTCCAAATTTCAAGTGTCTGTGAAACCAATAGTTGTCCTTTTAAAGAAAGGATAAAAGAGCTAGCAGAGGATGGTTTCGATCCATCGACCTCTGGGTTATGGGCCCAGCACGCTTCCGCTGCGCCACTCTGCTTCCATGGAAAAGATGCCTTTCAGTTGTTTGTTCTATGTTATCGTTGTCAGCAATCTAAAACATTCTTTTGTCTAATAATCGTATTCTTGATGTTCATCGTTACTACGTTTCGAAATATCAGAGATTTAGAATTCTCCCTGCAAAAAGCCACAATCAGCCGAGGATACAATTCTACGGAACTCGTTATAAATTACTTCAGACTATTGAAACACCCATGGAATACTGATTACTGCAGTCATTTCAGGATCTCAGAACAGCACTGAAAACGCTTACCTTGGAAGAAAATTAAGTTGCATTGGCCGGGAATCGAACCCGGGCCTCCCGCGTGGCAGGCGAGAATTCTACCACTGAACCACCAATGCTCACTTGACAAAGTTTCTTTATTTACCCTAATGTAGTTCATGTACATTATTTTTAAATTACTAGTGAAACGTGAATGTAATTTGTTCTATGGGACTTTCAAAACGCCAACTAAAGAAGAAAGTATATAAAAACATCTTTTAAAAAATCTTTACTTCACAAGAAAGTTGAAAATATACTAACATCTAGTAATTATCAATATATAAAAGTATCTTTCCTCATCCTTCTCCAAATTTAAATACTTAAAAACAGTTGTTTCGTGTATTTCTCTCACTTAAGATGCAAGCTATTTCGATTGACATACCAAATTAAAATACTCTCCATCCTCTGAAAGACCAATTTAATGTGTTTTGGGGTAAAGATCGTCTGCTGAGAACAAAGTTTAACAAAGAAGGTACAGTCGTTAGAAGAGAGGATGACAATGTAAGAAATCTGAAAATTCTGGTTCTTAGATATTGTAATTGTATATGACCCTGGAGAAGATGACCACCTAGTTGCTGCAGTCACTCTATCAGTTTGGAACAAAAGCCAACATGGTACTGGGAAATAAATAAACAGGAGATATGACCCTTGTTTTTGATTACTTCAGTTGGCTTGGAGAAAAAAGCCAACACATAGAAACCCATTATCCAGCAATGAGAAAAAAGATTGCCTCTACTAAAAAAAAAAAAAAAAATGAAGCTCTGAGAGCTCTAAGCTCTTATTTGTAAAACCTGAGTCATGAGTGTAGGTCATTACTCAGTAAAATTTTAAAGGTGTCTATTAAAGCCCATTGGGGGAAAATAATTTAAGAAATATAAATGAGAAAAATTAAAAACAAAAAACCAACCTGCTTAATAAAATGAAATGCGGGTACTAGATCATAGTATCTTCTTATAATTACTCTATGTTAAATCGATCATAAAACATTTCTACAAATATTTTTATTTCTGTTAGAAACATATCTTCAGTACCATGCAAATAGTAGCTATTCAACATCTTAACATGAACTATTCTTAGAACCAACCTCCAAAATATTTTTGTGTGAAACGTAAAAATAATTCCTATTATATACACTACTTCCTCAAATTTTAATTGCAATTTGTCAACTGCTGATGATAACAGAAGAGTATACAGAAAACCTAAAAATAGACTATCATGTAAGACAGTATTAATGAAGTAGCCTCTCAGACTTGAGTGCCGGGTCAGCTGTGGTCTGGGCCTCGGCTTCAACAAATTCACTGAGATGAACTCTCACTAATCGGGTTCATATTATGAGTTTAATGTTACTTGTCTGGGGAATCTATAGCTTTTCAAAATTGAAATCCTGGTGTTAGGTACATAATCCCAGGGAAGAGTTCCTCCATGCTTACCACAGGTAGGGAAAAATAAAAAACCAACCAAACAAACAAACAATCTAGAACCTTTTCTCACAGTTCAAGTCATTTGATACTTGTCACAAAGTCGTGCGAGGGTGTGACTGAGAGGAAAGAGACCCTGAAGGTATAATACTGACAGACTTCTTTAGTGACCAAACTTTAATCAGGTTTCCCTGAGTGCCCTTCTTAGCTTAGGCTTCATAAAACCTTGTTTTGGTCTAATCAAGTTCCTCTTTGTAATTTTCCACTCATTGTCCTTCCTTCTCCTCACCTATTGTCTATAAAAGCCCAATTTTCCTCTCTATTATTGTAAGTTGAATTAAGTTTCACACTGAAAGTTTTTCCTCTACTTCAATCACTTGAATAAAATCTGTCTTGGCATTTTTGACACCTGTCAGAGGAGAAGAACGTAAGTGATCTTAAATCCAAACCTGGTGATGCATGCTTGTAATCCTAGCACTAATGAGGCTGAACTTCCAGGTGAACAGAAAGACAAGTCATGGAAATAGCAGGGGAATGAAGAGTAGAGTCAGCAACGGACACAAGCATGACGTTTGTGCAACAAAATATCCATACGCTGTTGGGAGAAAAGCAGAGAACAATGCTCTTAGAACAAACACTACAACTGAAAGAAGAAAATAAGGGGTTAAACCAGACTGATGTGTCAGAGTATGTCTTTAGTATCTTTAAGACATTCGGAAAAGATTACTCCTGAAGATTACAGGTGCAAGATTTGGTGTTTGTTATCCAACAATTATGTGTTGTTTATTGTTGGCCTTACTTGGTATTTTCTGGATCCAGTATCTGCTTGTCCTAGAACTCAAACCAGGCGAGGGCGCTACAGGTACATTTAGAAGACCCTGGGTGCAAGAAAAAGGAATGGAAAAGGAATATCATCTAGCTAAAAGGGAAAGAAAAAAAAAAAGATTTAAAGTTTCTTGGGGGACAGTGAAAACTGTGTCATGGAATAAGAAAGTATAATTTCTGGAAGATGTTACTACATTTTGTCATTTTCTAATTTGTCCTCCAAGTGCTTATGAATTACTCCATATAAAATCAACATGGAAATAAGCCTCACTGGTTACATATTAGGAACAATAAATTCATTGAGATCCTTGGTTGAATTTTTTTTAACTACATTTATTTTGTTTAAGGGGTGGCAAGAGATGTACTAGCCAAGGTGTTGTCTCTATTCATTTGTTTTGTTTATTTTGTCCCTGGGTGGGTTTTTTGTTTTTGTTTTTGTTGGTTTTTTGTTTTTTGTTCGATCTGTAACTGGAGCCACAGTTCCACTTCTGCTTTTGTTTTTTGTTTGTTTGAATTTCTCTGCCCCAGCTGGCTTCAAGCTTCAATCTTCAAGTCTCAGCCTCTGGAGTAATTAGGGAGGAACCAGCGGAGCCTGTTTTATCTCTAAGAATCCCAGCAGCCAGTCCACAGAGGAAAAGGGAAGTGAGATCTGTCTTGTTGACAGCAAATATCCTGGTTTAGAAAATTTTTCACAGCCTCCGATTCTTAATCTTACTTTACGAGGAAGTAAACATACCTCAAAGTAAAAAGCCACTAGTTTTATTTCTTACCAGTCAATCCCTGCCCAAAACGGAAACACCCTTTGACCCCGACGTGATTTGAACACGCAACCTTCTGATCTGGAGTCAGACGCGCTACCGTTGCGCCACGAGGTCACGGTCCCTGAGGTTTTTTCACTGCTAATTAAAGGATTCAAAATGACTTTTCTTTGTCCATCTCTAGGTCTAAAGTTTTCTTTTCTATTACTTCTTTCTCTCCTCACTATTCACAGCCTCATTAAGACTTTGATGACAAAAATAAAGAATTTTGCCACATTCAACATTGAATCCCAAACCCAAATGGCCCATACAAGAAAATTTCATTATTTCCTTTCTTTCAACCTGCCCATTTTTTACTGTCTTAACAAAAATCATGGATGTATTGCTTTGATATTTGAAGTGAAGAAGAACTAAAAGAAATGGTTATGACGTTCGCATATTACTTTTCTTCCATGTTTAAGTTCATTACACTTCTTCTGGAGGCTTCCAATCTTCTTCCCATAACCACTCAAGCCTATCTGAATGCTAGCAGCATTCTTCACCTGAAGGGCCCAAAAGCCTACCTTGAGTGGCATATCTGCCCAAAGCCCTCCCTTCCTAGTTAGAATCCATGTCCCTTCCGGTCTCTCCTTGAAGCCACTCCAAGCAGCCCCAACAAACGGACAATCTATATTACATTCTTGGCTCTTTTCTGCACTCCAGCTCAGCGATTCTCAGGAAATCCTCCTGGGCTCAACAGCAGCAGGGAATGTAGAAATTCAATTTTTCGGTCACCCCCCAAACCTACTGGATCTGAAGCTGCACGTGTTTTAAGCAAACTCCTACATGGTTATGACACAGGGGAAAGTTTGGAAATCACTACTTCCAGGCCTAAAGACCCTCCCCTGTCTATTGCTCTTGAAACACAAGGAAAACATGAATAAACTTACCTGTTCTTTGTTCTAGAATAAACCCACTAGATGTCACCTGTTCTTAATTATGGTGCTTTTCATTGTCAGTAGCTAACAACTCTGACTTGTGAGTCCAATTACCTTTCCCAGTTCCTCAACCCACAAATATTCTTAAACCATGTACTCCTAGGGTCTGATTTGAGACTTGATCTCCCGGTCTCCACAGGCAGATGATCTGTCTGAATAAACTAGCAAAACTTGTTTCAGTGATTGGCACACTCAGCTACTAGCTGGTATTCATTCTCTCTCAAAAAAAAAAAAAGAAATAGAGCTTCCTGTCTTCTAAGATGGGAGAGAGCAGACAAAGGATTAAATTGCTAGGGCTTCCAAAACCAATCGACAGAGTCGTTTCAACACAAACTAATTTTCTCACAGTTTTGGAGACTACAAGGTGTCAGTTGCTTTGGATTTTATTTGCTTTGTTTTGTTTCCTGAGACTTTTTGGTAGCTTGCAATTGATCATCTTTTCTATCTGTATGTGGTCTTTATATGGCTGTGACCCAATCTCTTATAAGGATATCTTTTATATTAAGATTAGGGCCGAATGGTGGACATCATTTTACTTTACCACTTCTTTAAAACTTTATCTCCAAATACAGTTACATTCTGAGGAACTGAAGATTAAGGCTTCCACATACAACTTTGAACACGTTGGAGGACCAGACAGACAATGAAGATACACAGGCACTTTCCAGATGAAGCCAGGGTTGTTGACACTTTGAGTCTGCCTCGAGGATGAGAATGAGAACTGGTTGGTGTGAATTTGCAGACCATTCTGCATTTTCCACCCCCATGTTTGTATTTAGCCTTTTCAGGACTGACAAATCAACCATCACTCCTCCATCAGCCTTCCAGATTGCCAATGTTCATTACTGTCATCTCTTCTCCTGAATTTTATTGTCCTATTTGAAATTATGTCTTCAACTCCATTGAGTTGGGGTATGTGGAAGTTGCAAAAGTAAATTCTTCGTTAATTCCACAATCATTACCTGAGCATAGCATGGCAGCTCTCATTCACTGGGCCTGCAAAGCAAGATGGTTCTATTTTCACCTCAGCCTTCAGCTCTCAGCAGAAGCATTTTCCCGCAACTTGGCCTTTATTCCTGCTTCTCATGAAAATAAAAGCAGTGGATGGTTAACTATTGAAACATTACATTTCTACCTGTGGTCATTTTCTTCATAGATTAAAATTAAGCTTCCTCCCTCAATTAGGCAGCAAGTTTGGTGGCTTTGTTGTTGTGGCCATTTGAGCTGGTAATTCCAATAATAATTTTATGATCTCACACTTAGAATTTGTGAAATACTTAACAACATAGCTACTACACTCAGCCCAAATTTTGAATGTTTAAAAGAAGCTTGGCTCATGCCTATTATTCTAGCTACTTAGGAAGTATATGAGGAGGTGTTCTCACAACAAATTTTATATTTTAATAGAAATACCATTATGTGGCCTAATGGATAAGGCATCCGGTTTTAGATCAAAAGATTGGGGGTTCAAGTCCAGGAGGAAGCTTGCCTTTGTACAATGTAAGTGGACCTTTTATTAGGTCCTTACTGCTTTTCTACAAGAAACTCAGCAAATTACCTGCTCCTCTCCACATCTATAAAAGTTATACATCCTGTAGATTTTTTTATTTTTTTGGTCGGTCATGGGTCATGAACTTTGGGCCTGGGCACTGTCCCTCAGCTCTTCAGCTCAAGGCTAGCACTCTACAACTTGAGCCACAGCGTCACTTCCAGCTTTTTTCTTTTTTCTTATGTGGTACTGAAGAATCGAACCCAGGGCCTCATGCATGCAAGGCAAACGCTCTACCACTGAGTCACCTAAGATGGAGCATTCTAAAACACATTTGACTTTAAAAACAAAACAAAACAAAAAAACCTGTCAGACTAAATCAACACCAAAAAGTTGGGAGACTGTTCTGAACTAAAAGAGACCAAGGGGAAATTATAACCAAACGCAATGACTGAACTAAACTTTAATTTGATATTCATTAGACTAGCTGACATGTTTGAGAATTTTAAATAATGATTGTATATTAGGTTTTTTTTTTTTTTAGTTGGGCTATGGCATTGTTGTTATATAAATGCATGTGTATGTGTGAAGTAGAAAAATTCAACCTACAAATTAATTTCATATGATTCACACAAAAAAGTAAATAGACTAACACGGTAAAGTGTTCATTGTTGAATATGGGTGATCGATGTAAAAATGCTTATCTATAGTTTTAATTCCTTTATACAGTGAAACTTTACTTATATTTCTAGTCCTGAGAATTGAACCTACAAGTTTGAACCCAGTTAAGTAGTTAACTACATAGCTATGAGCAACACAAATTTGGAGCGTTTAAAAGAGGATTGGCTCGGAAGGTGGCTCAGTGGTAGAGTGCTTGCCTTGCATGCCTGAGGCCCTGGGTTCGAGTCCTCAGCACCACATAAGCCGGAAGTGGTGCTGTGGCTCAAGTGCCAAAAAAAGAAGAGGCTAGGCTCGAGCCTATAATCCTAGCTGGAGGCTGGTAATTCAAAGCCAGCCTGGGAAGGAAAGTTCTTGAGATTGTTATCTCACTCTCTTTTTATTTTGGGTCCGGTCATGGGGCCTGAACTCTGGGCCTGGGCGTTGTCCTTCAGCTCAAGGCTAGCGCTCTACTACTTGTTGTCCCTCAGCTCTTCAGCTCAAGGCTAGCACTCTACCACTTGAGCCACAGCACCACTTCCGGCTTTTTTCTTATAGTGGTGCTGAGGAATCGAACCCAGGGCCTCGAGCATGCAAGGCAAGCACTCTACCACTGAGCCACCTTCCCAGCCCTCTCTGTGAGATTCTTATCTCCAATTTAATCACCAAAAAAGCCAAAAGTGGAGCTAAGGCTCAAGTGGTAGAGTACTAACCTCTAGGGGGTAAAAACAAAAAAGAAATTTCAGGGGCATTGCCCAGGCCTTGACCCTGAGTTCAACCCACAGGATTTATGGGTGTGCTGAAGTATATGAGCACGATGCTCTAAACAGAAAGGCAGAGGGTTAAGGCAAAGAAATCCAAGCCTCAAAGAGATAGAACTTTTAGGAATCCCTGGGCAGGGAGAGCAGAAAATAAAAGGTGTGTGTGAGGGTGGGGTGGGGGGTATTAGACACAGCTGCAGACAACGATGTCAAGTCCAGTGCAATTCTGGAAGGTCATAGACTACGTGAAAGTCATTAAGGGCGATGAGGAACTCAATCAAATGTGCATTTTCCATTAGTGCAGACTTAGCCCTAACCTACACAATCTGCCCTCAACAGTGTTTATCACTCCTTGCTGCCTCTCTGAAAAGCACTATTTCAACGAGGCAAAATTGTCTTTACTTCCTCCCGTGCTTTTAAGCCCAGAACACGACCTCAGCCCCCTCCAGTTTGACTCTTTTCAGATCTGAGCTTAAATATATAATATAGTCTAATATATTCAGAGATAAGAAAAGTAGAATTGGAACTTTTCTTCATGAAGCTTGGAGTTAACAAGTGACTCTCCAGACAAGCATTTAAAACGTTTGTGGACTGGATCTAGTACACTTTCCTATGAACTAAAATGGGTAGACTACTCAGTACTCAAGTTTATTCTTACTTCTGGAACTGCTTAGAAATTCCTGAGTGTGGTGCCTGTATTTTTTTTTGCTCTCCACTGAATGAGAAGTACCTGTAAATGTGTTAGATGACTATGATCAAATAAAATATTTGAAATAATAATCAGGGACTAGAAGCCAAAAGACTTCTCAGAAACTATCGCAAGAAACTGTGAGAATGTGATCTGAGAAAACAGGCTTGAGGCAGAGAAGGAAAATTTAATTTGAGAAATAATTAGAATGACTTGAAGATCTAGGAAGGAGAGAGTCAAAGAGGGGGGAAAAGCCAAGAGTTCTAGGACTTTAACTCTGGAATCTGAAGTCCTCTACAAACAATCCTGAATCTTATACAAAAACTGGAAGGAGACTGAAGTTTGAGGGGAAGGCTAGAACATTCCTTTTTGAATATGTTGCTTTTATGATGTGTTAGGTTTTTAAAAAGAGGTAGCCGAGTAAGAACAGCACCACCACGCATGTGGTATTCAGGTAAGGGGTAGGTTTATTCAGTAGACCTGCTGGGACCAGGCAAGGGTGGCACTCCACGTGGCTGGGAAAGAGAGAGAAAAGAGCTAGAAAAGAGCAGGGAGAGCAAGAAAATAACAGAGAGAGCTAGGTAGTAGAGAGAGCTAGAATAGAACAGAGAGAGAGCTAGAATAGAACACAGAGAGAGAGCGCTAGAAAGGAACAGAGAGAAAGCTAGAATAGAACAGAGCAAGCCTGGGCCTGGGCTAGGCCTTATCTAGGGTATGGGCGGGGAAAGGTGTGACCTCTTCCAGGTGTCCCAGGAGACTTTGCTGCGAGGAGGGTGGAGTCTGCTTGCCATCCAGGGGCGGACCTTACAATGTCCATGAATAGACAAGAAGAAACCACTGGAACAATCCAGTATTATGAAGCTCCAAAGAAAAGCCTGGAGTGGAGACATTTTTTTTTCTACATTGTACACGAGAGTGATTTATCAAGCATCCCTTACTCTTCTATTCTTTGTAGCCATTGATGAAATCAGAATACCCTATATGCTTTTCTAATATACAGACTCACATACACTCTCACATACGCAGGGAGAAAAAGGGAGATATTGTAGTGTTAATAGCATAGTTTCACAAATGTTTAGTTCCTACGTGTCATGAACTACACTTGTATCTTTCCACAATGTCAGAATATATTTAATAACAACAAATTTACAAGCTGCATCAATTTTGTTGGCATTAATTAGCCATATTCTGCTAACTGTGCTCTATAGCCAGAAGCCAATTGGAAACTAAATTATTTTATTCCAATCTTATTAATACCGACTCTGAGATTACTTATTACACTTCACAATAATACAGGCTCTAGGCTGGTTTTGAAAGGTTAAAGTGATTCAAAGGTTAAAGGCATTTAGAAAGATCTAGTTGATGGCTAGAGCAGATAGGCGGAACTGATGCAGAATCTCTGCTAGTGATTAGATAAGATATTAACAGGAGGAACTTAGTCTTAGAACTGAAAGAGCTGGTAGTGTCCAAAATCTAAGGCAAGTGGCAATGTTGGTTCAAAGTGCAGGGCTGCTTCCCGTAACAAAGTTGATTTCAAGCTTACTGAATTCAGAAAATAACAATTCCTAGAGTTAAGCAAAACAAAGGGGGTGGAGCCTAGTTGAAGCCCTGGGGTCAACGGATTAGTTTTTGACAGTTACCCTGGTAATCTGCAGCCAGTTTAAGTGGATAATTCAGCCTTAGATATCACTTAGATGTCACTCCTGGGTGTAGCTTGTTCAACAAGTTCATGGGCTTCCTTTTACTCATATGGGTTGATATACTATATGTCTATGTGCTCTTAGTTTACTTTGACAAGTTTGTAGGTGGCAATCTTTAATTTTCATAATAATTTGTCAATCTGTTCCATGGTTTCTGCAGGACAGATAGTTTTGTTTAACGTGTACAACAAAAATATAGATTCATTTTGCCTCATCATTTGAACTCAAAATGAAGCAAATTGCTGTTTCATCAAATAGAGTGACTCAGGGCAAGGCATATCCTGAAAGCTACTGTTCTATACAAAAAAAGTTATTATCTTGGGAGCAAGGCACAGCCTAAGCCTCATACTTGCTTTGGAGTCTATCTTTGTATATATTTTTAGTATATTATTCTCTCCTTAGAAAAAGCTGTAAAGTGAAAAGAATTTGACCCTCAGAAATATCTCTTACTGTCCAACTTACTCAGAGGAATTGTCTGCTGACTAAAAAATTTAGAACCATATTAAGAAGCAGGAGGTAGAATTTTTCTATAGAATATCTGGTAGATATAGATTCTAACTTTCTTATTTTAAATTCTGAATTTTGAGATAACAATGAAGTGAATATTTGATGTATTTTTACTATACTGCAAGTACCCAACTGAGTATATGAAGATAAAGGGAATTCTTGTCATAATATTGTCTTAGGGCAAATTTCCTACACAGTGAAAAGTTCTTGGAATGTATTGCTGATTTGTTTTCTAGAAAGGACCTAGAAAATTCTGTTCACCACACATATACTTGGAGTTTAATAATAATACTCTGATTATTTTGCTGCTCATGTGGCTTCAACTCTGGGCCTGGGCACTGACCCAGAGCCTCTTTGTGCTCAAGGCTAGCTCTCTAGCACGAGCTGGGGTGCTACGTCCGTCTTTTTCTAAGTGGTTTATTGGAGATCAGAGTCTCACGAACTTTTCCGTCTGGCTTTGAATCGCGATAATCAGATATCACCCTCCATACTACCTAGGATTACGGGCTTGAGCCACCGGCACTACGGCGAGTTAAACTCTCCGTAATCTAATTCTTAGTAAATCTCTAATTAAAGAAGAGGCAGGTTAGAAAGTGAGATGGTAACATATAGAGCATGGGAAGAGAAAATAGCACAAACTAGTCGTGGCCGAGTGGTTAAGGCGATGGACTAGAAATCCATTGGGGTCCCCCCGCGCAGGTTCGAATCCTGCCGACTACGAGAAGTATCATTTGGTCATCTGTTGCGGCTTCAGATTTCTGTCTTTAGAGAATAAGCACTTCCTTTGGATCTAAATAACTCTATAGAGTTATGTGTTAGTAAGGAAGAAAAGTTTTTGGTTGTAGCTCTCAGGTGTCCCTGTGTTCAAAATCCTGATAATTAGGGGTAAACAAATCAGATACACCGATTAACCTTTACGGTGCTATAGTTCCTTAATTACCTTTACCATTCCGTATAATATCCGAGGTGGGCCAGTGGCGCAATGGATAACGCGTCTGACTACGGATCAGAAGATTCTAGGTTCGACTCCTGGCTGGCTCGAGAAGCCTTAATTTTGTAATTAACGCTCCACAAATTGCACTGTAAAACTTCTATGTATTATTTAAATTTTACCTGATAGAGATTTCATTTTATACAAAACAGAAAGAAATGCTCATAATACAAAGTAGGCCAATTTGCTCTTTGTTGATAGACATTATACCCTTTACTTCCAACCACTATCACTTGGATCCCTTTTTCTTTGCTCAAATATCACTCTTTTAGGGATAGACTTGTAAATTAATCCAATACAACACACAAATACCTGAGCATGCACATATATGTGTACATACACACTTTTGCTCTTGGAAAAGTACTACACAGTAACTAGTTGCCTTGAAATGGTTCATGAGAAAACACAGTCAAAAGAGACTGTCCCTAGCAGAGGATGGTTTCGATCCATCGACCTCTGGGTTATGGGCCCAGCACGCTTCCGCTGCGCCACTCTGCTACTGTGCCAGACGTACTTGGTTATCTTTTATTTAACTGCTCTTTGGTTTACCAGTTCTTGTTTTTGTTTTTAATTTGTGTAATTGTCTTGCTTTTGTTCCAAAGCAATATATCATTTTTATGTCATGCCCATGGGAGTACACTACTAAGGAAATGCTTAAAAGAAATAGAAAAGGGCTAGATGCCGGTGGCTCAGGTCTATAATCGTAGCTATTCAGGAGAGTGAGATCTGAGGATCACTATTGTCAGCCAGTCAGCGCAGGAGTAAGACTCTTATCTGGGCAGTGAGACTCTTATTTCCAATTAATGACAGAAAAAGCCAGAACTGATGCTGTGGTTGAGAAAAAAGGGGCTTAGGTACTGGGCCCACGCTCAGAGTTCAAGTCCCAGAAGGAAAGAAGAGAGGAAGGGAGAAAGGGAGAGAGATAGGGGGGAGGGAGGGAGGGAGAGGGGGGAGGATAAAAAGAAAGAGAGAGAGAAAGCGGGAAAGGAAAGGAAAGAAGGAAGGAAGGAAAGAGAAAGAAAAGAAAGAAAGGAAGGAAGGGAAAGAAAGAAAAGAAACGAAAGAAAGAGGGATACACTTCTCCAGTGCACAAATACATTAGACACACACCTGTGTGTTTTGTGCACATTTTCACCTCTATCACAAAACATCTCTGATATCGCAAAGACCTTGTTTTAAGTCACCGTAAATCATACAAAATAACAGAATATCTCTTCTGAAGAAATAAATGTCTTCCTTTCTTCCAAGATGCAAAATGTTAATTCATAATCTGTTGGAGGATTTATAAATATAAATGTATAAATATAAATAAATGTAAATATAAATATATATAAATTTATTGTTATCATTAAGGTGTTATAAGCCAGGTAACGAACAGTTTCTTTTCCCGAGAACATTCACTACGGAGTGTTTTGAGGAAGGTACTGTAAATGAGGACCCTAGAGGGAAAGTGACCGCATGGCCTTTTTCCTTCTTTCTACACGGACCTGAACTCAACTCTTCCCACTGTAAAATGTTTGACCCCGACGTGATTTGAACACGCAACCTTCTGATCTGGAGTCAGACGCGCTACCGTTGCGCCACGAGGTCTCCTGAGAACACCTCTTTTAAATACTTTCTAACCCAATCCACGTGATTTTCAGCATTTCGTGAAGATGGAGCACCTGGTAATTTTAAATAACATATGCGTGTTCGCTTCTCCAGTCTCTATAAAACAGGGTGGGGCTTGAACTCTTCCCAAAATTGACTGTGAGTCCTAACCAGTGTTTCAAATGACTTCATACAGAAGGTGAAGAGTTTAATCTATTCATCTAACCCCATTTTCAGCACCTCTGCTTACCTTCCTTAGTTGACAAGAAACAGGACTGATTTCATACCCTGAAACCATCATCCTTCAGATCACGGGATTTGCAACTGGACCTAAGAAGAGCAAGAAATTTTGCTCTGCAGGAGCTAGTGGGTTATTTTGGAAAGAAAAAAAGAAAAGGAAAAAATGAAAGGAATGAAAAAAAAGAAAGGAAAAGAAAATGCATGTCTAGGAAAACTCTGAATCTAAGTGGAGTTTTTTTGTTTCGCTGTTTGTTTTAGATCATCTCGGCAAATAGCAACTCCTAGAGCAAGATACTCTGACAGTAAGTGATCTACTTACCATTTTCTCTGAAAATTAAAATTTCCTTTTCTTCATCCTGAAAACTCCATCCAGAGGCTAGGGTTCCTACTGGGAATTGTATAGATCATAAACAGCATTTTGAAGAAGCCTATGTCTGAACCTCTAAAGTAGCAGATTATCTTTGGTACGTTTTTAAGGGA